>NC_088243.1:26150514-26472657 GCF_036934945.1 Oncorhynchus masou masou
GGATTTATGCCATTCCTGTTTTTCATTAAAGAACTCTGTTTTCTGTTAAAACCGCTTTTGGGTCTTCACTCAAGTTCATAACAGAAGAATCAGACCAAGAATGGACCCAGCGGCTCCGGACCCTTTTCACTCCGCCGTCGAGATCCAGGGAGCGATGCTAGGCAGACACGAGGAGGAATTGTCTGCTGCTCGACATGCCGTTGAGACCCTGGCCGTCCAAGTCTCCGACCTCACAAGACAGGTTCACCAACTCCGCCTCGATCCACCGCCCACTTCCAGGGTTTCCGAGTCTCCGGAGCCCAGGATCAACAACCCGCCGTGTTACTCTGGGGAGCCCACTGAGTGCCGCTCATTCCTCACTCAGTGTGATGTGGTGTTCTCTCTCCAGCCCAACACTTACTCCAGGAGCGCAGCCCGCATCGCCTACGTCATTTCTCTCCTTACCGGACGGGCGCGTGAGTGGGGCACGGCAGTCTGGGAGGCGAGGGCTGAGTGTATTAACCAGTATCAAGACTTTAAGGAGGAGATGATACGGGTTTTTGACCGTTCTGTTTTTGGGGAGGAGGCTTCCAGGGCCCTGTCTTCCCTATGTCAGGGGAATCGATCCATAACGGATTATTCTATTGAGTTTCGCACTCTCGCTGCCTCAAGTGACTGGAACGAGCCGGCTTTGCTTGCTCGTTTTCTGGAGGGTCTCCTCGTCGAGGTTAAGGACGAGATCCTCTCCCGGGAGGTTCCTTCCAGTCTGGACTCCTTAATAGCTCTCGCTATTCGCATAGAGCGACGGTTTGATCTTCGTCGCCGAGCTCGTGGAAGGGAGCTCGCGTTCTCCGCTGCTCCCCTCTCCACATCACTGCCACCTGCCGCATCACTGCCACCCTCCTCCGCCGGCTCGGATGCTGAGCCTATGCAGCTGGGGGGTATCCGCATCTCGGCCAAGGAGAAGGAACGGAGAATCACCAATCGCCTCTGTCTCTACTGCGGCTCCGCTGGTCATTTTGTCACCTCATGTCCAGTAAAAGCCAGAGCTCATCAGTAAGAGGAGGGCTACTGGTGAGCGCAACTACTCAGGCCTCTCCTTCTGGATCACGCACTACCTTTCCGGTCCATCTCCGCTGGCCCGGTTCATCTGCTTCCTGCAGTGCCTTGATAGACTCTGGGGCGGAGGGCTGTTTTATGGACGAGACCTGGGCTCGGGAACATGACATTCCTCTCAGACAGTTAGGGAGCCCACGGCCTTGTTCGCTTTAGATGGTAGTTCTCTCCCCAAGATTCAGCGTGAGACGCTGCCTTTAACCCTCACTGTCTCTGGTAATCATAGCGAAACCATTTCTTTTTTAATTTTTCGTTCACCTTTTACACCTGTTGTTTTGGGTCATCCCTGGCTAGTGCGCCATAACCCTTCTATTAATTGGTCTAGTAATACTATCCTATCCTGGAATGTTTCTTGTCATGTAACCTGTTTAATGTCTGCTATCCCTCCTGTTTCCTCTGTCTCTACTTCACAGGAGGAGCCTGGCGATTTGACAGGGGTGCCGGAGGAGTATCACGATCTGCGCACGGTGTTCAGTCGTTCCAAGGCCACTTCTCTCCCTCCACACCGGTCGTATGACTGTAGTATTGATCTCCTTCCGGGAACTACTCCCCCGGGGTAGATTATACTCTCTGTCGGCTCCCGAACGTAAGGCTCTCGAGGATTATTTGTCGGTTTCGCTCAACGCCGGTACCATTGTCTCCTCCTCCTCTCCCGCTGGAGCGGGGTTTTTTTTTGTTCAGAAGAAGGACGGGTCCCTGCGCCCATGCGTGGATTATCGAGGGCTGAATGACATAACAGTTAAGAATTGTTATCCGCTTCCTCTTATGTCTTCAGCCTTCGAGATCCTGCAGGGAGCCAGGTTTTTCACCAAATTGGACCTTCGTAACGCCTACCATCTCGTGCGCATCAGGGAGGGGGACGAGTGGAAGACGGCGTTTAACACTCCGTTAGGGCACTTTGAATACCGGGTTCTTCCTTTCGGCCTCGTTAACGCTCCAGCTGTCTTTCAGGCACTAGTTAACGACGTCCTGAGAGACATGCTGAACATTTTTGTTTTCGTTTACATGGACGATATCCTGATTTTTTCTCCGTCTCTCTCGATTCATGTTCAGCACGTGCGACGCGTCCTCCAGCGCCTTTTGGAGAACTGTCTTTATGTGAAGGCTGAGAAGTGCATTTTTCATGCCGCCTCTGTCCCTTTTCTCGGTTCCGTTATTTCCGCTGAGGGCATTAAGATGGATCCCGCTAAGGTCCAGGCTGTCATTGATTGGCCCGTTCCTAAGTCACGCGTCGAGCTGCAGCGCTTTCTGGGCTTCGCTAATTTCTATCGTCGTTTCATCCGTAATTTCGGTCAGGTGGCAGCTCCCCTCACAGCCCTTACTTCTGTTAAGACGTGCTTTAAGTGGTCCGTTTCCGCCCAGGGAGCTTTTGATCTTCTTAAGAATCGTTTTACATCCGCTCCTATTCTTGTTACACCTGACATCTCTAGCCAGTTTGTTGTTGAGGTTGACGCGTCAGAGGTGGGCGTGGGAGCCATTCTTTCTCAGCGCTCTCTCTCTGACGGCAAGGTCCATCCTTGCGCGTTTTTCTCTCATCGCTTATCGCCGTCAGAACGTAACTATGATGTTGGTAATCGCGAACTGCTCGCCATCCGCTTAGCCCTAGGCGAATGGCGACAGTGGTTGGAGGGGGCGACCGTTCCTTTTGTCGTTTGGACTGACCATAGGAACCTTGAGTACATCCGTTCAGCCAAACGACTTAATGCGCGTCAGGCTCGTTGGGCTCTGTTTTTCGCTCGTTTCGAGTTTGTTATTTCTTATCGTCCGGGCTCAAAAAACACCAAGCCTGATGCTTTATCTCGTCTCTTCAGTTCTTCTGAGGTCTCCACCGACCCCGAGGGGATTCTCCTGACGGGCGTGTTGTCGGGTTGACTGTCTGGGGAATTGAGAGGCAGGTAAAGCAAGCACTCGCTCACACTCCGTCGCCGCGAGCTTGTCCTAGGAACCTTCTGTTCGTTCCCGTTCCTACTCGTCCGGCCGTTCTTCAGTGGGCCCACTCTGCCAAGTTAGCCGGCCACCCCGGCGTTCGGGGTACGCTCGCTTCCATTCGCCAGCGTTTCTGGTGGCCCACTCGGGAACATGACGCGCGTCGATTTGTCGCCGCTTGTTCGGTCTGCGCGCAGACTAAATCTGGGAACTCTCCTCCTGCCGGCCGTCTCAGACCGCTTCCCATTCCCTCTCGACCGTGGTCTCACATCGCTTTAGATTTTATCACCGGACTGCCTTCATCAGCGGGGAAGACAGTTATTCTTACGGTTGTCGATAGATTCTCTAAGGCGGCTCATTTCATTCCTCTCGATAAGCTCCCTTCTGCTAAGGAGACGGCTCAGATCATTATCGAGAATGTTTTCCGAATTCATGGCCTTCCGTCTGACGTCGTTTCCGACAGAGGCCCGCAGTTCACGTCTCAATTTTGGAGGGAGTTTTGCCGTTTGATTGGGGCTTCCGTCAGTCTCTCGTCCGGCTTTCATCCCCAGTCTAACGGTCAAGCCGAACGGGCCAATCAGACTGTTGGTCGCATTTTACGCAGTCTTTCTTTTCGTAACCCTGCGTCTTGGTCAGAACAGCTCCCTGGGCAGAGTACGCCCACAACTCGCTTCCCTCGTCTGCTACCGGTCTATCCCCTTTTCAGTGTAGCCTCGGGTACCAGCCTCCGCTGTTCTCATCTCAGCTCGCCGAGTCCTGCGTCCCCTCCGCTCAGGCTTTTGTCCAGCGTTGCGAGCGCACCTGGAAGGGGGTCAGGTCGGCACTTTGCCGTAATAGGGCGCAGACTGTGAGGGCCGCTAATAAGCGTAGGACCAAGAGTCCTAAATATTGTTGCGGTCAGAGAGTATGGCTCTCCACTCAGAACCTTCCCCTTAAGACAGCTTCTCGCAAGTTGGCCCCGCGGTTCATTGGTCCGTTCCGTATTTCCCAGGTCATTAATCCTGTCGCAGTGCGACTTCTTCTCCCGCTATCTTCGTCGCGTTCACCCGGTCTTCCATGTCTCCTGTGTTAAGCCCGTTCTTCGCGCCCCCGCTCGTTCCTCCCCCCCCCATCCTTGTCGAGGGCGCACCCATCTACAGGGTTCGTAAGATTTTGGACATGCGCCCTCGGGGCCGTGGTCATCAGTACCTAGTGGATTGGGAGGGGTACGGTCCTGAGGAGAGGAGTTGGGTTCCCTCTCGGGACGTGCTGGACCGTTCGCTGATCGATGATTTCCTCCGTTGCCGCCAGGTTTCCTCCTCGAGTGCGCCAGGAGGCGCTCGGTGAGTGGGGGGGTACTGTCATGTCTTGTTATGTCTGTTCCTGTCCTTTCTCTTCACTCTCTCTCTGCTGGTCTTTTTAGGTTACCTTCTCTGTCTCTCATTCTTCAGCTGTTCTACATCTCCTCTAACTAGCTCATTCACTCTTTCACACCTGTTCTCTCTTCCCCCTCTGATTAGGTCTCTATTTCTTTCTCTGTTCCTGCTACTTTCAGTGTCTGATTCTTGTTTGTGTTTTTTGATGCCAGAAGCAAGCTGTCGTCCCGTTTGCTTCCACCTTGTCCTGTCCTGTCGGAGTCTGCCTGGCAGGTGCATCCTGCACTATACTAACGTTCTTTTTGTTCCGCTGACAACGTTGGAAGAGGATTTATGCCATTCCTGTTTTTCATTAAAGAACTCTGTTTTCTGTTAAAACCGCTTTTGGGTCTTCACTCAAGTTCATAACACAACTACCTCATCCCCATACTGTTCTTTTTTTCTCTCCTTTGCAGCCCAGTATCTCAACTTGCACGTTCATCTTCTGCACATCTATTACTCCAGTGTTTAATTGCTATATTGTAATTATTTTGTCACTACGGCCTATTTATTGCCTTACCTCCCTTATCTTTTCTCATTTGCACACTGTATATAGACTATTTCTATCGTGTTATTGACTGTATGTTTGTTTATTCCATGTTTAACTCTGTGTTGTTGTTTGTGTCGCAATGCTTTGCTTTATCTTTGTCACGACTTCTACCGAAGTCGGTCCCTCTCCTTGTTCGGGCGGCGTTCAACATCACCGGTCTTCTAGCCATCGCCACTCCACCTTTTATTTTCCATTTGTTTTGTCTGGTTTTCATGCACACCTGTTTTACGTCTCCTCATAATTACTATGTGTATTTAGCCCTCTGTTCCCTCCATGTCTGTGCGGGGTATTGTTTATTGTTGAGGTTGGCACGCTTCCGGCTGGTTAGCGCCGGGTTTTATGTGTACCTGTGTTTTTGTGCAGCCGGTACTTTGTACTTTGTTTGTGGTACTTTGTGCTGTCTTAGTTGTTTTGGGCATTTGGTTTTGGTGACGCTGTCGCGTCCTGGTCTTACTATTTGCCTCAGTAAAGTGCTTCGTGTTCACTCATCTCCGCTCTCCTGCGCCTGACTTCTATGCACCAGCTACACCCACCATTGACAATTTTGGCCAGGTCACAGTTGTAAATGAGAACTTGTTCTCACCTGACCTACCTGGTTAATTAAAGGTGAAATAAAAATACATTTAAAAAAACATACAAACATACACAGGCATTTACATGCACTCGATTAAGCACACCAGTCTTGCGTCACCGAATGAAACGATACTAGCATACACCGCTAACTAGCTAGCCAGTTACGCACGTACACACATACACTGTCAGCAGCTTCTCCTCCTGCTGTCTCTGTGTCAGAGTGTAAAGTTCTTACCATGTCTTTCTCAGCTCCAAACCAGCAATAAAACCACCATACAGATAGGCATTCAGAAAGTATCCAGACACATTTACTTATTCCACATTTTGTTACGTTACAGCCCTATTCTAAAATGGGATTCAGTTGTTTTTCCCCTCATCAATCTACAAACAATACGTCATAATGACAAAGCAAATTATCATAGTAAGTTTTCAGAACCTTTACTCAGTACTGTGTTGAAGCCACTTTGGCAGCAATTACAGCCTTGAGTCTTCTTGGGTACGACGCTACAAGCTTGGCACACCTGTATTTGGGGAGTTTCTCCCATTCTTCTCTGCAGATCCTCTCAAGCTCTGTCAGGTTGGGTCGGGAGCATTGATGGCCAGCTATTTTCAGGTCTCTCCAGAGATGTTCATTCGGGGCCTCAAGGACATTCAAACCGTTCTCCCGAATCCACTCCTAAGTTGTCTTGGCTGTATGCTTAGGTTTGATATGGAAGGTGAACCTTCGCCCCAGTCTGAGGTCCTGAGCCCTCTGGAGCAGGTTTTCATCAAGGATCTCTCTGTACTTTGCTCTGTTCATGTTTCCCTTGATCCTGACTAGTCTCTCAGTCCCTGCCGCTGAAAAACATCCCCACAGCATTATGCTGCCACCACCATCCTTCAACGTAGGGATGGTGCCAGGTGTCTTTCAAACGTGACGCTTGGCATTCAGGCCAAAGAGTTTAATCTTGATTTCATCAGACCAGAGAATCTTGTTTCTCGTGGTCTTGAGAGTCCAAGCGGGCTGTTATGTGTCAGGATTTGGCCAGGGTTATTCCAGTTTTTGGTCACTAGATGCCCCCATTGTGCTTTTTGACCCTTTTGTTTTCCCTTGTTCCCCGTTATTATTTGCACCTGTGCCTCGTTTCCCCTGATTGTATTTAAACCCTTAGTTTTCCTCAGTTCTTTGCTCTATGTTTGTATGTTAGCACCCAGCCCTAGTATGCTGTGAACTTTTGTTGCTCCCGTTGGACTCTCTTGTGGAATTCTGTTTTTGCTTTTTCATGCTATACCTACCACCTTGTGGATTTACCTTTTTGTCTTGGAGGATTACCTTTGTTCTCTTGGAATTCCTTTTGATGTTGTGGAGTTATATGTTTGCCTGAAGGACTTTCCTTTTTTACTTTATTAAATACACCGTCTCAAGTACTGCTGTGTCTGCCTCATCTTCTGGGTTCTGCCGACTACTCGTGGCTCAGTTGGTTAAGTGACTGTTTCTCACTCCGGTGCAGAGATGGTTGTCCTTCTGCAAGGTTCTCCCATCTCCAGAGAGGAACTCTAGAGCGCTGTCATTGTGACCATCGGGATCTTGGTCAACTACCTGACCAAGGCCCTTCTCCCACGATTGCTCAGTTTGGCTGGGCGCCCAGCTCTAGGAAGAGTCTTGGTGGTTCCAAACTTCTTAAATTGAAGAATGATGGAGGCCACTATGTTCTTGGGGACCTTCAATGCTGCTGAAATGTTTTGATACCCTTCCCCGGACCTTTGCTTCAACACAATCCTGTCTCGGACCTCTATTGTCACGCCCTGGCCTTAGTATTCTGTGTTTTCGGTATTATTTTGGTTAGGCCAGGGTGTGACATGGGGATTTATGTGGTTTGTTTTGTCTGGGGTTGTTTGGAGTTATGGGATTGTGGTTAGAGTAGTAGTCTAGGTAAGTCTATGGTTGCCTAGAGTGGTTCTCAATCAGAGGCAGGTGTTTATCGTTGTCTCTGATTGGGAACCATATTTAGGCAGCCATATTCTTTAGGTCTCTTGTGGGTGATTGTTCATGTCTTTGTGTTTGTGGCACCAGATAGAACTGTTTCGGTTGTTTCACGTTTCTTGTTTTGGAGATTGTTGTATTTTCATCTTTATTAAAGATGTACAAAACTAACCACGCTGCATTTTGGTCCGCCTCTCTTTCACCAGAAGAGAACCGTTACATCTATGGACAAGTCCTTCAACCTCATGGCTTGCTTTTTGCTCTGACAACTGTGAGACCTTATATAGACAGGTGTGTGCCTTCCCAAATAATGTCCAATCAATTGAATTTACCAAAGGTGGACTCCTATCAAGTTGTAGAAACATCATGGTTGATCAATGGAAACAGGATGCACTTGAGTAAAAATGTCTACAAACCTGTTTTCGCTTTGTCATTATGAGGTATTGTGTATAGATTGATGAGGAAAAAAGTTATTTAATCAATTTTAGAATAAGGCTGTAAAGTAACAAGTCAAGGGGTCTTAATACTTTCTGAATGCACTGTATATGGGCTCTGTTTATACGTGTACTGTTGTGTGTTGTTTGTGAAATGACTGTGAGAAAACACTTGCTCTATGTCCTCCTGACTGTCTCACTGTAGCTCCTGATCCACTATAAACCCCTGCTTTCATGTTCCTGTTCTCAAGGCTGTCGATCTGCCTGCTCCCACCTGCCCCAACCCAGTTCAGCACTCAGCCCAAATGGAGGATCCCGGGGGTTCTCTTTGTCATTGACACTCTCTCTCTCTCAATTTCAATATAAGGAGCTTTATTGGAATGGGAAACATATGTTTACATTGCCAAAGCAAGTGAAATAGATAATAAACAAAAGTGAAATAAACAATGAACTGTAAATATCACACTCACAAAAGCTCCAATAGAATAAAGACATTTCAAATGTCATGTCTATATACAGTGTTGTAGTGATCTGCAAATGTGACCCATTTCAGGAAACTAGGCGTATGTCGTGGGTCACTACTTGGTCAGAGTGGGTGTTCACTCATTATGTGTCTGGAAGTAGCTAGCAAGTTAGCCAATGTTAACCAGTTAGCTTGGGTCCTTGACCGCCATTGTGAGGTCAGAACGCTCGGATCAACCCTACTCCTGGCCAGAGCGTCCAGTGTGCGCTTGAACGCTCCGAGAGCGATATGCTCTGAATTTACTAATGGACAATTTGACTGCACAGTTTCAGTCAGCATCACTCTGGATAACATAACAGCCTAACCAGCTCTGCTAGGGCGAGTAATTTAAGTGAGCTGTTCTCTCATTTGTGTCTGGAAGTAGCTAGCAAGTTAGCTTCTGTGCCTGACTACTTTAAAAAAATATATACTGTTATTATGATCAAAACAAATACAAAACCAGAACTGTACAAACAAGAGTACAGAAACCTAACAGACGGGTATTACATATCGAGATACATTTTCAATTTGTATCACGTTTCAGGAGAAGACCCAGATGCAGACAGTGTTGAAGTAACACAAGTTTATTACTAGAACAGGGGGCAGGCAAAACAACAGGTCAAGGGCAGTGTAATGTTGTGCGTGCTAGTTGCAGGGAAGTCAGGCACAGAAGAATGAACTTGGTAAAAACAGAGCTGTTTAATAAACACCAAAACCCCCGAAAACCAAAGTATACAAAATAACAAATAGAAGGTGCAAAACCCGTCGCACACCAGAATATACAATAAACACCTACATACAACAAACAATCTCCGACAAGGAAATAGTGGAACCAGAGGGTTAAATACACAACGTGTAATTGATGGGATTGAAACCAGGTGTGTAGGAAAACAAGACAAAACCAACGGAAAATGAAAAATGGATCAATGATGGCTAGAAGGTCAGTGACGTTGACCACCCGAACAAAGAGAGGGGCCGACTTCGGCGGAACTCGTGACAGGCAGGCAGAGGTCAATAATCAAGATCAGAGTCCATAAGGTACAGAACAGCAGGCAGTCTTGGGGTCAGGGAAGGCAGAGGTCAATAATCCAGGGTGGGGTGACAAGGTACAAAATGGCAGGCAGGCTCAGGGTCAGGGCAGACAGAATGGTCAAAAATGTGAAAACTAGAAAACAGGAACTAGAAAAAGACGGGCGCAAGGGAAAAAAACGCTGGTAGGCTTGACTAACAAAACGAACTGGCAACAGACATCAGAGAACACAGGTATAAATACACTGGGGATAATGGGGAAGATGCGCAACACCTGGACGGGGATGGAGACAAGCACAAAGACAGGTGAAACAGATCAGGGTGTGACAATTTGTCAAAAAGTATTGCTTGTTTGTTTTTACACTTACTGATCATTTCAAAATAATATTTCAATTATATCTTAAACAATGTGAAGAGGGGTTTGTTCTTCACCCACTTCATTTTATGGATAAATAATCTGATATGAAAAATAAACAAATTAACAATGAAAGTTAAATTGGGTCCATATAATTTACATCAAAATAAAAAACAATATCAGTCTTTCAAAATAACATTAATAGTAGTTTCTTTTAAAATAAAATCGTATAACTCCAAAATAAGAACAGTCCCAAAATAAATGATCAAGTGTCTCTGGGTCACAACCACAAAATACACATTTGTTATCAATAGCTATTTTGAATCTGTATATAGTAAAGTTCTTTAAAGGGGTGCTTGACTGTTGTTGTTAGTACAGAACACTCTAATCAACCCTTAAAGAGATGGGTGGGGCTAAAGCTTAAGAGGGTGTGAACGATGCTGAATGGGTGTAGACAAAGAATGGCTCTCCAGTAGGAGTACCAAAATATTCAAAGGCCATTTTCTCAAATGTGAGTTTAAGAAAAATGACTTCCCTATTGTTCCTCAACTGTAGTGTATGATATACAATTTTGTAGCTCTGAGTCTCTACTTTTATCCAATGTGAAATACACAATTTAAAATGTTGCTACATAAGACCGATTTGAGCCTGTCGGTCACAAATAGTTGAAGTACAAAAGGGAAAATAAATAAACATAAATATGGGTTGTATTTATAATGGTGTTTGTTCTTCACTGTTTTCCCTTTTCTTGCGGCAACAGGTCACAAGTCTTGCTGCTGTGATTGCACACCATTTCACTCAATGGATATGGGAGTTTATCAAAATTTGATTTGTTTTTGAATTCTTTGTGGGTCTGTGTAATCTGAGGGAAATATGTGTCTCTAATATGGTCATACATTTGGTAGGAGGTTAGGAAGTGCAGCTCAGTTTCCACCTCATTTTGTGGGCCGTGTGCACATAGCCTGTCTTTGGCGGACTTTCTCAATAGCAAGGCTATGCTCACTGAGTCTCTACATAGTCAAAGATTTCCTTAATTTTGGGTCAGTCACAGTGGTCAGGTATTCTGCCACTGTGTACTCTCTGTTTAGGGCCAAATATAATTATAGTTTACTACGTTTTTTTGTAAATTCTTTCCAATGTGTCAAGTAACTATCTTTTTGATTTCTCATGATTTGGTTGGGTCTATTTGTATTGTGTCCTTGTGTTGCTGTCCTTTCCTGTGGCGCTGATGTTTAGGCAGAGGTATGCATCGTTTTTTGTGCGCTCTAGGGCAACCTGTCTCGATAGAATTTGTATTTGGGGTCCTGGCAACTGGACCATTTTTGGAACACCATTATTTTTGTCTTGCTGAGATTTACTGTCAGGGACCAGGTCTCATAGAATCTGTGCAGAAGATCTAGGTGCTGCTGTTGGCCCTCCTTAGTTGGGAACAGAAGCACCAGATCATCAGCAAATAGTAGACATTTGAATTCAGATTCTAGTAGGGTGAGGCCGGGTGTGGGGGCCGACTGTTCTAGTGTCCTCGCCAATTTGTTGATATACAGTTGAAGTCGGAAGTTACACATACACTTAGGTTGGAGTCATTAAAATGTGTTTTTCAATGTTTTTCATGTTAACTAACTATAGTTTTGGCAAGTCGGTTAGGACATCTACTTGTGCATGACACAAGTAATTTTTCCAACAATTGTTTACAGATAGATTATTTCACTTACAATTCACTGGATCACAATTACAGTGGGTCAGAAGTTTGGTAAATTCCAGAAAATTATGTCATGGCTTTAGAAGCTTCTGATAGGCTATTTGACATAATTTGAGTCAATTGGAGGTGTACCTGTGGATGTATTTCAAGGCCTACCTTCAAACTCAGTGCTTCTTTGCTTGACATCATGGGAAAATCAAATGAAATCAGCCAAGACCTCAGAAAAAATATTGTAGACCTCCACAAGTCTGGTTCATCCTTGGGAGCAATTTTCAAATGCCTGAAGGTACCACGCTCATCTGTACAAGCAATAGTACCCAAGTATAAACACAATGGGACCAAGCAGCCGTCATACCGCTCAGGAAGAGACGCGTTCTGTTTCCCAGAGATGAACGTACTTTGGTGCGAAAAGTGCGAACAAATCCCAGAACAACAGCAAAGGACATTGTGAAAATGCTGGATGAAACGGGTACAAAAGTATCTATATCCACAGTAAAATGAGTCCTATATCGACATAACCTGAAAGGCCGCTCAGCAAGGAAGAAGCCACTGCTCCAAAACCGCCATAAAAAAGCCAAACTACGGTTTGTAACTGCACATGAGGACAAAGATCATACTTTTTGGAGAAATGTCCTCTGGTCTGATAAAACAAAAATAGAACTGTTTGGCCTAATGACCATTGTTATGTTTGGAGGGTAAAGGGTGACGCTTGCAAGCCGAAGAACACCATCCCACCATAGGTTTTCTACTGCCAAGTTTACACTTTCATTATTACAGTGAAACCTTTTGTTTCCAGAAAATTATCTAACAGGGATTGAATTGGTTGCCTATTTGTTTTATGGTAGATTTCCACACAATTTTCCTTCCATCTATAGCATTTCTTAATATTATTCAGTTATTTTTTCTTGATACCTCATAATTTAAAATAGCTCTGTTCAAGTAGAGTGTGAATTTGCTGTGATCTGATAGGAGTGTCAGTGGACTGACTGAATGCTCTAAGAGACTCTGGGTTGAGGTCAGTGATAAAGTAGTCTACAGTACTACTGCCAAGAGATGAGCTATAGGTGTACCTACCATAGGAGTCCCCTCGGAGTCTACCATTGACTATGTACGCACTTACCCAGAGCTGCAGGAGTCATGACCCGTTTTTGTTGGTTATGTTGTCGTAGTTGTGTCTAGAGGGGCATACCAGGTAGGTGTTTGTCCTCCTGTGTGTTGAGGGTGTCGGGTTCTTGTCCAGTTCTAGCATTTAGGTCGCCACAGACTAATACATGTCCCTGAGCCTGGAAATTGTAGATCTCCCTCTCTAGGATGGAGAAGCCTATCATCGTTAAAATATGGGGATTCTATTGGGGGGATATAAGTAGCACACATGAGGACATTTTCTCTGATGAGATAATTTCCTTATCAATTTCTAGCCAGATGTAAAATGTTCCTGTTTTGACTAATTTAGAGTGGGTTAGGTCTGCTCTATACCACTTTAACATACCCTCTGAATCTCTTCCCTGATTCATACCTGGTAGTTTGGTGGATGGGACTACCAGCTCTCTATAACCTAGAGGGCAACCAGTGGGTCCGCCTCCTTTATACCATGTTTCTTGTAGGATGACAATGTCTGTATTTACAATTTCTTTGATGACGTCTGTGTGCCTGCTCTTTATGCCAAAGGCAGATGACCTCAGACTTTGTATATTCCAGGATGAAATAGTAAAAGCTTTGTGTTCCATAGTGTCTAGTGTTGTTTATGTGTGGTTTAGGCCCGGACTATCACAGTAGGTGTGAGCAGAGCATGTTGAGCATCTGATACATAGCTCTTAGGTCGCAGGATGGGGCTTGGGCACGGCCTGAGCATACTGTATGTCCTGCTTTCATGTTGAAGTTCTTGCTGCAGGGGCAGGGGTCATGGGGTGGGCAGAAGGGGCATAGGTCTGATATGGGAGGGGCTATATAGGGTGTAGCAAGGGGTGTCATTGCTTGAGGTGGTCTTAGCTGGTTGGGGTGTGGCTGGTGATGCTGTGGTCTGGGTGTAGGTCCTCTTGGTGGTCGTTCTCTCAGTGCAGGTCCTTTGGGAGGGGGTCTTGCTGGTCTTGGCATGGTGTCCGTTGCTCCTGTGTGAGGTGCTGGGGCTACGGTTGAGGGTGACATCCTTCAGGGTCCTGGCAAAAGTTGAGATTGCTGCCTTGTAGAGGTAGTCCTGCTCTCTCTCTCTCTCTCCCTCTCATATCCTGTTGATAGAGCAGCTGAGACAACTTACTAATGACCATGCTGTTTGAGTGTATGTGCGTGCATGCATGTGTGGGTTGTCCTGATGATAGTGTGAGTGCAGCTGTGTATGTACATGGAGCCTGCTGGTGACCCCAGTCAGAGTCAGTCAGTCAACCCCCCCACTCTACTCTAGTACTCTGTGTGTGACCTGAATGGCTGGCCTCACTCTGCCTCATTAGTTACATCTGAGCTCCAGCTAAGGGTGTTACAACGCTCTTATCACACACAATCATACACAGTAAATAAAGCCTGGCTAGTTTAGCTTGTGTTTATTTCGCTTTGCTTTACCATCAAACAAAGAGACTTCCAAGGGAATCTGAAAGAGTATGATTCACAGTTGGGGCTATCTCTCTGGCTGGCCTGTCATTAGGCAGTTCCCAGCCCTCCCTGTCTCTCCTCCAACGTAGTTCACACCAACACTTACCTCCACTAAATCCCCACCAATTTGACAATCTTCACAACAATGCCACTGATGTCACCATGTTTCATTTGAATGTCGTCTTTAAGTTAGTTTGGAACACTGTTAAAGAACATTCTCAATACCTAGTTTATATGATCACTTGAGACTGGATTCAGACTGGATTATCCTTTACGCCTCTGATTTTCCATTCCCAGACCTTCAAACAGTCACCATGTCAGTGTGAGTGGTGTGGGTGGTAGACAGTGTCAGTGGTGGGTGGTAGACTGTGTAACTAACCTGAGAGGCATTGAGATCTACTGACCCAGCCTGAGTTTTGGCTGCAGTTGTTAAATTCAGCTTGGGTTTTACCAGCACCCGACTCGACATAGATAAGGCCAAGGGGCTGGCCAGGGTCATCTTACTACCCCCGTCCCCCTTCGCCCCACAGTCTGTTTGTGTGTGTGTGTGTGTGCGCGCGTGTGTGTTGCTCCAGTTGCCCCAGATTGTAACCTACTCTACCGTCAGACCAAACAGTTGCTCACATCACTTCACTGAAGTCATGCAGCATAGAGCGAGACCGTCTCTGACTGTCTCTGACTGCATGTCAACAATGGTCAACAGCAGTCGTGCAGGTCAGTCCCGTTGAGATACAGGAGGTCGCATTAGGAGGGGAGCCAGGATGCCCATACAGGGAATTCTCATTGGGACTTTGTTACTGTGTATTCTCCAGACACAATTACAGTGGGTTTTGGAATAGCTTAAAGTGCAGTTATCTTTTATGTGGCTCATTTACTTTTTGTCATTCAATTGGAGCTAACGATTCTGAGCTGCGTCAATGATCTGATAAACTAATTATCAGAGGGGAAAATAATTTCAAACCCACCCACCACATTAAACTACCCGGGCCCGCCATGGATCCTGGGATTAATAGCAGAGACTTTGCATGTGCTGTGTATTTATATTGTTATTGGAGTGAATTTCACGGTGTCCAAAGTAGATGGAAACATAGTGAACATAAGAGCTGATTTCTTGCTTTTTATGCTGAACATAGAGAATATGTAATCAATCATTGGCATGGTTATAACGGAAGGTTGGTTCACGTTGAGCAGTGGTCAGCAACCTTTCTAAGCTGAGATCACTTTCTGAGTCTTAATACAGGCCGAGATCTACCGCTCAGAAAAACGGAAGCCTAGTAACCTATTAAAAACAGTTCTGTAGAAATTAGATTTGTGCAGTAGGCCTTCGGCTCAAAACGTTATCACTGCATATTGGCTAGTCTTGAATTTCCCTTCCAATGTCGTTCTTCTCAATTTCAAAACGTGATGTATATGATCACATTGGTAATATAAAGTTAAAGTTTGCAAATATTTGGGTGTGTGGGTTGATGATAAGCTGAGCTTCAATGTGCATGTAGAGAACTTGATAAGGAAGCTCAAGCTGAAAATAGGATTTTATTACAGGCATAAGGCTTGTTTTTCTTTTGAGGCCAGGAAGGAGCTGGTACAATGTACATTACTGTCGGTTTTAGATTTTAGCGATGTTATATATATATGCAGACCTCAGCCTCTACCCTGAGAGCACTTGATTCAGTGTATCATGCAGCCCTCAGGTTCATTACAAATCAGAAACGTCTAACACATCATTGTGATCTCGACAGCGCTGTTGGCTGGTCGTCATTGATGTTGTGTAGGCTTAAACACTGGTATACACTAATTTATAAGGCAATATTGGGTAAAATGCCATTGCCTCTGTTCTTTTTTAGTCAGGTCAGTAAATAAATATCAATTACGGTCCCATTCTGATTTGCTTCTAACAGTACCAAAAAATTAGAACAGGTCATGGTAGAAATAGTTTTAGTTACTTAGCACCGTAGTCGTGGAATTCTCTCCTTAAACATTTTAAAATGTGATGATCTAGTTTCGTTGGTGGAGTTTAAACACTTGATCGATGTATATATCATAGAAGAGTGTAATTGTTTTTAGTCCAGCTGTTTTAGTCAAGATGTTTGTGTTTTTAATGTAATATGTAATTGTTGTACTGTATGTGTGTTTATAGTTTTGTTTAATGTTGTGTTGGTGTATGTAAGTTGTTTTGTCTGAAACGTTCCCCCTGCTGCTATTGGACCAGGTCTCTCTTGGAAAAGAGAGAACATCTCTTTTGAAAATCTGTCCAAAACCACCAGAATGGTGGTGAAACCTTCAGATCAGGGGAGATCGGTAACAAAGTCAATGGACAAATGATACTTGGGATGATGAGGCACTGGAAGGTGAAGGAATTTCCCTGCTGGAGCATGCCGGGGACACTTAGTTTGGGCACACACAGAACAGGAGTTGACGTAGCAAGTAATGTCCTGCGTCAAGGTGGGAGAGTGATCGTATAGTACGAGTGATTTCAGGATGTCCAGCGACAACAGCTGTGTGGTCAACAGTCGCTCCCTTATCCCCATGGGAATGTAGATGCACTCAGGAGGACAGGTAGCAGATTCCCTCTTCAGAGCCTGGCGAATGTCCACATCTACTTCCCAGACCACAGGCGCTACGACACGAGAGGGAACAGGAATACAGGTCCTCAGGCATTCGGGTGACCAGTCCGTGATTCTCATCCTCGACCACGGGATGGTGGGGTTATGGCGTTAGAGCCATGGGAGGCTGAGAATTATCTTGTGAGCTGGTGCACTAATGATGAAGAAGGGGAGGTTTCCCTGATGAATGGACTCCACGGTGAGGGTGAGTGGTGTGGGGATGTGTGTGATGGTTTCAGATCCTAGTGGCCGATTATCAAGGGCTTGAACTGGAAACGGAGAGGACAGGGGGTATGAGGGATGTTCAGAGAGGAGGCAAGGGTCTGGTCAATAAAGTTCCCCATGGCAACGGAATCCACTAGCGCTGTAGAGACAGTACTTGAGGGACAGCCAACTAGTGTGATCGACTCTAAAAGGCTTTAACAGAAACTGATGAAGATGATATACTCACACCTGCCCCAGGAGGTGGAAGATCACTTGACCATCCCTCTGCTCTCGTGGATCCCGAGTTGGGATGTACTGGACCACAATAGAGACAGAGCCTCAGCCATCTCCGTCTGCATCGCTCGCCGCGGGGAGGTGTGTGAGCCCTACCTCCAGTGGTTCAGGCTCTGCTACAGTGTTCACGGTATGAGGGAGAGGCGATGTGGGTACCAACCACTAGATTTTCCAACCAGATGGCCATCGCGATGAGTGCATCCAAGGAGAGGATGTCATCACAACATGCCAGTTCCGTTTCGACCTGCATGTGCAGTCCTCTTCGAATAGCGTATGGAGCACCGGCTCATTCCATTCACTGGATGCTGCTACTGTCCGGAAGGTGGGCGCGTAATTAGGCAGCGGTCTGGTCTTCCTGCCGTAGTTGGAGTAGGCGCTCACCCCCCTCTCTGCCCTCCGGTGGATGATCAAAAATATCTCTGAACAGAGCCATGAACCCCTCATACGAAGCCAGATCCTCATCTCCTCTCTCCAGACGGCCGTAGCCCATCTCCAACGCCCGCCCAGTCAGCAGAGAAATAACTGTGACAACCTTGGACCTCTCATGGTGGGGGCTCCCACCAGATGCGCAAAATAGAGGGAGCACTGGAGTAGGAAGCCACGGGATTTAGATGGGGTTCCATCATATTTATCCAGGAGGGACAATCGGGCATCGCTGACCTGGGCGGCCTGCTGAATGGACTGATGTGCTGGGTCGACTGGTGGCAGAGTATCCTCCGCTAGTGAAAGGCAACGCCTCTCGGGCATGTTCGAGACGTTGAAGACTGCGAAGGTATCCTTGTTGGTCGACCCTCTGGGAGATGTCCGGATGCTTCCATTTGATAAGGCAGTATTCTGTAACGTGGACACTGGGAGTTGGGAAGCAAGTGAAGGTGGTGAGTTTATTAATAAACGAACATCGCACAGTAGAAGATACACGAGTAGAGCACAGGCATGAAACACATAGTCAATACTGCCTGGGGAATGGATCTAAGGGAGCGACCAATATAGGAAAGGTAATCAGTGAAGTGATGGAGGCCAGATGTGCCTGTTGATGTAGTGTAGGAGCGCGTAATGATGAATGCCAGGTGCGCGTAATGATGAATGCCAGGGCCGGTGGTTAGTAAACCAGCAACATTGAATGCCCGGAGGGGAGGAGCGGGAGTAGACATGACACTGTTTATGTGTCAATAACCAAACATATTGTATTTTCAGGTGTATAGCTGGTATACAAGCTGGTATACAAAACCGAAAGTAAAAGATGCAAAACCTAAACTTAAGACCAGGAAGACTATAAATAGCGCACATAGAACATATCTACTGCTTCATTAGACTTGCTTTTAATGCGAATGACAGATCTATAACAAATCTGCTTCTTACAGTAACTCAGTCCAGAGGTCCCATTAGCCCAGATACGACAGCTCTGCTTATAGCTCCGAAGCAACTTTGCAGCATTTGTTTTTGTTATGTGTTATTTCTTACATTATTAGCCCAAATTGTTTTATTATTGTTATTACATACAGCCGGAAAAAACTTTTGGATATCAGAGCGGCAGTAACTCACCAGCATTACGACCAGTAATACAACTTTCTTTGAACTGATTCCAGAGGCTGGTTGTTAAGGGAATATTTATCAATGATGACTAATTATGTATACATTTCAATCAGGACTGACTAGTCCAAATGCTATTATGTACTGTACATGTATGAATTTTCTCTCTTGTTCCCATTCCCAATTGTATATAATATAGTCAGGAGTTTAGAACAGTGCCTTGGTACAAATGAATGAACTATCTCCAGATGGCAGGGACGTACTATCTCCAGACTGTCTAGAATGCTATCTACACTGACTGACCTTGGCTTTAGGCGAGGAGAGAAGGCTCGAGAACTATAGGGCCTCTCTACCAGTGTCAAGAAGAGATAGAACATTTAGAAAACGCTGACGTCATTTTCAGTTTATAACCTGTGGTAAAATGTGTATGAAGCCAGTACTCTCTTGAATTAAACGCTGTTACCTGACTTTTAAGACCGGGGCTCTGTCCATTCTTATAAAATATAGGGTCTTACAAACCCTTAAATGCATTGACAGAGTGTTTAATTTTGATTGGGAAATAAAACAGAGGAATTTAGAATTCCATCAACACTGGTCTAAAATACCACCGGTAGAGAAGAGGTATTCGGAGTGGACTCCTAGTCTGACGCAGGAGGCACGTACATCACCCATCGCTTCCGAGTATATTACTCGCTAATAATCAGTCCCTGGATAATACAGTTGGTGAGCACAGGGCTCGAATCTCCATCCAGAAAGAGAACAGAGATTGTAACATACTCTGTTTCACGGAAACATGGCTCTCTCGGGATATACTGTCTGAGTTCGTACAGCCAGTTGGTTTCTCAGTTCATCGTGCTGACATGAATGAAGATCTCTCCGGGAAGAAGAAGGGCAGGGGTGTATGTTTCATGATTAAATACTCAAGGTGTGATTGTGATAACGTACAGAAACTCAAGTCCTTTTGTTCACCCGACCAAGAATACCTCGCAATCAAGTGCCGGCCATATTACCTCCCAAGAGAATTCTCTTCGGTTATAGTCAAAGCCGGGTAGGTTTACCCTCAAGCCGATACCATGACGGCCCTCAAAGAACTACACTGGACTTTATGCAAACTGGAGACCACATATCATAAGGCTGCATTTATTGTAGCCAGGGATTTTAACAAAGCTAATCTGAGGAAAATGCTACCAAAGTTATATCAACACATTGACTGTAGCACTCACTCTGAGAAAATATTGGACCACTGCTAATCATTTTTTTTTGAAAGGCCCTCCCTTCGTCAAATCTGATCACGACTCCATTTTGCTCTTCCCTTCCTATAGGCAGAAACTCAAACAGGAAGTACCCAGTGCTACGGACTATACAATGCAGGTCTGACCAATCAGAATCCATGCTCCAAGATTGTTTTGAACATGCTGACTGGGATATGTTCCGGGTAGCCTCTGAAAACAATATCAATGAATACACGGATACGGTTTATCAGGAAATGTATAGGAGTTGTTGAACCCACCATGACTATTAGAACATACCCATACCAGAAACAGTGGATAGATGGCAGCATTCGCGCAACACTGAAAGCGCAAACCATCGCATTTAACCATGGCAAGGTGACTGGGAATAAATGTATTGTTATTCCCTCCGAAAGGCAATCAAACAGGCAAAATGTCAGAACAGAGACAGAGTGGAGTTGCAATTCAATGGCTTAGACACGAGACGTATGTGGTCTACAGACAATCACGGACTACAAAGGGAAAACTGGCCATGTCGCAGACTAAACATAATTTTCGCCCGCTTTGAGGATAACACAGTGCCACCGACGGGGCCAGCTACCAAGGGCTGTGGGCTCTCATTCTCCATGCCTGATGTGATTAATACATTTAAGTGTTAACCCTCGCAAGGCTGTCGGCCCAGGCAGTATCCCTAGCTGCGTCCTCAGAGCATATGTAGACCAGCTGGCTGGGGTGTTTACGGACATATTCAATCTCTCTCTATCCCAGTCTGCTGTCCCCACATTCTTCAATATGTCCACCTAAAACTCTCACATCTTTTAAAGATGCACAATTGAGAGCAGCCTGCTGGACTGTATCACCGCCTGGTATGGCAACTTCACCGCCCACAACCGCAGGATTCTCCAGAGGGTGGTGAGGTCTGCCCAACACATCACCGGTGGCAAACTACCTGCCCTCCGGGACACCTACAGCATCCGATGTCACAGGAAGGCCAAAAAGATCACTGGCCACTTTAATAATGGAACACTAGTCACTGTTTACATATTTTTCATTATACAGTATATACTGTATTCTAATCTATTCTATTCTACTGTATTTTAGTCTATGCCACTCCCACATTCCTAGTCCAAATATTTATATATTCTCAATTCCATTCCTTTACTTTAAATTTGTATGTTTTAGATATTACTTGTTAGATATTACTGCACTGTTGGAGCTAAAAACACAAGCATTTTGCTACACCTGCAATAGCATCTGCTAAACATGTGTATGTGACCAATGGCATTTATTTAATTTGATGGGATTCGATTTTTGCGACTGCAATTGAAGAAACTTTAAAAGTTCTTGACATTTTCCAGATTGACTGACCTTCATGGCTTAAAGTAATGATGGATTGTCGTTTCTCTTTGCTTATTTGAGCTGTTCATGCCAGAATATGGACTTGGTATTTTACCAAATAGGGCTATCTTCTGTATTCCACCCCTACCTTGTCGCAACACAACTGACTGGCTCAAACGCATTAAGAAGGAAAGACAATGCACAAATTAACTTTTAACAAGGCACGCCTGTTAATTGAAATGCATTCCAGGTGACTACCTCATGAAGCTGATTGAGAGAATGGCAAGAGTATGCAAAGCTGTCATCAAAGCAAAGGTTGGCTACTTTGAAGAATCTAAAATATATTTTGATTTGTCAACAACATGATTCCATATGTGTTATTTCATCATTTTGATGTCTTCACTATTATTCTACAATGTAGAAAATAGTAAAAAATAAAGAAAAACCCTTGAATGAGTAGGTGTGTCCAAACGTTTGACTGGTGCTGTGTGTAGATAAACCGTGTCTCTCACTCACGCCTAAACACACACACACACACACACACACACACACACACACACACACACACACACACACACACACACACACACACACACACACACACACACACACACACACACACACACACACACACACACACACACACACACACACTTCTGGAGGCTACAGAGGCAACAGGGTCAGATTGCATGCCTGGGCTTGCCCCGACTACCTCCAGAATGGCTGTCAGTACCGGGAGGGAGGGAGGCTCACCCTGTGTTGGCAGGGAACAGACTGTGCCTTACACTCTCTTCAGCAACGCCAAACACCCAGAGACTCCCAAGCCGGCAGGCAGGTAACCTGACCGCAGGTGTATGTCACGGTCACTCTGCACTGGGGGCCTAGAGCCTCACAAAGCTTACTCACTGGGATTGTTCCCACACACACCCTAACACATGCTATAGGCTCCATAATAACCTATATTAGCAGCTGAGAGCTTATCTCTTATGATAGTATTTTAGATTCACATGCTACTTAAAGTAGACAAATTGTGTTTTGACTAACTCTCTTGGTTTGCCATGGCTCAAGCCAAATCTGTTGATTGCACCCTTAAAGCTGTGATACTAAACTCAGAAAAAGAGAAACGTCCTCTGCCTGTCAACTGCGTTAATTTTCAGTAAACTTAACATATGTAAATATTTGTATGACCATAACAAGATTCAATAACTGAGACATAAACTGAACAAGTTCCACAGACATGTGACTAACATAAATGGAATAATGTGTCCCTGAACAAAGGGGGGTCAAAAAGTAACAGTCAGTATCTGGTGTGACCACCAGCTGCATTAAAACTTCTTAGGGCTAGACCCCTTTTTTCTCAATTTCCGCCTGAATGATGTTCCCAAAGTAAACTGCCTGTTGCTCAGGGCCTGAAGCTTATATGCATATAATTGGTACCATTGGAAATAAAACACTTTGGAATTTGTAGAAATGTTAAAATAATGTAAGATAATATTACACAATAGATATGTTAGGAGAAAATCCAAAGAAAAACCAAACAGAATTGTTTTGTTGTTGAGAGAGACCATCCTATTAGAATGCCAAGTGTAATGTCATACTGAATATTAGCTCCCTGGATGCAATTCCTATGGCTTCCACAGTGTGTCAGCATATGTTCAAGGTTTCAGACTTTTAGTACAGGGACACAGTCATTGGTGTTTGCACCCACCATGAAGACAGGACGCACCTGCTAAAATTCTATTGAACATGCTACATTTCCTATTGAACATGCTTCTTTCTGTAAGAAATATTATAGTTTGATTACATTTTAGGGTATGTGAGGAGTAAATAGAAATGTATTTTGACTTGTTGAAACAAAGTACAGGGGTAGATTTTTGGATTCCTTTCTCTGCATGTTGAACAAGTGGATTACTCAAATGGATGGTGCCTACTAAACTGACTTTTTGGGATATAAAGAAAGATTTTATCTAACAAAACTATGTTATAGCTGGGACCCTTTGGATAACAAAACAGAAACCTGTGCCGGTGGAAAAATATTTTGATGTGGGGCGCTGTCCTCAAACAATCACATGGCATGTTTTCCCTGTAATAGCTACTGTCAATCGGACAGTGCAGTTAGATTAACAAGAATTTAATCTTTCAACCGATATAAGACACTTATATGAACATAAATGTTTAAAATCCATCATATTTATTATTATTTATTTGAATTGCTCGCCCTCCAGTTTCAACAGAAGCGGGATGCCTATTGGGACGCCTATCCTAACAAGTACTGCAGTGCATCTCCTCCTCATTGACTGCACCATATTTGCCAGTTCTTCCTGTGAGATGTTACCCCACTCTTCCAGCAAGGCACCTGCAAGTTCCCGGACATTTCTGGAGGGAATGGCCCGAGCTCAATGGGATTGAGCTACTGCTCCAGAGTACAGGCCTCTGTGTAACGCTCATTCCTTCGATGATAAATGCGAATCCGACCATCACCCCTGGTGAGACAAAACCGCGACTCGTCAGTGAAGAGCACATTTTGCCAGTCCTGTCTGGCCCAGCAACGGTGGGTTTGTGCCCATAGGCAACGTTGTTGCCGGTGATGTCTGGTGAGGACCTGCCTTACAACAGGCCTACAAGCCCTCAGTCCAGCCTGTCTCAGCCTATTGCGGACAGTCTGAGCACTGATGGAGGGATTGTGCATTCTTGGTGTTGTTACACATGGTCTGCCACTGCGAGGATGATCAGCTGTCCATCCTGTCTCCCTGCAGTGCTGTCTTAGGCGTCTCACAGTACGGACATTGCAATTTATTGCCATGGCCACATCTACAGTCATCATGCCTCCACGCTGGGCATCTTTCTTTTGGTGTTTTCAGAGTCAGTAGAAAGGCCTCTTTAGTGTCCTAAGTTTTCATAACTGTAACCTTAAAACCTGTTAAAGATAGGGCTGTCCGCTGCCCCCTTTGGAGGAATTGCGTGCCCATAGTAAACAGTCAAAAATTGCTAATATATGCATATATAAATATTATTGAATAGAAAACACTCTAAAGCTTCTAAAACCGTTTAAATTATGTCTGTATGTAAAGCAGAACTCTCAGGGCAGTCATTCTCCCAAACTCTCTCTTGTCATCATAAAAGTTGGCCCAACTTTGACGTCATCGCCCCCACCCTTCCCAAGCACCTACAGACCTGGGAACAGTTTCTATGTCTTCAGCGCGATGTCTGCTTTCAATGGGGCTTCTCATTGTGAGAATCGCGCGCTCATGAGAGTTTTGGCAGGCCGAAACCTTTCGGTCACGCGAAAAAACAGGTCACATTCATGAGCGCTCTCCTCCGGTGATCTCTCTCTTCCAAGATTGATTAAACGATGCTTGTGTTTCTGTTCGTCCTCAGGATTGTTGTGCACCTTTATAACATGCTAAAGCTTGATTCTGAACATAGTTTGACAAGTTTAGTCGACATATAATATGTAATTTCGACGTTTTGGTGCGCATCCACTTGACTTTTGGCTGCATTTCAACCGAAATATGACGTGTTTGATAACCGAAAGACACAGACTTCAAAACTAAACGCTGTTTTTGGTAAGTATAATTCCTTCCAGGTCTTCTGATGGAAGAACAGCAAAGGTAAGGGAATATTTATGTGGTAAATTTGGGTTTCTGTGGACTCCAAGATAGAGGAGCCATAATGCTAATTTCTGAGCGCCGACTCATATTATAGCCTAGTGAACGAATTCTGTAACGTTAAAAATAAATGTAACAGCGATTGCATTTAGAAGAAGTGTATCTTTCTATATATATGTAGAACATGCATATTTAGTTAAAGTTTCTGATGTGTATTGCTTGTTATCTGACGTTATCTGCCGGAGCTATCGTCATTTCTCAGGACATTTGAGTAGCATTTTTTGAACAATGCGTCATTGTAAACAGATTTATGGATATATATAGCATATTATTTAAAAAAACATAAATGTACTGTGTAACATGTTATATTACTGTCATCTGAGGAAGATTTCAAAAGGTTAGTGAATTATTTTTCTTTTAATCCTGCGTTTGTTGATTGCATATTTTGTTCAACTTGGCTATGCAAATTAGCTGTGTCTTCGGTGGTGGTTTGACATAAATATGTGCTATGTTTTTGCCGTAAAACATTTTAGAAATCTGACTTGCTGGGTAGATAAACAAGGTGTTTATCTTTCATTTGAGCTATTGGACTTGTTAATGTGTGGAGGTTAAATATTTTTAAGAATATTTTCTGCGTTCCATGCGCCACATTCCAGCTGAACGTGGGAGGAAAAGTTCCCAAATGGGACTCAAGATCCCAAACAGGTTTTAATTGCCTACGTCTGTAAGCTGTTAGTGTTTTAACAACCTTTCCACAGGTGCATGTTCATTAATTGTTTATGTTTCATTGAACAAGCATGGCAAACAGTGTTTAAGCCATTTACAAGATCTGTAAAGTTGTTTGGATTTTTACAAATTATCTTTGAAAGACAGGGTCCTTAAAAAGGGACGTTTCTTTTTTTGCTGAGTTTATGTGCTACTAGGCAGTGTCCCAGACTACTAACCATAAGATGGGTGAGTAGAAGCAAATGTTAGCCAGAGATTCTGAACAAAATCCGGTAAGAATCCAGACAGAGTGGAAATAACAGTTTCCCAAGGTCCCTGTTAATTCACTCACCTTCAAGAGCTAGTCACTTCTGTCTCAAGCAGGCTACACTATCACCCTCAGTAATAAGCTACCAATAGCGGCCCCATGTGGAAAGGAAGGGAGTGAAAAAGTATAAACAGTTGAAGTCGGAAGTTTACATACACTTAGGTTGGAGTCATTAAAATTAGTTTTTCAACCACTCCACAAATTTCTTGTTTACAAAACTCTAGTTTTGGCAAGTTGGTTAGGACATCTACTTTGTGCATGACACGAGTAATTTTTCCAACAATTGTTTACAGACAGATTATTTAATTTATAATTCGCTGTATCACAATTGCAGTGGGTCAGACTAAGTTCACTGTGCCTTTAAACAGCTTGGAAGATTCCAGAAAATTAGGTCATGGCTTTAGAAGCTTCTGATAGGTTAATTGACATAATTTGAGTCAATTTGGAGTTATACCTGTGTATGTGTTTCGAGGCCTACTTTCAATCTCAGTGCCTCTTACTTGACATTATGGGACAATCAAAAGAAATCAGAAAAGAACTCAGAAAGTAATTGTAGACCTCCACAAGTCTGGTTCATTCTTGGGAGCAATTTCTAAACACCTGAAGGTACCACGTTCATCTGTAAAAACAATAGTACGCAAGTATAAACACCATGGGACCACACAGTCATCATACCTCTCAGGAAGCAGATGCATTCTGTCTCTTAGAGATGAACGTACTTTGGTGCGAAAAGTGCAAATCAATCCCAGAACAACAGCCAAGAACCTTGTGAAGATGCTGGAGGAAACAGGTACAAAAGTATCTATATCCACAGTAAAACAAGGCCTATATCGACATAACCTGAAAGTTTGCTCAGCAAGGTAGACGCCACTGCTACAAACTGCCATAAAAAAGCCAGACTACGGTTTGCAACTGCACATGGGGACAAAGATCTTACTTTTTGGAGAATTGTCCTCTGGTCTGATGAAACAAAAAGAGAACTGTTTGGCCATAATGACCATCGTTATGTTTGGAGGAAAAAGGGTGACGCTTGCAAGCCGAAGAACACCATCCCAACCGTGAAGCAAGTTTCTGGCAGCATCATGTTGTGTGGGTGCTTTGCTGCAGGAGGGACTGGTGCACTTCAAAAAATAGATGGCATCATGAGGAGGAAAATTATATGGATATATTGAAGCAACATCTCAAGACATCAGTCAGGAAGTTAAAGCTTGGTCGCAAATGGGTCTTCCAAATGGACAATGACCCCCAACCATACTTCCAAAGTTGTGGCAAAATGGCTTATGGACAACAAAGTCAAGGTATTGGAGTGGCCATCACAAAGCCCGGACCTCAATCCTATAGACAATTTGTGGGCAGAACTGAAAAAGCATGTGCGAGAAAGGAGGTCTACAAACCTGATTCAGTTACACCAGCTCTGTCAGGAGGAATGTGACAAAATTCACACAACTTATTGTGGTAAGCTTGTGGAAGGCTACCCAAAGCGTTTGACCCAAGATAAACAATTTAAAGGCAATGCTACCAAATACTAATTGAGTGTATGTAAACTTCTGACCCACTGGGTAGGTTAAGCTGAAATAAATAATTCTCTCTACTATTATTCTGACATTTCACATTCTTAAAAGAAAGTGGCGATCCTAACTGACCTAAGACAGGGGATTTTTACTGGGATTAAATGTCAGGAATTGTGAAAAACGGAGTTTAAGTGTATTTGGCTACGGTGTATGTAAACTTCCGACTTCAACTGTATATCTGGGAGCTTGATGGAGGGTCTGTGTTTTTCCTGAAACATTTAATGGAAACATTTATCTGACTTTTTTTGTTGCTATTTTAATCTCTTCTTGTGTTCTCAGCCCTGTGCAGGTTGTTATCTGCGGTAGTTCTGGTTGAAGTTGGTCATGGTCTATGACTGAGTTACTCAGAAGGAGCCAGGCACAGCTCTCTATTCACACATGGTCTGGCCCAACACTGCTCAGTGCTCCCTGGGTGGAGATAGATGTCTCTCTTGATTTTTTCTGCAGGTGGAAGGGGAGATAGAAGACTAAGACATAAGAGGACATCAAGGTGATGTGAGGCTACATCAGGTTGAAATATAAAAAATTATCCAGTGCAACTCACAGGGGCAATTAGGGTTAAGTGCCTTGCTCAAGGGCACATCAACAGACTTTTCACCTAGTCGGCTCAGGGATTCAAACAGCGACCATTTGGTTACTGGCCCAATGCTCCTAGCCGCTAGGCTACGATAAATAACTTCTGTTCATGCAACTTTCTGAAAATCAAACAAACAAATGATTATTTCTCCATCAGCCCCAACAGAACAGTAAAGGTGAGGGGTTTGCTCTAAATTCTCCCTTTGAACTGTGTGGTCTAAAGGGAGGCAGTGTGTAGGACATGCTCTAAAATACTATTGTGTGCTCTAACTGACCTGAGGGGCTGAGTTTGTTTAGCTGTTGTTGAAGTTATTTTAAATTGAGATGGCCGTGGCTCTCGGAAGCAAGCAGACTCTCTATCCTGGGGTGATGAATAGCCACTTCCTGCTCCCTCCCTCCCTCCCTCCCTCCCTCCCTCCCTCCCTCCCGTTTGAGGCTGATCACCTGTTCCTCAGTCCCAGGGAGGGGGGGTCAGGAAGGGGGGTGCTGAGAAGTTATTGATTTAAAGGAGAGGAGTGTTGCAGTTGGTTGTGTGTGTGTGTGTGTGTGTCTGTAGTAGCCTGCATGGAACAGTATGGTCTTGGATGATTTACATTTTTGCCGGTTCAAGCAAAGACAACTGTGTTTAGCGGTGGAATCAATTAGTGCCAGAAAGACATGTGGGCCATTGGGGAGGTTCCTTCAGGGGTCAGACACCAACTAAAGGACACACTACCTATATAAATCTGTGAATGTCCTTCATTTAACCCCACTTTATTGATAATCCTCTCAATTTATGAGTGATACATTTTTTTGTGTGACTATTACCTCAATACGTTTGTTTGAGTGGATTGTGTGGTGACCAATTTAAAGAGTTTTGCTTCAGTATTCATCAAATGACACGATCTATGCCTCCAAGCCCCAAATCCTAAGCCAAGCCAATTTCATGAAACATACCAACGCAAAGACCCTATAATTGTCCTTGTGTCATGTTCTCCCCACATCTTACAGACTAGCAGTAAATACTGTCATTCCCATGTAGAGACACTTTTGGCCTAACCCTCTCAGAAATGTTATTTTAGTACCAGATCTGTAACCCTATGATTCTCACTACTTTGTTTAGGGTCATTTTTGCTCAACTCAAACCACCAGCAACCACCAAATAAGAGCATTTCTGTGTGTGTGTGTGTGTGTGTGTGTGTGTGTGTTTATTATAGCTTTAAAAGCCTTTGTTGCAAAAAGGCTTCTTAAGGAACTGAATATGCTGTGACACCAGAGTATAACTTCATAAACACCCCTCCTTTGTCAATGGAGAAATAAGGTGATTCTGCCTGTAATCTTTAGCAATAGTAGCTACCAGCTCCCTTTGTGCACCTAACTAGTGTCTATAATCAGCCACACAAATACATCAGTCAACTTAGACTGTGGTGGTTTTAGATGTGTATCGGCTGATGTGATGGAGCTTCTAGTTCAGGACACCCAGGTGCTCAGTTAGAGTGATGTTGTAGAACAAGTCAGTACTCAGTATCAGAGCAGGTTGAACAAAGATGACTACCACACTGATCACAGAGTTTTTATACCAGATGCAATTTTCAGAGAACGCACCGTTCTCAACGCCCTCAACGTCTGATGCGTTGAACAGTGCCAGCCATGTCATGGCAGTAACTAACACTCACTGTAATGGGGTAGTACGGCAGGTACAGCGTGTGATAAGGAGATGATCTTCATGTTTGGTTTCAAACTCTGTCCAGGCTCATGTTTCTGGGGCTTACTTAAATCAACAGCCCAAGTGCTGGAATAATCTGGTGATCTCTGCAGCCATGCAGTGCTGCTTTGTGATATACAGACAGTGTGTAAAGAGATCCCAATGTTTTCCCATATCCTGGGGCTTCCAGACCACATAAAAAAGCACAAACAATACAGACAAAGCGGATATCCTCTCACCACAGACAGCTGGGGTGACAAATGGTACCACTCCTTCTCTCTCCACTTCTCTTTCTATCGCACTCTCGCTCCACTCTCCCTTTTCTCTCCATCCTTGTCTCTCTCTGGATCTTTCCTCCCCCCACTTCCCTCTCGCAACTGCTCTCTCTCTTACTAACGTCTTCGTATCTTTATAATTTCTCTCTCTTCTTATCCAGGTCTCCATCTCCTCCTCCTCCTCTGTTATACCACCTCTGAGTTTATGGCTTAATTTCTGGCCTTGCATAACCCTGCTCTGCCTTCATCCAGTGATACCCACCAATTGATTGAGTGCGGGAAGAAGCAGAGAGTGTTTATTTCGATTGCTATGCGGTCTGATTTGACAGGCTATGACATTTTCTCTTCAGCATATGTAACAGCACAGGGCAAATTAGATTTGCTTAGCTGGAGCAGGAAAGGAAAGAGAGAGTGGGAAATGTTGTGTGTGCTTGTGTTGTTATTAACCAAACTCAACTATGTTAGCATGGCTATGTTTATGGGTCAGGGTGGGAATTGGGGAGGGGGAAGCATACATACAACTGCTAACTCACTTCAGGTTAAAGAGCTTACACACTGATCCAACACACCCATAGTAACCTGTCTTGTCCCAGTCTGACCAAGACTACGCTGGCATTCTCCTGGCAGATTGATCCCATCGCCGCCCTGTTAGCTTCTGGATCCTGTGGTCATAACAGTCACCATCATGATTGTGTGACTTAAGCTTGAGAGGTGTGCTTGAGAGACGGGAACAGGTGATGGTTATATGGAAAGCGAGAGAGGGAGAACGAGACTTGGAGAGAGGGGAAGGAAATGTGAAGGAGGGAGGGGGGTGGAGTTAGGGGCCAGGAGGGTAAGTTGAGTGATGGTTAGACAGCCGTAAGTCTGACAGACAGAGCAGATAGGCTCCTGGCCGTGTTCAGGGGACAGATGCAGCCATAAGCTGGTCTCATTTCCTTCTCTTTAGCCCCTTTTACCAGATTTCATCGGTTATGAAATCTGGTAAGTTCATCAGCAATCTACGGTCAGGGCGTGACAAGATCATCAGACAATAATTATGCATGATCTTCTGTGTAGAAAATAACCCCCCCCATTTGGTGTCTGGTGCTGTCCACTCTGTTCTAACAAGTCCTGCTTGGTTTATGAAGGTCGTCGGGAAACAGACACGTACGTGTTTCTGAGACTCTTCGCTTTCAGGAATGGGATCATAATGGCTTATAGGGGTTCATAATAGCTTCAACTGTTCAAAAGTTAGAGCAAAGATTGTAGGAAGAGAACAGAAGCCTCTCTGTTTGTCCCAACTGGTAATAGTGGATTTCGAAGGTTACTGATTTATCCGCAAACTTATTTTTTTTCTCCAGAGTTTCTCTCGTAACCGCATTTGTAAAGCTACCCCTATTTTGGGAAACGTTGGGTTAGGGTTAGTACATTAGAGCTGTACTTTTAGTGCAGCGAACTGATGCCAGATCTGTCTCTATCAAAGGCTTACACAAGATACAAACAGTTTGGTCAGGAGTGAAGATGAGACAGTGAAACAGTAGATGACTAATTTAGCTCTGAGGGGGAGAGTCTCAGTTTGGTATTTTATTAGGATTCCCATTAGCTGTTGCATAAGCAGCATATACTCTTCCTGGCGTTCACACAAAACATGAAACATGACATAATACAGAACATGAATAGACAAGAACAGCTCAAGGACAGAATTACATACAATTTACAAGTTTACATACACAGGTTGGAGTCATTAAAAATCGGTTTTCAACCACTCCACAAATTTCTTGTTAACAAACTATAGTTTTGGCAAGTCGGTTAGGACATCTACTATGTGCATGAATCAAGTAACATTTCCAACAATTGTTTACAGACAGATTATTTCACTTATAATTCACTGTATCACAATTCCAGTGGGTCAGACATTTACATACACTAAGTTGACTGTGCCTTTAAACAGTTTGGAAATTCCAGAAAATGATGTCATGGCTTTAGAAGCTTCTATTAGACTAATTTACATAATTTGAGTCAATTGGAGGTGTGCTTGTGGATGTATTTCAAGGCCTATCTTCAAACTCAGTGCCTCTTTGCTTGACATCATGGGAAAATCAAAAGAAATCAGCCAAGACCTCAGAAACATAATTGTAGACCTCCACAACTCTGGTTCATCCTTGGGAGCAATTCCCAAACACCTGAAGGTACCATGTTCATCTGTACAAACGATAGTATAGAAATATAAACACCATGGGACCACGCAGCCGTCATACCGCTTAAGAAGGAGACGCATTCTGTCTCCTAGAGATGAAAGTACTTTGGTGCGAAAGGTGCAAATCAGTCCCAGAACAACAGAAAAGGACCGTGTGAAGATGCTGGAGGAAACAGGTACATAAGTATCTATATCCACAGTAAAACGAGACCTCTATCGACATAACCTGAAAGTCTGCTCAGCAAGGAAGAAGCCACAGCTCAAAAACCGCCATAAAAAAGCCAGACTACGGTTTGCAACTACACATGGGGACAAAGATCGTACTTTTTGGAGAAATGTTCTCTGGTCTGATAAAACAAAAATAGAACTGTTTGCCTATAATGACCATTGTTATGTTTGGAGGAAAAAGGGGGAGGCTTGCAAGCTGAAGAACACCATCCCAACCGTGAAGCAAGGTTCTGGCAGCATCATGTTGTGGGGGTGCTTTGCTGCAGGAGGGACTGGTGTACTTCACAAAATAGATGGCATCATGAGGAGGAAAATTATGTGGACATATTGAACATCTCAAGACATCAGTCAGGAAGTTACAGTTCGGTCGCAAATGTGTCTTCCAAATGGACAATGACCCCAAGCAAACTTCCAAAGTTGTGGCAAAATGGCGTAAGGACAACAAAGTCAAGGAATTGGAGCGGCCATCACAAAGCCCTGACCTCAATCCTATAGAAAATTTGTTAGCAGAACCGAAAAAGAGTCAGAGCAAGGAGGCCTACAAACCTGACTCAGTTACACCAGCTCTGTCAGGAGGAATGGGCCAAAAATCTCCCAACTTATTGTGGGAAGCTTGTGGAAGGCTTCCTGAAACATTTGACCCAAGTTGAAAGATGAAAGAAATGATGAAAGAAATAATTCTCTCTACTATTATTCTGACATTTCACATTCTTAAAATAAAGTGGTGATCCTAAATGTCAGGAATTGTGAAAAACGGAGTTCAAATGTACTTGGCTAACGTGTATGTAAACTTCCGACTTTAACTGTAAATGGGCATAACCACGTGACACATAAAATAGGTCATCAATTACTTTCGGACACACACCGTCTAATGTATTCTATATGGGGGTCGTTATCCTGTTGGAAGGTGAACCTTTGCTCCAGTCTGAGGTCTTGAGAGCTCTTGAGCAGTTTTTTAAAATCAAGGATCTCTCTGTTCATCATTCCCTCGATCCTGACTCGTCTCCCAGTCCCTGCTACTGAAAAACATCCCCACAGCATGATGCTGTCACCACCATGCTTCACCGTAGGGATGGTGCCAAGTTTCCTCCTGACATGACGATTGGCCAAAGAGTTCAAACTTGGTTTCATTAGACCACAGAATATTGTGTTCCATGGTATGAATAGTGGGCTGTTGTGCCTTTTACTGAGGAGTGGCTTCTGTGTGGCCACTCTAACATAAAGGCCTGATGGTTGTCCTTCTGGAAGGTTCTCCCATTCCCACAGAGCTACTCTGGATCTCTGTCAGAGTGACCATCGGGTTCTTGATCACCTCCCTGACCAAGGCCCTTCTCCCCCAATTGATCAGTTTGGCCAGACGGCCAGCTCTTGGAAGAGTCTTGGTGGTTCCAAACTTATTCCCTTTAAGAATAATGGAGGCCGCTGTTTTCTTGGACTTTCAATGCTGCAGAATTTTTTTGTTTGTGTGTAGATTGATGAGAAAAAAATTGACTTTTATCCATTTTAGAATAAGGCTGTAACGTATAAAATGTTGAAAAGGTCAATGGGTCTGAATACGTTCCAAATTAACTGTATCGGCACATTAATTTCTGTATGGAAAGGCTGCCCTCTGGTGTTGGAATTTGGTCGATACAGTTTTCTAGAAGTCTTCTCTAACACATCTATTTTTCTCTGGGAGATTAATAAACATTTTGTGCACACACACACACTTTAATAGTCTTCCTTTGTTTTAGTAACACATCTTCTATCATGAGCATTTCTTTTGAGAATCTGGAGTTTCAAGAGGTTAATTAAGTGTGATTTTGCTCCCACATTTTTAATTATCAGAAAAATCCTGCGATTAAACAAATGAAATGCATAATGTTTGAGTTAACAAAGGTGGATTGATTAAAACAACATACTTTTTTTGCAAGTATCCAAAAAAGGTTAACATTTTTTTTTAACTCATCTTTTTGAAAGAATTCTTCTACATTCAGTATGGTTACTTATACGTATTTTCTAGCCAAGATGTTATATCTGAATTCTCTCCAGAATCTCTTCAGTTGTCAGTGACCGTAGAAGGTAGCCTGTGTGCCATGTTGCTCACAAGAAGGCCAAGCAGATCATCAAGGACCTCAGCCACCGAGCCACAGCCTGTTCACCCCGCTACCATCTAAAAGGCGGAGATAGGTGCATCAAAGCTGTGACCAAGAGACTGAAAAACATCTATCTTCAGGCAATCAGACTGTTAAATAGTCACCGCTAGCCGGCTACCACCCGGGTACTCTACAACCCTACACCTTAGAGGCTGTATTGAAAATTAAATACAGCTATATCTCATTTACATAAGTATTCACACCCCTGAGTCAGTACATGTTAGAATCCCCTTCCGCAACGATTACAGCTGTGAGTCTTTCTGGTTAGTCACTAAGAGCTTTGCCACCTGGAATCTACCATTTTTGCACATTATTATTTTTTAAATTCTTCAATCTCCGTAAACTTGGTTGTTTAACATTGCTAGACATCCGTCTTGCCATAGATTTTAAAGCTGATTTAAGCCAAACTAGGCCACTCGGGAACATTCACTGTCATCTTGGTAAGCAACTACAGTGTATATTTGGCCTTGTGTTTTAGGTTATTGTCCTGCTGAAAGGTAAATTTGTCTCCCAGTGTCTGGTGGAAAGCAGACTGAACCAGGCTTTCCTCTAGGATTTTGCCTGTCCTTAGTTCTTTTCCATGTATTTTTACCCTAAAAAAACTCCCTAGTCCTTGCTGTTGACAAGCCAACCCGTAACATGATACAACTACCACCATGCTTGAAAATATGAGGAGTGGTACTCAGTGATATGTTGTGTTTGATTTGCCCCAAACATAAAGCTTTGTATTCAGGACATGAAGTTAATGTCTTTGCCAAATTGTTTGCAATTTTACTTCGGTGCCTTATTGCAAACAGGATGCATGTTTTGGAATATGTTTTACTCTGTACAGGTTTCCTTCTTTTCACTCTGTCATTTAGGTTAGTATTGTGGAGTAACTACAATGTTGTTGATCCATCCTCAGTTTCTCATCACAGACATTAAACTCTTTAACTGTTTTAAAGTCACCATTGGCCTCATGGTGAGATCCCTGAGCGGTTTCCTTCCTCTCTGGCAACTGAGTTAGGAAGGACACCTGTATCTTTGTAGTAACTGGGTGTATTAATACACCATCCAAATTGTAATTATTATGTGACTTGTTAAGCACATTTTTACTCCTGAACTTGCCTGCCCTTAGTTATTGCCTGCCCTTGGTTCTTGCCTGCCCTTGGTTCTTGCCTGCCCTTGGTTCTTGCCTGCCCTTGGTTCTTGCCTGCCCTTGGTTCTTGCCTGCCCTTGGTTCTTGCCTGCCCTTGGTTCTTGCCTGCCCTTGGTTCTTGCCTACCCTTGGTTCTTTTCCATGTATTTTTTATCCTAAACCCCCTTGCTGTGACAAAGGGGTTTACGACATATTGACTCAAGATATTTCTGTTCTTCATTTTTAATTCATGTTTAAAATGTCTCAAAACATAATTCCACTTTGACATTATCGGGTATTGTGTGTAGGCCAGTGACACATCTCTAATTAATGTATTTTAAATACAGGCTGTAACACAACAAAATGTGGAAAAAGTAAGGGGGTGTGAATACTTTCTGAAGGCACCGTACATAGCCATTGAAGACTTGTCACTTTAATAATGTTTACATACTGTTTTACCCACTTCATATGTGTATGCTGTATTCTAGTCATCCTATATAACTACTGCTGCACGCACCATTTCTATTCATAAACTGGCCATAATGTCTATACACGACATCATAGACATAAATATTTATATTGTTTTGTTTGTTCGATATTGCTGCACTGTTTTATCTAGGAACATAAGCATTTCTCTACATTCATGATAACATCTTCTAAATATGTGTACTGGACTATTACAATTTGTTCACGCTACAGGTGCCCCTAGGGGAACCACGCCCCCCCACTCAACTCAAACCGTGGCGCACAGAATGCAAAAATATTCTTAGAAATATTTAACCTCCACACATTAACAAGTCCAATAGCTCAAATGAAAGATAAACACCTTGTTCATCTACCCAGCGAGTCAGATTTCTAAAATGTTTTACGGCGAAAACATAACACATATGTATATCAAACCACCACTAGGACACATACAATATGTAGCCACATTGTCAAGCAAAAAGCACAATCACAAACGCAGGATTAAAAGAAAAATAATTCACTAACCTTTTGAAAATCTACATCAGATGACAGTAATAGGACATGTTACACAGTACATTTGTTTTTTTCAATAATATGCAATTTATATCCATAAATCTCCGTTTACATTGAGCCATGTTCAAAAAATGCTACAGAAATGTCCGGAGAAATTATAAATAGCTCAGCCAGATAACGCCAGATAACAGCAATACACATCATAAACTTTGACTAAATATACATGTTCTACATATAGTTAGAAAGATACACTGCTTCTTAAGGGGGGGGGGAGTGAGAAGGATTACTTTATCCTATCCTAGGTATTCCTTAAAGAGGTGGGGTTTCAGGTGTCTCCGGAAGGTGGTGATTGACTCCGCTATCCTGGCGTCGTGAGGGAGTTTGTTCCACCATTGGGGGGCCAGAGCAGCGAACAGTTTTGACTGGGCTGAGCGGGAACTGTACTTCCTCAGTGGTAGGGAGGCGAGCAGGCCAGAGGTGGATGAACGCAGTGCCCTTGTTTGGGTGTGGGGCCTGATCAGAGCCTGGAGGTACTGCGGTGCCGTTCCCCTCACAGCTCCGTAGGCAAGCACCATGGTCTTGTAGCGGATGCGAGCTTCAACTGGAAGCCAGTGGAGAGAGCGGAGGAGCGGGGTGACGTGAGAGAACTTGGGAAGGTTGAACACCAGACGGGCTGCGGCGTTCTGGATGAGTTGTAGGGGTTTAATGGCACAGGCAGGGAGCCCAGCCAACAGCGAGTTGCAGTAATCCAGACGGGAGATGACAAGTGCCTGGATTAGGACCTGCGCCGCTTCCTGTGTGAGGCAGGGTCGTACTCTGCGGATGTTGTAGAGCATGAACCTACAGGAACGGGCCACCGCCTTGATGTTAGTTGAGAACGACAGGGTGTTGTCCAGGATCACGCCAAGGTTCTTAGCGCTCTGGGAGGAGGACACAATGGAGTTGTCAACCGTGATGGCGAGATCATGGAACGGGCAGTCCTTCCCCGGGTGGAAGAGCAGCTCCGTCTTGCCGAGGTTCAGCTTGAGGTGGTGATCCGTCATCCACACTGATATGTCTGCCAGACATGCAGAGATGCGATTCGCCACCTGGTCATCAGAAGGGGGAAAGGAGAAGATTAATTGTGTGTCGTCTGCATAGCAATGATAGGAGAGACCATGTGAGGTTATGACAGAGCCAAGTGACTTGGTGTATAGTGAGAATAGGAGAGGGTCTAGAACAGAGCCCTGGGGGACACCAGTGGTGAGAGCGCGTGGTGAGGAGACAGATTCTCGCCACGCCACCTGAAAGGAGCGACCTGTCAGGTAGGACGCAATCCAAGCGTGGGCCGCGCCGGAGATGCCCAACTCGGAGAGGGTGGAGAGGAGGATCTGGTGGTTCACAGTATCGAAGGCAGCCGATAGGTCTAGAAGGATGAGAGCAGAGGAGAGAGAGTTAGCTTTAGCAGTGCGGAGCGCCTCCGTGATACAGAGAAGAGCAGTCTCAGTTGAATGACTAGTCTTGAAACCTGACTGATTTGGATCAAGAAGGTCATTCTGAGAGAGATAGCGGGAGAGCTGGCCAAGGACGGCACGTTCAAGAGTTTTGGAGAGAAAAGAAAGAAGGGATACTGGTCTGTAGTTGTTGACATCGGAGGGATCGAGTGTAGGTTTTTTCAGAAGGGGTGCAACTCTCGCTCTCTTGAAGACGGAAGGGACGTAGCCAGCGGTCAGGGATGAGTTGATGAGCGAGGTGAGGTAAGGGAGAAGGTCTCCGGAAATGGTCTGGAGAAGAGAGGAGGGGATAGGGTCAAGCGGGCAGGTTGTTGGGCGGCCGGCCGTCACAAGAAGCGAGATTTAATCTGGAGAGAGAGGGGAGAAAGAGGTCAGAGCACAGGGTAGGGCAGTGTGAGCAGAACCAGCGGTGTCGTTTGACTTAGCAAACGAGGATCGGATGTCGTCGACCTTCTTTTCAAAATGGTTGACGAAGTCATCTGCAGAGAGGGAGGAGGGGGGAGGGGGAGGAGGATTCAGGAGGGAGGAGAAGGTGGCAAAGAGCTTCCTAGGGTTAGAGGCAGATGCTTGGAATTTAGAGTGGTAGAAAGTGGCTTTAGCAGCAGAGACAGAGGAGGAAAATGTAGAGAGGAGGGAGTGAAAGGATGCCAGGTCCGCAGGGAGGCGAGTTTTCCTCCATTTCCGCTCGGCTGCCCGCTCAGACATAAGCAATATTCCTCCGCTATGTTGGAGTCAACAGAAACACAAAATTACAACATAAATATTCCCTTACCTTTGATGGTCTTCGATCAGAATGTAGTGGAAGAAGTCATACTTACCCAAAACATCGTTTGGTTTCAATTCGTGTGTCTTTGTATTAGCATATGCTGCAAGTTCCAGCTGAAATGCTACCAAAAATTACTTCTGGTCACGAACAGTTGCGCATCAAAACTTCAAAATTACATATTATATGTCGACTAAACTGGTCAAACTAAGTGCAGAATCAAGCTTTAGGATGTTCTAAGCGTACAAAACAATTGCCGATTCGACCAAATAAACGCAACTCTTCTCAAACAAAAATGGAACAAAAGAATAGGCTGTATACAATTTCGCAAGGACGCACAGATATTTTTCAGTGACACGTCACTATTTTGCCCGCCAACCGGTCAAAGCTCGAGGGATTTTCTTCACTACTTGCCCCATTGAAAGAACACAGCACGCTGAAGACACAGAAACTGATCCCAGATCCATAGCTGGTTGGGAAGGGTGGGGGCGATGACGTCAAAGTTGGGGTAACTTTCCTGATGAGAGAGAGAGTTTAGGAGAATGGCTGCCCTGTGAGTTCTGCTTTTCATACAGACATAATTTGAACGGTTTTAGAAGTTTTAGAGTGTTTTCTATTCAATAATAATTATTATATGCATATATTAGCAATTTTGGACAGATTTTTTTTCTGTTTACTATGGGCACGCAATTCATCCAAAGGGGGCAGTATTGTGCATAGCCTTAACAGGTTTTAACAGTCTGAAACTTTGCTCAAGTACTGATGCCCTCATGTTTTTCACTGAAATTGTCCCCATCATCCTATCTGAATGTTTATTTTATCTTGTTCATTTTAAAGATGATGATACAAAAATACAAAAATAAAAAACATGTTTTTTTTCATTGTATTATCTAAACCAGATCTATTGTGTTATATTCTCCTACATTCAAGTCACATTTACACAAACTTCAGAGTGTTTTCTTTCAAATGGTACCAAGAATATGCATATCCTTGGTTCTGTCCCAGATGAACCAGAGCCAGACCCAGAAACACTCCTCCACCACTCCAGGCCCAGCCCTGTCTCCACCAACCAAAATACCAAACCCTATCCAGGTAATTAATGTTAAGGATATCACAGATAGCGACCAATTGGGTACTGAAATTGGATATGACTGCCAATATACTGCCAAGACATTACAAAGGAAGGACTGTTATTTGTGGCCATACTAGGCCTGTATTGGCTACTCATCCATTTGCCTTGGGAAAGGGGGAAGGATGGAGGTGTGTACTGGAAAGTTTTTACCATGTTAAACCCAACTCCACCCTTTGTAAGACTCTATCTCTAGTGTTCCCGGAAGTCCCTCCTCAAAAGGCTCCATGTGGTGTTAAGGCGTACGGAGGTAACTATAGTTGCATCACTGGTACAGGTAGGGGTTTTGACTATGGGCGGTTGCCTGCAGCAGATTGTAATAGTAACATAACCATTAATGTGACATGGCCAGTGAAAGGCTTGAATCAAACTAAGGGTGTTGCTGATGTATGGTGGATGTGTGGCCCAAACAGGCATTTAACACCTGTCCTTAGAGGTAACTGGCAGGGTACGTGTGCTTTAGCCAGTCTGATAATACCACTAACCATTATTGAAGTTACAGCTAATCAGCTCGTGGGATCAACTAGAAAAGCACCTAATGATGTTCACCCGTACTCCAGATATAAGCGTGATGCACCTTGGTCTGAGGTAACGGATAATATACATTTCAACATACTAGGTGTGCCAGTGGGTGTTCCTCAGGAATTCCAGGCCCTAAACAGGAATGATTGTTTATGCCATCTACTACCCATTATTGGCCCAGCTATTGTGGATGCCAAACAGACCTCATGGATAAATATACTATAATCAACAACATTTTGTTAATTACACCCACACTGCCCTTACTGGTATGGCTGAGCAATTGGAGGCTACTACCAGGACCGCCAGGCAGAATATATTGACTTTAGATATGATCCTTGCCAGTCAGGGAGGGGTTTGCAAAATGTTTGGTGAACAATGTTGTACATTTATACCTAATAATACTATCCCAGATGGGAGCATATCAAAAGCATTGGTTAGGTTGGACGAGCTTTCGGCAGAAATGAAGGGCGTGGCTGGGGTGGAGGAGTCTGGCTGGATGTCTTGGATGGGGGTGTGGCTTTGAGTATGCATCACTGGTGGTTACTGGATTTCTGACCCTAATTCTTGTATTTTTGTTATTGATGTGTTGTGCTGCTTGCATCATACCTTGTTTGAAGAAGTCTGTTACAGATGTGGTACAGGCTTCAGGTATGATGCCCTTGCTTGATGCTCCTGAAGGAGATGCAGATAAGGAATCTAACTTCCGGAGAAAGATGGGGCTGACTGAGGATGACCCCTGGTTTGCTGTGGGTGAGGTCGTGGAATGATAACTTCTTAAATACATAACGTGTACGATATAACTTGTCCTCTCTTATGTGAAGGTTTAGAGTCCCTGGGTGGCAAGGAGCCCACCTGGTACAGGATAGGAGTAGCTGAGAGGACCAGATGGTTTATAATAATGCTTTGCTTTACTCTGTTTTCCATGACCAAAGTTTTATCCTATATCTAACATGTCAATAAACAATAAAGTTATCCTATTTTTGATAGTTATCCTATTTTCTTTGTTGATTTTCTTTTATGTTTTTCTGTAAAAAAAATCTAATCAAATAAAAATTTATAATAAACTTTTATTTTTTTTCATGAAATGCTATTAACATATTACTATGTTGGGACCGCTGAAATAATGGATAATGAGTGACACCCTAGGGGGTGTCAAAAGGGGGACTCAAATTTAACACTGTTTTTTAAATGAGCTGTTGTTCTCTTTTGAAATGAGGGTTTTAAGTTCCTAGGTGGCTGGTAGTCAATCTAGTACATAGTGGGATCGAATGGAGGACATGAGGGTATTTTAAACTCTGTAGCTTTTATATGATTCATTGCTGAATTTTTATTCACACCCTTGTGGGTGTGAAAAGGGGGATTGTGACGTTCTGTGTTATGCACTATAGCCCGTTACCATATCATATGTGATTGAATATTATCTGCTGTTGGCTTGTGTGGATGTATGTGTTATGCGACATGGCTGACTTGGTTATGGGCGGAACAGATGCCATACCAGGTGGTGATACAGCCCGACAGGATGCTCTCGATTGTGCATCTGTAAAAGTTTGAGTGTTTTTGGTGACAAGCCGAATTTCTTCAGCCTCCTGAGGTTGAAGAGGCGCTGCTACGCCTTCTTCACCATGCTGTCTGTGTGGGTGGCCCATTTCAGTTTGTCCGTGATGTGTACGCCGAGGAACTTAAAACACTCAGAGGGCCCTCACCTCTTCCCTGTAGGCCGTCTCGTCATTGTTGGTAATCAAGCCTACCACTGTAGTGTCGTCTGCAAACTTGATGATTGAGTTGGAGGCATGCATGGCCACGCAGTCGTCAGTGAACAGGAATTACAGGAGAGGGCTGAGAATGCACCCTTGTGGGGACCCAGTGTTGAGGATCAGCGGGGTGGAGATGTTGTTACCTACCCTCACCACCTGAGGGCGGCCCGTCAGGAAGTCCAGGATTCAGTTGCACAGAGCAGGGTCGAGACCCAGGGTATCGAGCTTAATGACGAGTTTGGGGGGTACTATGGTGTTAAATGCTGAGCTGCAATCGATGAACAGCATTCTTACATAGGGATTCCTCTTGTCCAGATGGGTCAGGGCAGTGTGCAGGGTGATGCCGAATGCGTCGTCTGTGGACCTATTGGGGAAGTAAGCAAATTGGAGTGGGTCTAGGGTGTCAGGTAGAGTGGAGGTGATATGGTCCTTGACTAGTCTCTCAAAGCACTTCATGATGACGGAAGTGAGTGTTACAGGACGTAGTAACTTAGCTCAGTTACCTTAGCTTTCTTGGGGATGGTGGCCCTCTTGAAGCATGTGCGGACAGCAGAATGGGATAAGGATTGATTGAATATGTCTGTAAACACACCAGCCAGCTGGTCTGCGCATGCTCTGAGGACGCGGCCGGGGATGCCGTCTGGGCCTGCAGCCTTGCAAAGGTTAACACGCTTAAATGTTTTACTCACTTTGGCTACACTGTATGAGAGCCCACAGGTTTTGGTAGCGGGCCATGTCAGTGGCACTGTATTGTCCTCGAGCAAAAACATTTTTTGTCTGTCTGGGAGCAAGTCATCGTGATCCGCGAAGGGGCTGGTTTTTCTTTTGTAGTCCGTGATTGACTGTAGACCCTGCCACATACCTCTCGAGCCATTGAATTGCGACTCCACTTTGTCTCTGTACTGACGCTTAGCTTGTTTGATTGCCTTGCGGAGGGAATAGCTACACTGTTTGTATTCGGTCATGTTTCCGGTCACCTTGTCCTGATTAAAAGCAGTGGTTCACGCATTCAGTTTTGCAGGAATGCTGCCATCAATCCACGGTTTCTGGTTGGGGAATGTTTTAATAGACGCTGTGGGTACAACATCACCGATGCACTTGTTAATAAACTCGCACACCAAATCAGCGTATTCGTCAATGTTGTTGTTCGCGGCAATGCAGAACATGATCGAAGCAATCTTGAAGCGTGGAATCCGATTGGTCAGACCAGCGTTGAACAGACCTGAGCGCGGGAGCTTCTAGTTTTAGTTTCTGTCTATAGGCTGGGAGCAACAAAATGGAGTCGTGGTCAGCTTTTCCGAAGGGAGGGCGGGGGAGGGCCTTATATGCATCGCGTAAGTTAGAATAACAGTGGTCTAGGTTTTTGACAGCCCTGATAGCACAATCAATATGCTGATAGAATTTGGGGAGCCTTGTTTTCAGATTAGCCTTGTTAAAATCACCAGCTACAATAAATGCAGCCTCAGGATATGTGGTTTCCAGTTTACATAGCGTACAATGAAGTTATTTCAGAGCCGTCGATGTGCCTGCTTGGGGGGGAATATACACGACTGTGATTATAATCGAAGAGAATTCTCTTGGTAGATAATGCGGTCGGCATTTGATTGTGTGGAGTTCTAAGTCAGGTGAACAAAAGGACTTGAGTTCCTGTATATTGTTATGATCACACCACGTCTCGTTAATCATAAGGCATATACCCCTGCCCTTCTTCTTACCAGAGAGATGCTTGTTTCTGTTGGTCGCGATGCGTGAAGAAAACAGGTGGCTGTACCGACTCAGATAGCATGTCTGGAGTGAGCCATGTTTCCATGAAACAAAGAACGTTACAGTCTCGGATGTCTCTCTGGAATGCTACCCTTGCCCGGATTTCATCTCACTTGTTGTCAAGAGACTGGACATTTGCGAGTAGTATGCTCTGGAGCGGTGCGCCCATCTACGGAGCCTGGCCAGAAGACCGCCCCGTCTGCCCCTTTTACGGTGCCGTTGTTTTGGGTAACCGGCTAGGATCCGATCCATTGTCCTGGGTGGTAGGCCAAACAGAGGATCCGCTTCGGGAAAGTCGTATTCCTGGTCGTAATGTTAGTGAGTTGACATTGCTCTTAGGGAAGCCATAGAAAAAGGAATCTGGTTGATATCCCTTTAAATGGTGGATAGGCATGCCTCAGAACAGAAGGGTTTCAAAATAAGAGGCACTTTCTGATTGGATTTTCCTCAGGGTTTTTCCTGCAATATCAGTTCTGTTATACTCACATACAATATTTTGACAGTTTTGGAAACTTTAGAGTGTTTTCTGTCAATTATATGCATATTCTAGCATCTGGTCCTGAGAAATAGGCCGTTTACTTTGGGAACATTATATTTCCAAACATAAAAATAGTACCCCCTAGCTTCAATATACAGTTGAAGTCAGAAGTTTACATGTACTTAGGTTTGAGTCATTCAAACTCGTTTTTCAACCACTCCACAAGTTTCGGCAAGTCGGTTAGGACATCCACTTTGCATGACAATTCATTTGTCCAACAATTGTTTACAGACTATTTCACTGTATCGCAATTCCAGTGGGTCAGAAGTTTACATACACTATGTTGACTGTGCCTGTCACGCCCTGACCTTAGAGAGCTTTTAATGTCTCTTTGGTTTGGTGTGATTTGGGTGGGCATTCTATGTTCTTTTCGTTATGTTCTTGTATTTCTTTGTTTTGGCCGGGTATGGTTCTCAATCAGGGACAGCTGTCTATCATTGTCTCTGATTGGGAACCAAACTTAGGTAGCTTTTTACCACATGGGTTTTGTGGGTAGTTATTTTCTGTTTAGTGTTTTCTGCACCTGACAGGACTGTTTCGGTTTCGTTTAATCTCTGTTATTTTGTTCCAGTGTTCAGTTCAATAAAAGTCATGAACACTTACCACGCTGGGCTTTGGTCCGATTCTTCCTCTTCAGACGACAACACCCGTTACAGTGCCTTTAAACAGCTTGGAAAATTCCAGAAAATGATATCATGGCTTTAGAAGCTTCTGATAGGCTAATTGACGTAATTTGAGTCAATTGGAGGTACCATGTCCATTTGTACAAACAATAGTACGCAAGTATAAACACCATGAGACCACGCAGCCGTCATACCGCCCAGAAAGGAGACGCATTCTCATCTCCTAGAGATGAAGGTACTTTGGTGCGAAAAGTGCAAATCCATCCCAGAACAATAGCAAAGGACATTGTTAAGATGCTGGAGGAAACGGGTACAAATGTATCTATAGCCACAGTAAAAGGAGTCCTATATCGACATAACCTGAAAGCCCGCTAAACAAGGAAGAAGCCACTGCTCCAAAACCGCAATTTAAAAAAAGCCAGACTACAGTTTGCAACTGCACATGGGGACAAAGATCGTACTTTTTGGAGAAATTTCCTCTGGTCTGATGAAAAAGAAATAGAACTGTTTGGCCATAATGACCATCGTTATGTTTGGAGGAAAAAAAGGGAGGTTTGCAAGCCAAAGTAACCCATCCCAACCGTGAAGCACAGGGGTGGCAGCATCATGTTGTGGAGGTGGTTTGCTGCAGTAGGGACTGGTGCACTTCACAAGATAGATGAGGAAGGAAAATTGTGGATATATTCAAACAACATCGGTCAGGAAGTTAAAGCTTGGCCGCAAATGGGTCTTCCAACTGGACAATGACCCCAAGCAAACTTTGAATGTCGTGTCAAAATGGCTTAAGGACAACAAAGTCAAGGTATTGGAGTGGCCATCACAAAGCCCTGACCTCAAACCCATAGAAAATGTGTGGGCAGAACTGAAAAAGCATTTGCGAGCAAGGAGGCCTACAAACCTGACTCAGTTACACCAGCTCTGTCAGGAGGAATGGGCCAAAATTCACACAACTTATTGTGGGAAGCTTGTGGAAGGCTACTCAACTTTTGAGCTAAGTTAAGCAATTTAAAGGCAATGCTACCAAATACTAATTGAGTGTATGTAAACTTCTGACTTCAACTGTATATATATATTTTAAATACACCAGAGTGCTGTTGAAGTTACCATAGATCTTTGATGGATTCTGTTAAAATGTAACATATTTAAAGTTAAATTGTAGTTTGTTTGTATCCTGTTTAGTGAATGACTACTGTGAGTGTTAATGTAGTTTAGGCCATGAAACTGTGTGTATGCTAATTTAGAAAGGTTGAGCTATATAGGTAAGAGGAAATTGCCTAGGATCAGAGAGCCCTCGGTTCTCTATGGTGTTTAGGTCAGAGCGTGACTATGGGGGTGTTCTAGTTTTTTATTTTCTATGTTGGTGATTTGTATGGTTCCCAATTTAAGGCAGCTGGTAATCGTTGCCTCATATTTAGGAAGCCCTTTCTCCCACCTGCTTTGTGGGATATTGTTTTGAGCGAGTGCATGTAGCACTACGGTACTGCATGGTCGTTGTTAGTTTCTTGGTTTGTTTAAGTTTCACTAAATAAAGATGTGGAACTCCAATCACGCTGCGCCTTGGTCCGTCTCTCCTCACGACCGTGACACAGAGAGAAGGGTCAGGCCAAGAATGAAGATGGATGGGGTGTGATTCTGACATCTAGCTAAACAAGAGAGGACCATTGACCATCCACAGGGGAAAGGAGGGAAACTCATTGGGATCAAAAATGTAAAGCTGGGGAGATGACGCCTATAAGGGACGAGTATAAAATGTGTTGTAAACTTTCTAAATGGATGCACCGAGCTGACTGTATCCTTGGTATTAATTAAACACTTGGAACTTCTTGAGCTTTTAGTCTCAGTTCCTTATTGCAAAGAGGTTGCAATATCATTTTTTCTTAACACCTTCACTGCAAAACAGTGTTTTAATCAATTATTTGGTGACAAACATTTAGTATAGTTTTATCTGAAAATTATCACATTTTAATGTTTCACTTTTTTATTTCATGAAATTTCAATGAGGAGGATGGTCCTCCCCTTCCTCCTCTATGGAGCAGTCACTGCAGCATTCAATGACATTCTAGACGATTCCATGCTTCCAACTTTGTGGCAACAGTTTGGGGAAGGTCCTTTCCTGTTTCAGCATGACAATGCCCCCGTGCACAAAGCAACGTCCATACAGAAATGGTTTGTCGAGATCGGTGTGGAAGAACTTCACTAGCCTGCAGAGAGCCCTGACCTCAACCCCATCGAACACCTTTGGGATGAATTGGAACGCTGACTGCGAGCCAGGCCTAATCGCCCAACATCAGTGGCCGACCTCACTAATGCTTTTGTGGCTGAATGGAAGCAACTACACATTAATGACCATGATTTTGGAATTAGATGTTAGATGAGAAGGTGTCCAATACTTTTGGTTTTGTAGTTTATTTGTGAACAGGCGTGTAACTTGCGGAAGATGGTGGTCATAGACTTCCGGCGACGACAGAGATGGCCGCTTCGCATTCCTAGGAAACTATGCAGTATTTTTTTTTTTTACGTGTTATTTCTTACATTGGTACCCCAGGTAATCTTAGGCTCCATTACATACAGTCGGGAGGAACTACTGAATATAAGAGCAACGTCAACTCACCATCATTACGACTAAGAATATGACTTTCCCAAAGCGGATCCTGTGTTCTGCCTTCCACCCAGGACAATGCATCGGATCCCAGCTGGCGACTCAAAACAACGACTTCGTAAAAGAGGCAAACATAGCGGTCTTCAGGTCAGGCTCCGGAGACGGGCACATCGCGCACCACTCCCTAGCATACTACTCGCCAATGTCCAGTCTTTTGACAACAAGGTTGATGAAATCCGAGCAAGGGTAGCATTCCAGAGAGACATCAGAGACTGTAACGTTCTTTGCTTCATGGAAACATGGCTCACTTGAGAGACTCTATCGGAGTCGGTGCAGCCAGCTGGTTTCTTCACGCCGACAGAAACAAGCATCTTGGCAACAAGAGTGGTGGTGGGGTCTGCCTTATGATTAACGAGACATGGTGTGATCATAACAACATACAGGAACTCAAGTCCTTCTGTTCACCTGACTTAGAATTTCTCACAATCAAATGTCGACCGCATTATCTACCAAGGGAAATCTCTTCGATTATGATCACAGCCGTATATATTCCCCTCCAAGCAGACACATCGATGGCCCTGAACGAACTTTATTTGACTCTATGCAAACTGGAAACCACATATCCCGAGGCTGCATTCATTGTAGCTGGGGATTTTATCAAGGCTAATCTGAAAACAAGACTCCCTAAATTGTATCTGTCACGCCCTGGTCGAAATATATTATGTTTATCTTCATTTATTTGGTCAGGCCAGGGTGTGACATGGGTTATTGTGGTGTGTTTTTGTCTTGGGGTTTTGTGGGGAGTCTAGCATATTCTATGGCTGCCTGAGGCGGTTCTCAATCAGAGTCAGGTGATTATCATTGTCTCTGATTGGGAACCATATTTAGGCAGCCATATTCTTTGAGTGTTTCGTGGGTGATTGTTCCTGTCTCTGTGTTTATGTTCATCAGATAGGCTGTATAGTTTTTCACGTTCTGTCTGTTGTTTTGTACATTCAGTTATTTGTACATTCAGTTATATTAATAAACATGAGTAACCACCACGCTGCATTTTGGTCCGCTCCTCCTTCAACAGAAGAACGTTGTTACAGTATCAGCATATCGGTTGCGCAACCGGATCATTGTTATTCTAACTTCCGCGGCGCATATAAGGCCCTCTCCCGCCCTCCTTTCGGAAAAGCTGACCACGGCTCCATTTTGTTGCTCCCAGCCTACAGACAGAAACTAAAACAAGAAGCTCCCGCGCTCAGGTCTGATCAACTCTGGTCTGATCAATCTGATTTCACGCTTCAAGAATGCTTTGATCACATGGATTGGGATATGTTCCGCATTGCGTCCAACAACAACATTGACGAACACAATGATTTGGTGAGCGAGTTCATTAGAAAGTGCATTGACGATGTCGTACCCATAGCAACGATTAAAACATTTCCAAACCAGAAACCGTGGATCGATGGCAGCATTCGCGTGAAACTGAAAGCGCAAACCACTGCTTTTAACCAGGGCATGGTGACCGGAAACATGACCGAATGCAAACAGTGTAGCTATTCCCTCCGCAAGGCAGTCAAACAAGCTAAGCGTCGGTATAGAGACAAAGTGGAGTCGCAATTCAACGGCTCAGACACAAGAGGTATGTGGCAGGTTCTACAGTCAATCACGGATTACAAAAAGAAAACCAGCTCCGTCACAGACCAGGATGTCTTGCTCCCAGACAGACTATGTAACTTTTTTGCTCGCATTGAGGACAATACAGTGCCACTGACACGGCCCGCAACCAAAACCTTCGGACTCTCCTTCACTGCATCCGACGTGAGTAAAACATTTAAACGTGTAAACCCTCGCAATGCTGCAGGCCCAGACGGCATCCCCAGCCGCGTCCTCAGAGCATGCGCAGACCAGCTGGATGGTGTGTTTACGGACATATTCAATCAATCCTTATCCCAGTCTGCTGTTCCCACATGCTTCAAGAGGGCCACCATTGTTCCTGTTCCCAAGAAAGCTAAAGTAACTGAGCTAAACGACTACCGTCCCGTAGCACTCACTTCCGTCATCAGGAAGTGCTTTGAGAGGCTCGTCAAGGACCATATCACCTCCACCCTACCTGACACCCTAGACCCACTCCAATTTGCTTACCGCCCAAATAGGTCCACAGACGACGCAAACGCAACCACACTGCACACTGCCCTAACCCATCTGGACAAGAGGAATACCTATGTGAGAATGCTGTTCATCGACTACAGCTCATTATTTAACACCATAGTACCCTCCAAACTCGTCATCAAGCTTGAGACCCTGGGTCTCGACACTGCCCTGTGCAACTGGGTCCTGGACTTCCTGACGGGCTGCCCCCAGGTGGTGAGGGTAGGTAACAACATCTCCACCCCGCTGATCCTCAACACTGGGGCCCCACAAGGGTGCGTTCTGAGCCCACTCCTGTATTCCCTGTTCACCCACGACTGCGTGGCCATGCCCGCCTCCAACTCAATCATCAAGTATGCGGACGACACAACAGTGGTAGGCTTGATTACCAACAACGACGAGACGGCCTACAGGGAGGAGGTGAGGGCCTTCGAAGTGTGGTGTCAGGAAAATAACCTCACACTCAACGTCAACAAAACAAAGGAGATGATTGTGGACTTCAGGAAACAGCAGAGGGAGCACCCCCCTATCCACATCGACGGGACAGTAGTGGAGAGGGTAGTAAGTTTTAAGTTCTTCGGCGTACACATCACGGACAAACTGAATTGGTCCACCCACACAGACAGCGTCGTGAAGAAGGCGCTGCAGTGCCTCTTCAACCTCAGGAGGCTGAAGAAATTTGGCTTGTCAACAAAAGCTCTCACAAACTTCTACAGATGCACAATCGAGAGCATGCTGTCGGGCTGTATCACCGCCTGGTACGGCAACTGCTCTGCCCACAACCGTAAGGCTCTCCAGAGGGTAGTGAGGTCTGTACAACGCATCACCGGGGGCAAACTACCTGCCCTCCAGGACACCTATACCACCCGATGTCACAGGAAGGCCATAAAGATCATCAAGGACAACAACCACCCGAGCCACGGCCTGTTCACCCCGCTATCATCCAGAAGGCGAGGTCAGTACAGGTGCATCAAAGCAGGAACCCGGAGACTGAAAAACAGATTCTATCTCAAGGCCATCAGACTGTTAAACAGCCACTAACAATGAGTGGCTGCTGCCAACATACTGACTCAACTCCAGCCACTTTAATAATGGAAATGGATGGAAAATGATGGAAAAATATATCACTAGCCACTTTAAACATTGCTACTTAATATAATGTTTACATACCCTACATTACTCATCTCATATGTATATGTATATACTGTACTCTATATCATCTACTGCATCTTTATGTAATACATATAATGTTTACATACCCTACATTACTCATCTCATATGTATATACTGTACTCGATACCATCTACTGCATCTTGCCTATGCCGTTCTGTACCATCACTCATTCATATATCTTTATGTACATATTCTTTATCCCTTTACACTTGTGTGTATAAGGTAGTAGTTTTGGAATTGTTAGGTTAGATTACTTGTTGGTTATTACTGCATTGTCGGAACTAGAAGCACGAGCATTTCGCTACACTCCCATTATGTGACAAATACATTTGATTTGATATGGTGACCACCACCAACTCCAATATAATAAACAGCTACATTTGACCCCCCCCAAAAAAACACAATGAAGTAGATGAAGTTGATGGAATCTAAATTATTTCTGCACCAAAGAGAATGGCATTTTGTGGCTTTACACTATGCAGTACTACTCAATTTCATATTTTATGATTGAAACTCCCTGTGAAGAGGTGATGAGGTGCACAAGGTGACATTTAGAATGGGCCATTATCATGCACCTGTCGGAACAGGGGCTAAAAATATCTGTTATCCTAATGCACTTGAATAAGGAATGGAGGAAGCTTTCACCATGGTTCATTATCATGTCAGCAAGTTGGCTACTCCGGTTGTAAAGCGAACTAATGTGCTGAATATTAAGGAAGTTAAGAAATAAATATAGTAGGCCTAGACTATGGAAAGCAGTTGGGCTCCTCCTCTTTTGATTAGAGTCCATCCAAACTCTGTTTTGTCACTTAATTGCATAGTCTATAAAGGCTACCCTGGGGTGGCAGGGTAGCCTAGTGGTTCGAGCGTTGGACTAGTAACCGGAAGGTTGCAAGTTCAAACTCTTGAGCTGACAAGGTACAAATCTGTTGTTCTGCCCCTGAACAGGCAGTTAACCCACTGTTCCTAGGCCGTCATTGAAAATAAGAATTTGTTCTTAACTGACTTGCCTAGTTAAATAAAGATAAAAAAATAAAAAAAATGTTGCGCAACATGGGTTATTAGGAACACATTTCATTCCATGCATCAACCAGCTATGAGGAGCTTCGCCTACCTGCGCAACAGCTGATTCTATTCCACTCAAACTCTGAATGCCAGGGCTCTCATGAAGTGTTTAATTTGATTTTCAAATGAATAAAAACATATCAAATGTCCTAATTTGGATAATAGTAGGGGCCTCAAGAAAATGGGCCAGTGTTTTAAAAAAGCCAGAGCTGATTTTTGGTCCCAATCCACCCCTGTGACACAGTGTAAAGCCACAAAAAGCCATTCTCTATGGTGCAGAAATGTAGTCTATTACAATATTAATAGCTAGCAGGCAGATGAAAGTAATGAGCCTCTACTTCCAACTCTCAGATAGAGCAATGGGATAATGGAAGTAATTAAGGAATGAGTAAGGGAGGAATGGGGCCTCAGCTTAGCTACAAATGTGCTCCCTCTGACCCCCACTCGTCCCTCATGATGGTCAAGAGCTAGCGTATGCTCGCTGTTTCCCCATTTCTCTGGGAGGTGCTACCCTCTCTGTTGCCTTGGAGCAGATTTAAGTGGAGAGGAACAAAAGTAAGAGGACACAATTCCAATTCTAAGGTAATTTTTTCAATCAAGATTTTGGATACGAAATAGCCCACTAGTGATCCTTTACAGCTGCAGATTTGATTCTGGGAAATTACACATGCAATTTGACATCCTGTTATCATATGCTGCAGGGACTCTGCTATTAGGGTCAGTGTCATCATCACCAGAAGAATATGGAGGAGAGGATGAGAGAGAGGGTACTAGATTCTATCATTTCTTCTGAGTGAATTAAGTTGCATAGTGTTAACTTCTGAAGGTGTGGAGACACTGGCTTGAGGGGGCTAAGCACCCCTTTCTCATCTGGACCGACCACCAAAATCTGGAGTATATTCGGACAGCTAGGAGACTCAACCCACGTCAGGCAAGGTGGGCCATATTTTTCACCCGATTCTGGTTCACGTTATCTTATAGACCGGGCTCCCAGAACGTGAAGGCGGACGCACTGTCCCGCCTTTACGACACGGAGGATAGGTCCACTGAACCTACTCCCATCCTTCCCGCCTCAAGGCTGATAGCACCAGTGGTATGGGAGGTGGACTCGGACATCGAGCGGGCGTTACGGGCTGAACCCGCGCCTCCTCAGTGTCCGGCGGGGCGGAAGTACGTGCCGCTTGGTGTTCGGGACCAACTGATTCGGTGGGCTCACGTCCTACCCTCCTCTGGTCACCCTGGGGTGAGGAGGACAGTGGGGAGCCTTCGGGGGAGGTATTGGTGGCCTACCTTGGCTAGAGACGTTAAGGTTTATGTCTCCTCCTGTTTGGTATGTGCCCAGAGTAAGGCTCCTAGGCACCTTCCTAGAGGGAAGTTACAAACCCTCCCCGTTCCACAATGGCCATGGTCACATCTATCCGTAGATTTCCTGACCGATCTTCCCCCGTCTCAGGGGAACACCACGGTTCTGGTGATTGTGGATCGGTTCTCTAAGTCCTGCCGTCTCCTTCTGCTTCCCTGGTATCCCTACAGCCCTACAGACTGCGGAGTCATTATTCACCCACGTCTTCCGGCACTACGGGGTGCCGGAGGACATAGTTTCTGATCGGGGCCCCCAGTTCACGTCCCGAGTATGGAGGGCGTTCATGGAGCGTCTGGGGGTCTCGGTCAGCCTGACCTCCGGTTATCACCCCAGAGAGTAATGGGCAGGTGGAGAGAGTAAACCAGGGGGTGGGTAGGTTTCTGCGGTCGTATTGCCAGGACCGGCCATGGGAGTGGGCAAGATACATCCCCCAGAACTCACTACGCCACTCCTCTACTAATGTGTCCCCCTTTCAGTGCGTGTTGGGGTATCAACCGGTCCTGGCACCCTGGCATTCGAGCCAGACCGAGGCTCCTGCGGTGGAGGAATAGGTGCAGCGCTCCAAAGAGACCTGGAGGGCCGTCCAGGAATCCCTTCAACAAGCTAGTGGACGGCAGAAAAGAAGTGGTGGCCACCACCGCAGTGAGGCCCCCGTGTTTGTACCGGGGGACAGGGTCTGGCTCTCGACCTGAAACCTGCCCCTCCGCTTGCCCTGCCGGAAGCTTGGGCCGCAGTGTGTAGGGCCCTTCAAAGTCCTGAGGAGAATAAACGAGGTGCTATTATCGTATTATCGTATTAACCCCTCGTTTCATGTGTCTCTCCTCAGGCCGGTGGTAGCTGGTCCACTACAGGACGGTGAGGTGCCGGAGGTCCCTCCTCCCCCTCTGGACATCGAGGGGTCCCCGGCGTATACGATACGGGCCATTCTGGACTCGAGACTCCGGGTGAGGGGCCTGCAGTACCTCATTGACTGGGAGGGGTACGGTCCGGAGGAGAGGTGCTGGGTACCGGTGGGGGACAATTTGGATCCGTCAATGTTGAGGGATTTCCATCGCCTCCATCCGGATCGCCCTGCGCCTCGTCCTCCGGGTCGACCTCGAGGCCGGTGTCGGCGTGCTGCGGGAGCCGCGCGTCAGGTGGGGGAGGGGGGGTACTGTCACGACTCCGACCGAAGGTGGCTCCCCTTCCCGTTCGGGTGGCGGTCGTCGTCACCGGCCTACTAGCTGCCACTGATTCTTTCCTCCCCCTCCTTATGTGTTTATTGAGTACACCTGTTTTGAGTTGGGTATAATTAGTGAGGCTTTATTAGTTAGCCGGCCCGCCTGGTTCTTTGTGCGGGATTAATTATTGTGACCTTCTGTTTTGTAGTAGAGGAACGTGTTTGTTCCTGGTCGTGCATTTTGGTTGTGAGCACCCTGTGTTGAGTTTTGTGCATTAAAGAGCACAGCATCGCACTCTGTTTCCACACCCACGATACCCGGAGCGTTACAAGAATAGGACTTGGAAATATGGAAGTATAGATTATCCAAATTGTTTTACCTGAGCATGACCCCAAAACTAAGGAATTATTTGCGAGCCCTACTCTGCTGTTTGTGATTTTGTTGTCATGGAGGACTGATTGATTCACAAAAGTGTGAAAGTTTGAGCATGTGTCCATTATGTTCATGGATATATATATATATATATATATATATATTTATCAGCAGGAATTAGATTGAGCCATAAAAGCCCCACTTTTATTCCATGGGCTTGGATTCGCACTATGCAGCTGTTGCAAGAGCGCATTTTTCACTGGCTGTCCACTGTTTACAAAAACAATGATTGATAGCCAGTTTAAATGTCTTAAATTCAGCGATTATTTGGTTAAAATACACATTTAGATTTGTGAACAGCCATCCACAACAACCACAATCAGTAAGGCGAAAATTGCTAACAAACATCAATGCGCTATGTAAATATCAATAAAAGTAAATGCTGTATCACCGTAGACTACACCACAACTGTCATCCTTACCTCCAAGCATTTATTCAAGTTGGATAATCCTTTGATGCCGACAGCAGTCGCACCATTGGAAGTCATAGCTTGAACTTTAGCCTGCAAAAGCCTATTCTTGCTCTTTTCTCGCGATCAATCAAACACGTTTGGTGTGTCTTCATAGTGGTCTCAGACTCGCTCAGGTGGAAGTCATTTAAATTTACGCCTTTTTTCAATGATGATTTGAATGTCATTGAGAAAACAGAGAAGTGTCCAATTTTTTTTCGCAAATATCCTTTCTGAATTTAAAACTAATCCTCAAAGTAATCATCTAGTTTTTCAAAAGTATCGGTAATCTGATTACAATGTTGTCGCTGGTAATGTAACGGATTACAGTTACTGTTTTTTGCATGTAATCCCTTACATGTAATCTGTTACTCCCCAACCCTGAATGCACTGTATATATATATATATATATATATGTCCTATTTAAAAGGAAAATAAGTTTAGGCGTAGCCCCAGAGACTTTTGAATTAAACAATCAAATCACAGGGATTTTGTGCCATTATTCAAATTACATATTTACGACAGCCTAGAGTAGAATGTGTACTTGCTTGAAAACAATACAGAATTATTAATTGCATTGTGGAGTTGTAGGTTAGTCTAGGTAGGATAATTTAATTGTAACTAAACAAGATCAATAGGGGAGCTTTTTGAGCTGTGTGTCATGTCTTCACTGTTCTTTCATGCACAATGATGAACGTGGCCATTAAGCTGCCTATCAGCTATTTCTATTTGTTCTCGTGGATTCATTTTGGTAATTGGACCAATGATCCACCTAGGACTATTGTCACTATGAATGGTGGGTAGAGGGCAGGGTGGACCGTTAGACTGGTAGACTATACTGACCTGTGGTATAGTTAAGAAATAAGTCCTGAGGGGGTGTGGTATATGGCCAATATAACACGGCTATGGGCTGTTCTTACACACGACGCAACGTGGAGTGCCTGGATACAGCCCTTAGCCGTGTTATATTGGCCATATATCACAAACCTCCGAGGTGCCTTATTGCTATTATAAACTGGATTACCAACGTAATTAAAGCAGTTAAAATAAATGTTTTGTCATACCCGTGGTATACCGTCTGATGTACCATGGCTGTCAGCAAGTCAGCATTCAGGGCTCGAACCACACAGTTTATAATATAAGTTAGCACACAGAGAGGCATAGCGCATAAAGGAGATACCAAAACACCTTGATATAAGGGAGGCGCAAGCAAGCAGATTAGGAAATTTGGCTAGGATGGAATAAATAATATAGTAAAACCTGCAATAAATTAATGTAAACCTGGGGAAGAAATGCACTACCCTCCCCTGTGCCCAATAAAAAAACATACAAACCTCCCCAAAGCAAAGTTTTGAACCACCCCCCAAATAAATTGCAAGTTTCCTTCTCTGTTTTCCAGATGCCCTGCAAACCTCAGTGACTGGCACTTGGCTCAACTCACTGACTGGAAGAAAAGTCACCGTTCACTGATTACAGAAGATCAAAATACAAAGTGACAGGTTGGTTTGATCAAACTATTTTTATTATTGCCATCTTTGAAAGGAGAAACAAAGTTAAAGTAAAAAGACAAAAAATATTGTGTGTATGAAAGTGACAAGTTGTAGATGTTGTTGAAAAGGTAACTCACAAAATTGTCATATAGCCATTGAAATTACTAGCCTTTTACACTTGATTAAAGTAACTGTGTTAAAGCTATGTAAAATTGTACTTTTTATGTGTGATTTGGTAGGGTAGCCTATGCTATATTGTTTCAAATCTATAACTGGTATTGTGCTCTGTAAATATCCTTGGGCTACTGTCAGTGAATCAATGAGACATTTTGTTTAGGCTACACTGTGATTTCGATTCACAGTAGCGGTAAGATTTAATACAGGTTTGGTGACAAACTGATAACAGATCTGGATTCATTAAGTTAAATAACAAGAAATATTATGCAATTGACTTGACACTACATTATTCTATTTTACTGTAAATCTAGTCTAGGCTACTGCATAATTAATTGTATGCCCATTTTCAGTTCTATTATTTTGACATATTTACTCATGTCTCACAATATGCTGACTTTAAATAGCAAACTGAACAAGACTTTGACAAAAAGACACACATTGGCAATTTGAGAGACAACAAGATTTATGTTAATTTAGGCTTTAATGAGGCATGCGTGAAATTAGCTGTGAAAACCAAAAGTTGGGTTTGTCTGTGGGAAATAAAAAAGGTTGACAAGACACCGGTAAGATAAGAGATTCATGCCTTTATGTTTGCATGCTTGCTTACTCCTCAATTTAAATAAATAATGTCCAGACTGTGTGAAATAGAGAATTAATGGATAGACAGGTAATTTGCTTTTATGAGTACCATGTTACAGATTCAGGTTTTTCCATTTATGTTTTGAGGTTGAACTTAAGCACATATAACATGTTAGTCAGTATGTGTTCCACCTGTGCTGGGTTGTCCTTCTCGTTAGTCAGAAGGAGGTTAAACCTGTGTTGGCATGGGTAAAATATTGGTGACAAACTGATAACAGATGTGGATTCATTAAGTTGATTAACAATAAATATTATGCAATTGACTTGACACTACATTATTGGCTGGCCCAGTGCTCCCTGTTTTAGTTTTGCTCCACTTTTTGGTTTGCTTCCTTTCTTTAAGTTTGTAGTGGGCTTTTCTTTTGTTTGCCTCTTCTTGGTCAAATTTAGTGGAAGCTCATGGTGGGTGTCTTTTAGATTCCAGTTGTTGTTGCTATTCAACTTTCAGTGGAATCCCCCATAAGGGTCTTCAGAACCCCTCCTAAAACCTCACCTGTTTTGTTTGTGACTCTTTGTTAGTTCCTCTTCTGTTTTTGCCAAATGGGAATAGTAACAACCAACTTATATCACATTTAAAATGTAAAGTTACATTTGGATTTAGTATGGATTTAAGATACAGAGGCAGAAAAATAGTTGACTCGCTAATTATAATGTCGTTATCCTCGCAAGGGGAGGGTGCTATTATGAAATTATTTGTTCAACTAAATCTCTTTCTCTGTATTAATATCAAATAATATAATTTTTAGCATAAAATATAGCTCAATATTTGTATTATTTATTTATACAGTCTTTTTTGCTAATCTTTATCAGGGTGCCAATAATAATGGACCCCACTTTATTATACAAATATTATCCTTAACAGCCACTGGTGTGCATCCCATCATGCATATTGTCACGCCCTGGTCTATATTTATTATGTTATCTTCATTTATTGGGTCAGGCCAGGGTTTGACATGGGTTTATTTGTAGTGTGTTTCGTCTTGGGGTTGTGTGGGGTGTATAGATTAGTCTATGGCTGCCTGAGGCGGTTCTCAATCAGAGTCAGGTGATTATCGTTGTCTCTGATTGGGAACCATATTTAGGTAGCCTGGGTTTCACTGTGTGTTTGTGGGTGATTGTTCCTGTCTCTGTGTTTGTTGCACCAGTCAGGGCTGTTTCGGTTTTCGACGTTTGTTGTTTTGTATTGTTCGTGTTTTCTTCATCATTAAAGATGTATCTAACGCTGCATTTTGGTCCGATCCTTGTTCCACCTCTTCGTCAGAGGAGGAGTTGGAAGAAACCCGTTACACATATTACCAAAATGGCAGCAATTCCGTTTTTGTTTCCCATGTTATCTTATTTACTTGGTTCTTTTATATTTTTATGCAGCAGAAGAATATTTTATATAAATGAAAATGGTCTTACCAATCCATTCATATCATTTCTGGAGCACTGCAAAATTTAAACTGGATTTTTACATCCCCTCTTGATAGATAGCCTTGAGAATGCTGACGGAGTAATAATTATCTTACTGTTACTGTGGGTTACTCTCATCCTTTTTACTTACAAATAACTCAACTGTGGGGGATTTAGTACATTGGAAAGTATTCAGACCGCTTTACTTTTTCCACATTACGTTAAAGCCTTATTCTAAAACGTATTAAATCGTTTTTTTCCCCTCATCAATCTATACACAACACCCCATAATGACAAAAAATTGCAAAAAAGTATTTACTCAGTACTTTGTTGAAGCACCTATTGCAGCGATTACAGCCTCGACTCTTCTTGGGTATGATGCTACAAGCTTGGCGCAACTGTATTTGGGGAGTTTCTCCCATTCTTCTCTGCAGATCCTCTTAAGCTCTGTCAGGTTGGATGGGGAGCGTCGCTGCACAGCTATTTTCAGGTCTCTCTGGAGATGTTCGATCAGGTGAAATTCCGGGCTCTGGCTGGGCCACTTAAGGACATTCAGAGACATGTTCCAAAACCACTTCTGCTGTATCTTGGCTGTGTGCTTAGGGTCTTTGTCCTGTTGGAAGGTGAAACTTCGCCCCAGTCTGAGGTCCTGAGTGCTCTGGAGCAGTTTTTCATCAATCCTGACTAGTCTCCCAGTCCCTGCAGCTGAAAAACATTCCCACAGAATGATGCTGCCACCACCAGGCTTCACCGTAGGGATGGTGCCAGGTTTCTTTCAGGCGTGACGCTTGGCATTCAGGCCAAAGAGTTACATTTGCAAACATTTCTAAAAACAGTTGTTTTCTTTGTCATTCAGGGGTATTGTGTGTAGATTGATAAGGAGAAAACTATTTAAACAATTCTAAACAACAACCATTCAAAACGTGGAAAAGGTCAAGAGGTCTGAATACTTTTTGAATGCACTGTGTGTCCTCCGAGGGTGAAGGTGTGATTGTCCTTCTGCCCTGTTTGCAGCCTCAGCAGCATGTTGTCCAGTCTCTCCAGCCCCCGCCTATCCTTACCACCGTGGGGGCAGCTATTGACTCCCTGGTGCACAGGTGACATGTCTATAGTGTTGTCCTCCTCAAAGGTCTGAGAGCTAACAGTTCACCAGTGTCCGAGAGCAAGAGAGAGATGGTTTTTTATAAACATAGATCTCATTTATATGTAGGCCTAATAGTGCTTAACAATAATACATAATTGACAGTTACCTTCTTCTCAAAAAGCCTGGCTGAGAGGCTGTAGCATCACATGGTGGCTCCAACTTCCTTTGACTGCTCCATTTCAATATCATTCTCTTTGTCCTCATCTTCCCGAAGCAGTAATAAATCTTCAGCACATAAATAAGGGAATCGTGAATGGAAGGGAATTGTACAAGTTATCAATATGCTTGCAAGGTGACGAAGTTACATTTATTATCCAATGGTTTTCACTGTAACATTTGAGAAAACATGTAACAATTTCATATTTGATAGTCCATAACTGAAATAATATGATAATGTATGCCTGTAAGTAGCAAAGTCACAAACCAGCTAGATCAGGATAATTTTGATACCAAGCAAACTACCAACCTGAGCTTCGAAACGTCATTATAGCTATCTATCAATCAACGGTTAGGCTTCAGCCTTAGGCTACATGAATTCTTGCAATCAGCAGTCAGTTAGGAATCATAGCTATCACAGGTAAAAACAATACATAATATATAAATATAGCTATGTAGGTAGCTAGCTAATAATTACTGTAGCTACCTAGATAGCTATATTGGGGTCATACATTTTACTGGTAAAATAGCAATCCTGCATTAGTCATCTCTTCTGCCTGGCTGATCTAATCCCTAGCCAGTTCATTTTAGCTCGGTCTAGCTCATACCTAATAACAAATGCTCTTCAAATTGTCAATATGAGTATTTAATTTTGTAAAGTTATCAATGAAAACATTGAAAATACAAGACGAGATTAACTAAATTAGATAGACTAGCTAGCTACCTTGCCTCATTTTGTCTGATTGTCTACTCAGCTTGTTAGCAAAACGTCTTTTCACAGACATCTTATCAATCGGAAAACATATTCGAAAAAGTAAATATTATAAATACCAATATAAAAACGAATTGTACTGTTTTTTTTTTAACTCAATATGATCTTAATGACAGAGGTGTCAAAGTTGTGAGAAACTTTCAGGTCCACTAGAGGCTAGATGCCTCCCGGACAGTATTCACTTTCAGCCTCCACACCAAAACTCACAATTTAATTTGCTCACCCCTATCAATTACGTATTGCCATCAGTTGTTACTATGGCAATTCAAGATGGTGCTACCCATACCTCTAATAAATGTTGTTCAAGATCAAAATACTTAAAATAGAGTGCTTGCAGTTGCATCAAAAATCTCCTAGCAAATCCCACCAGGCCATGTTGGAAGATCAGTCAGTCTGTTGGAAGTCCTCCAATCCTCCACATGGCTGGGTGTGTTTTGCTATCACCGGAAGCTTTGGGAAGATTGTCCACATTATTTAGTTTTTTTCTAATGACCGAGAAAACAGAGGCAGTGGGAGAACCTATTCAAATTATATTTTGAAAATGATAGCTACAGGAACTTTGTGTGCAGGCTATTTCAAATGATCTGCTAACATAATGAGTTTCCTAGCTAGCTTTACATGTTTTAAATGTATTTTTTACCTTTATTTAACTAGGCACGTCAGTTAAGAACAAATTCTTATTTGCAATGATGGGCTACACCGACCAAACCCGGACAACGCTGGGACAGTTGTGCTCTCGCAATCACAGCCATTGTGATACAGCCTGGATTCAAAGCAGGGTGTCTATAGAGACACCTCCAGCACTGAGATGCAGTGCCTTAGACCACTGCACTACTTGGGAGCCAAGTGAATTAAATATCACGAGCTAGCTAACTTAATAGTAGCTACTTAACTACCTATCTTGATGTTTTTATTGTTGCAACTTCAAATGCCTTTGTAACTATGTAGCTAGCTAACTAAAACCAGCTGTCAGAAGGGAGAGTAGGCTACTCTGGATAGGGCAGGTACCTTTGTGGGAGGACATTATGAAACAATTATCCAGTTCCAATCCTTAGCATGAAACTATGAGGACAGAGAGATATAGGAACATAATATTCAGGGCTGTCTAATTTGAGTATAATGCAGCCTGATTCGTTGTGATGTTTTCAGTGGCGACCTGTCATTTAGAACCCCACTTGTTAGCAAAAAAATACAAACGGATGTATATATCTATATATCTATATCTATATATATATATATATATATATATACAGTGCCTTCAGAAATTGTTCAGACCCCTTGGCTATTTTCATAATTTGTTACGTTACAGCCTTATTCTTTATTCACCAATCTGCACACAATACTCCATAATGACAAAGCGAAAACAGAGTTTTAGACATTTTTGCAAATTTATTAAAAATAAATAACAGAGGTACCTTATTTACATAAGTATTCAGATCCTTTGCTATAATATTCTAAATTGAGCTCAGGTGCATCCTCTTTCTGTTGAGATGTTTCAACAAGTCTACCTGTGGTAAATTAAATTGATTGGACATGATTTGGAAAAGCACACACCTGTCTATATAAGGTCCCACAGTTGACAGTGCATATCAGAGCAAAAACCAAGCCATGAGATCGAAGGAATTGTCTGTAGAGCTCCGAGTCAGGATTGTGTTGAGGCTCAGATCTGGGGAAGGGTACCAAAGAATGTCTGCAGCATTGAAGGTCCAGAAGAACACAATGGCCTCCATCATTCTTAAATGGAAGAAGTTTGGATACACCAAGACTCTACCTAGAGCTGGCCACCCGGCAAAACTGAGCAAACAGGGGAGAAGGGAGGTGACCAAGAACCCGATGGTCACTCTGATAGAGAAACAAGATTATCTGGTCTGATTACACAAAGATTTGGCCTGAATGAGAAGGCTGTAATCGCTGCCAATTGCACTTCAACAAAGTACTGAGTAAAGGGTCTGAATACTTATGTAAATAAGATATCACCCCCACCAAAAAATATATAGATTTGCAAAATAATGTAAAACCTGTTATTGCTTTGTCATTATGGGGTATTATGTGTAGATTTATGAGCGGAAAAAACTATTTAATCAAGTTTAGAATAAGGCTGTAATGTGGAAAAAGTCAAGGGGTCTGAATACTTTCTGAATACACTGTATATCTATAGCCTACCTGTAGTTTAAAAAATAAATATTTATATTTTAGGCTACAAGCTTTAGGGCTTAACTGTACGTGCGCCAAATAGCCTACACGGCAATCGCCAAATAATAATTTTGGGAACAGGCAGAAAAAGTTACCGTGAATCCACAGAGGAAAAAGGACATTTTCCAAGTTTCATTCAATAAGACAAAAACTGCGAAAGGAGAGTTGAAAAAAGAGAAGGCAGGGCCAGAAAAGTAATGTTTGGGTAAGATTTTATGAATTGATAAAATAGGATGATAGCAGTGTGGCTATGTTATGTGTGATGATTATGAGGCTCTATGTTATGTGTGACGATTATGAGGCTCTATGTTATGTGTGATGATTATGAGGCTCTATGTTATGTGTGATGATTATGAGGCTCTATGTTATGTGTGATGATTATGAGGCTCTATGTTATGTGTGATGATTATGAGGCTCTATGTTATGTGTGACGATTATGAGGCGCTATACAAATTCCACAGTCACAAGAAGGGACTTCAAGTAGGCCTATGGTATGTCAAAGGAACTGTAGCCTGCTGTTCAGAGGGGTTAAATGGCAACTGAAATCTGGACACTGACTGTAGATCTATAGCCTCTCACATAGCCTTAATAATAACTCCTGCAGACTTAAAAGCCATTCTTGCAGTAAATTATATACTAAATGTTGTCCAAATTTGGACTTGGGAACAGGAGTGGAAAAGTCTGATTTCTTTCTTTCTGCATCTTGAGATGCTGTCAGCATCATACAAGCTGATAGTATTTTAACCACATGAAATAGTCAGGTTTGCAGGCCTCCTTGCTCGCACATGCTTTTTCAGTTCTGTACACAAATTTTCTATGGAATTGAGGTCAGGGCTTTGCGATGGCCACTTTGTTGTCCTTAAGCCATTTTGCCACAACTTTGGAAGTTTGCTTGGGGTCATTGTCTGTTTGGAAGACCCATTTGCGACCAAGCTTTAACTTCCTGACTGATGTCTTGAGATGTTGCTTCAATATATCCACATAATTTCCTTTCTAATGATGCTATCTATTTTGTGAAGTGCACCAGTCCGTTCTGCAGCAAAGCACCCACACAACATGATGCTGCCAACCCCGTGCTTCACGGTTGGGATGGTGTTCTTCAGCTTGCAAGCCTCCCCATTTTTCTTCCAAACATAACGATGGTCATTATGGCCAAACCGTTCTATTTTTGTTTCATCGGACCAGAGGAGATTTCTCCAAAAAGTATGACCTTTGTCCCCATGTGCAGTTGCAAACCTTTTTTATGGAGGTTTTGGAGCAGTGGCTTCTTCCTTGCTGAGCGGCCTTTCAGGCTATGTTGATATAGGACTAGTTTTATTGTGGATATAGATACTTCGTACCCGTTTCCTACAGCATCTTCACATGGTCCTTTGCTGTGATTGACTTGCACCTTTCGCACCAAAGTACCTTCATTTCTAGGAGACAGAATACATCTCCTTCCTGAGCGGTATGACGGCTACGTGGTCCCATGGTGTTAATAGTTGCGTACTATTGTTTGTACAGATGAACATGATACATTCAGGTATTTGAAAATTGGTCCCAAGGATGAACCAGACTTGTGAAGGTCCACAATTTTTTTCTGCGGTCTTGGTTGATTTCTTTTGATTTGATTTTCCAAGGATGTCAAGCGAAGAAGGAACTGAGTTTGAAGGTAGGCCTTGAAATACATCCACAGGTACACCTCCAATTGCCTCAAATTAATTAGCATATCAGAAGCTTCTAAAGCCATGACATAATTTTCTGGAATTTTCCAAGCTGTTTAAAGGCCCAGTGAACTTAGTGTATGTAAACTGAACCACTGGAATTGTGATACAGTGAATTATAAGTGAAATAATCTGTCTGTAAACAATTGTTGGAAAAATTAAGTAGATGTCCTAACCAACTTGCCAAAACTATAGTTTGTGAACAAGACATTTGTGGAGTGGTTCAAAACAATTTTTTATGACTCCAACCTAAGTGTATGTAAACTTCCGACATCAACTGTTTTTTCTCTTTATCAAAAAACAGCAGGACTTACAGCCACTTAGCTGTTGTTGGAAGAATTAATGTGGTGGTCTTCCAACATGGCCGCCAGGAGGTGTCGTACGTCAACTGCAAGCCCTCTATATACAGCAGATATTTCTAATCAGGTCACACAGGGTTTTAAAAAACGATTGGAAAAACTTTTGGCCTTTGGGAGGACTAAAACGCAGTCCGACTGCAGCAACCTTGCACTTCATATTAATTATATTGTAATTATATTTTAAAGAAGGACTACGGGGTTTCCTACACAGACTAAGAGAAAGCCGGTTTGCATATAGTCCTGTCTTACGGAACTGTAGGCCTAATAAAACATTTACTCACAGTCTGTGCCAACTAGATAGCCTAAATCAGGCCACATTTGATCAAATTCTAATTTTTTCACAAACAAATGGGCTATAAATACAAAACGTTACCGCTTCGTTTACCCTGGCCAGAGAGACAGGGCGCATGGTATTCTAGACTATGCAGCTGCTGCTGTTCGTAGCCTCCAGTTGATCAGACTGAAAAATAGTCTGGCTTCCATGCAATACAGCATGTCAGATCGCTAATGTTTAGGTGTAGGCCTATAAGCTGCTACATTTATGTAAGAGTTTTTGCTTGTGTCTGAGAGTGATGTGTTATAACTGCTTGCAAATAAATACCAGAGGAAAGTGGAGTGCGCCTTTATATTTGTGCGTTGCATCGGCCTGCGCAACATGCGATTTTCGTGAATCTGATTTGGTCAAGACACACAAAGATCCTGCAGCTGTCACGGGCTTCTTCCTGGGAATGACCGGACAAAAGTGCAGCGTGATGAGCGTACATTTCTTAATTTTTTAATGAATGTCGCCAACAAAACAAGGAAACGACCATGAAGCTTAATAACTTGGGCAACAATGCCACTAACAAAGTCAACTACCCACAAAATACAAAGGAAAAAAGGCTGCCTGAGTATGATTCCCAATTAGAGACAACGATAGACAGCTGTCCCTGATTGAGAACCACACCCGGCCAAAACATAGAAACAGAAAACATAGAAATAAAGAAACTAGAATGCCCACCCTAGTCACACCCTGGCCTATGCAAAATAGAGAATAAAAGCCTCTCTATGGCCAGGGCGTGACAGCAGCAGCACTCTGATGTGAAGAAATGATTCGGTCTAAGAAAAACAGCACTTTGTCCCTCTTTTAACACTTTACATCAATATATTTTATTAAACTAAAGCAAAAGTGTTGTGGATCTGCCATACCTGATTGAAAAGTGCTGAGGGAAATGCTTCCTCGCTAAGTTTTCCAGCGGCCCTGACTGTGCTCTCCTCTACCTGTGCTGTTGGTAGATGTGTTATTCACTTTGACAGTGATTAACGTGCTGATGGCCTGTTTGTCCCAGCCTAATAATACAATATTTTACCTACAGTACATGAAAAAACTGAATACCTACATAAAAACTCCTTATGTTGCACTTAGTTCTATTATTTATATATGAGTATTGAACATGTTCTATTATTAAATATAAGTAAGCATACAGACTTTGTGCAAACTTGGATTCATGCCACATGGACAGTCCATTTTGCTTGCTTCTCATCCATGTGAGCCAGTGTTTTACCCCACATGCATAAAGTTAGGGCCATAACATACGTTCAGTAAATCAAGGCACTGGCCAAGCGCATGTGTCATGTTCGTTTAAAGAAGGATTGGACCAAGGTGCAGCGTGGTAGGCGTACATCTTTCTTTATTAGATGACACCGAAGAAAACAACAAATACAAAATGAAAAGCACAGTTCTGTAGGGCTGGAAAGCAACAGTACAAAAACAAGATCCCACAAACTAAGGTGGGAAAAAGGCTATGATCCCCAATCAGAGACAACGATAGACAGCTGCCTCTGATTGGGAACCATACCAGGCCAAACAAAGAAATAGGAAAACTAGAATGCCCACCTAAATCATGCCCCGACCTAACCAAATAGAGAAATAAAAAGGCTCTTTAAGGTTAGGGCGAGACAGCCTGGACGTGTTTATGACTCTTTATGATTGTGCATGTCACTCATCAGAGGCAGAAAGGAAAGGCAAGCAAATGTATTGTGCATAATTTCCAGGAGGCTTCGATGCAACGATGCTTTCTCTTCCATACACTAGGCATGAATTTCATCTCGCTCTGATCCATCTTAGCTGTGCTATACTCCAGGGGATAGAGAGGGGCAGACTCTAGCCAGCTAGCTAGCTAGCTATCAAAAACTTGTTAGCTACCTATCATAGCCTGGCTTTTAGTATCCAGCTGAACATATTGAACAGAGCAAAAATCTATAAAGCTAGCACAGCTGAGTCACACACACACACACACACACACACACACACACACACACACACACACACACACACACACACACACACACACACACACACACACACACACACACACACACACACAGCATGTTTCTTGAGAAGGTCTTCGGGGTGCAGAGGGAGATGCAACGTATGGACAATCTCGCCGATTCCAAGGATTATAACATTTAGGGGACATATTAATAAATTGAGGGAATTAATTCATATATTTAGGGAAAAAATTATTGAGGGAATTAATAAAAACAAAGGGAACAAATAAAAAAACAGAGGGAACTGATTAGCCTGGCTGTTTTTTTTCTTCATCACCATGACTCCTGAGGGACTCCTTAAATTAATTCAAATAATGATCAAATTGTTTTTGTTGAGGAGGATGAGTGAAGATAACATTATCGTTGAGTGACTTGGTGTGCACTTTAGAATATCTATGTGGTATGAGTGCGACTCCATATCCACTTTCTCTATCCTACTCTCTATCCCACTCTCCATCCCTCCCTCCATACTGCAGATGGACTTCTCTCTGACTGGGCCCAGTGAGCTATGCAATAGACATCAGCAGCAGCAGCCACAACTTCAACCCAATGTTCGCCCCATCATGGCCTGTTTTCCTGGGAGTGGGACTGACACTTCTCCCCTGCTCCAGGTCCAGAAGGTGGGCTCCAACAAGGCCCCTGGACTCCTGCCCACCATTTTCAGCCCCCTCAGTGGCATGGAGAGCTCCAGCCTCTGCATCCCCTCTTCCCACACAGGCAGCAGCCATGATTACAGCCCTGTAGCCTTCTACAACCACTCTACGCTGGGCGACAGCAGACCAACCATCTTCGACAGCCCCTCTCTGTGTCCCCCACTCAGTCCCCACCTCTTCTGGCCCCCCAATGACCACGGCCAGCACAACATGCCCCCGCTGACCCAGCACTGTCCCCAACCCTTGCTGTACAGCAATCCCAACCACCCCGCCCCCTTTGAAGAGCCTAAACCCCACAACCTCAACCTCACCTCTAGCAGGTAGCTATGGTCTTCCAGCATCTGACAGTGACACACCCTCCGTTTGTATCTTTCAATCTTTACACCTGTCTTTTTTGACCTTTGCTTGTCTCCTGTAACATCTCAGATGGGTAAACAAAAGGAGACAGCCTCTTAGCAAAACATAGGCAACCTATTTTGTAGTTTGTGTGTTAAACAGTGTGATTGATGTTCCTTCTCATAGCTCTCTCCTCCACCCTACCAAGCTGCCGGGGAAAAAATTCTGTGCCGTATGTAATGACTACGCTTTGGGTTACCATTACAGCGTGCAGTCTTGTGAGGGCTGCAAGGCCTTCTTCAAGAGGAACATCCAAGGTAGGACCACCAAGGGAGCTGTGTGGTGTCATTACAGTGTCTCTGCCCTGGGAACTGGGGTCATGGTGTCCACTGTAGGGTCTGATCTCTGCTGAGACCTCATTATATCCTGTTTTTACCTACTGTACTATAGGTCTCCAAGGATTATCTGCAGTCTATTATGTAGTAATATGGTTTATTGTAGGTCGATCAGATGTGATGTATACAATTCATGTATTATCTCCCAATGTCTAGCTCTATCTTTACTAGGGAACAAGGACTACGTTTGTCCAGGGACTAACCAGTGCACTATCGACAAGAACCTTCGTAAAATGTGCCGGTCCTGCCGCCTACGCAAGTGTTATGAAGTGGGCATGAAGAAGTGTGGTAGGCAGCCATCGTCCTTATCTACTCTCTCTCACTAGCTGGGTTGTGAAACCCAACCTCATGTAGTCAAACATGTGAGCCTGCGAGCTTGTAGAAGTATCTGTAGGAGTGAAATCCATCAGTTGTTTGTCTGTGCTGTTGTTTAGGGATGAGGCCGGAGTACTACAGTTACATGGGGGCGAGGCACAGGCGTGTGCCTCAGGGGCGGGGGGCACCAGGCGGGCTGGTGGAGGTCGGTGCCAGGGCCCAGTGGAATCTGGAGAGGGGCTCCCTCCCCCTGCTGGAGGTGCACCACTCATCCCTGACCCCTGAACAGCTGATATCCTGCATCATGGATGCGGAGCCGCCAGAGGTCTACCTGATGGAGGACCTAAAGAGGCCCTTCACTGAAGCCAGCATGATGATGTCACTCACCAAACTGGCCAACAAAGAGCTGTTCCTCATGATCAGCTGGGCCAAAAAGATCCCTGGTGAGACACCTGTTTTGTGTGTGTGTGTGTGTGTGTGTGTGTGTGTGTGTGTGTGTGTGTGTGTGTGTGTGTGTGTGTGTGTGTGTGTGTGTGTGTGTGTGTGTGTGTGTGTGTGTGTGTGTGTGTGTGTGTGTGTGTGTGTGTGTGTGTGTGTGTGTCAGCTTGCGTGCAGCACATGTTCAAGGTTTGGTTGATGCCCCGAGTTTATATGTGAGATAAGGTAGGTATGTCTAAAGAAAGAAAGACTACCTGGTTAGCTGTAGACCCTTCACACCCTACCCTACTTCTATATCTACTAACTGTGATCAGTACTGTAGTAGTTGGCCCTTAACCTTCTCATTAGCCTACGTACTGCAGCCAGCCATATGGCTGTGTAGTCCCGAGGGACAGAAAATCACACAGGCTATGAAGGGGTTACTACTCCTCTCCTCTCCTCTCCTCTCCTCTCCTCTCCTCTCCTCTCCTCTCCTCTCCTCTCCTCTCCTCTCCTCTCCTCTCCTCTCCTCTCCTCTCCTCTCCTCTCCTCTCCTCTCCTCACCACCCTGCTGCAGGGCATTGTTCCCCCCTCACTCAGGGTTATAGAAGTGAGCCCAGCAGGTGCCCTCTCAGGGGAGATGTGTCTGAGTTCACACACTCTTTTTCTGAAATGGGGCTTTGGGGGTTTGGTGAAATAAGGATATGGGAAAATTTGCTTGTATTGCCAGTTATAAAGAAGAACAAAAACTCTACAGACCAGCTGTGCATTGTGGATTTGCTCCAGAGAGCACTGCAGTTTCATTTATGAAGGTGCCTCAGCATTTGGCTTTGTTCCAATATCCATCTTTCAGTACTTGTCCAGCTAAGACTGTTGTGCGCTTTAGGGTGGTCCTAGTCTGTCAGGGCTTTACTATGCATTTCATCTGTCCTTTATTAGTCCCTTTAAATGTAGGGGCCCTTAGGGAGTGAACGTTATTTATATTAAGGGTTACATGGAGAAAATTGAAACTCTCTGAAATGAAAATGGATGGCCCTCCCTTTAGCAAAATATATTTGACCTAAACCCTCCCTGAACACTTCAAAAAACAAACAAGTGACCCTCCCATATGCCCAAATAATTCTTAAAACAAAGTGGATAGCAGAGAACATGTGTACCGTTTACCCTCACTTCTTGGAAAGACCAGAGCCTTTGTCCTGTAAGCATTACATGGCAACGCTGGAATTTTGATAGCACACAGGGCTGCGAGCCAGAAGGTTGTTGGTTCGCAGACCACTATGGACAAAAGTAGGGATAGAAATATCTCCTTTATCGCAAATGCATTGCATGAATCAATCACCGTATTTGCAGGTCCGAGAAAAAATGTCCTTTTATTAAAATTATATGTAATTCTATGTCATTTTAAATATTAGTTGAATACATTTTTTACAGGCTAAGAATGGACAGAGAGATAGGCCTATGTGTTCATCTTATCATATTTATCTAATGCCAAATGAGTGTCTTGTTTGCAATGAAATTGTCCCTGTTTAAATATAATCAAATCTGATAATCAAATCAATCAAATGTATTTATAAAACCCTTTTTACATCAGCCGATGTCACAAAGTGCTATACAGAAACCCAGCCTAAAACCCCAAACAGCAAGCAATGCAGATGTAGAAGCACATGGCTAGGAAGTCATTAGGAATCTGAGCATGGTACTTTCAAAAGTTAGGCCTACCTTTCAACCACAGACAGAGTAGGCCTGCCGATGCAGAAAATGTAAGCTTTAACTGCTGGCCTCTCTTCTACCGTGGCTTAACCCAATGAGAGGTCACAAGTGTTTCCCTAAATGCTATCTGTGTTTAAATATCTTCTATTGTACAGAAAGTGAATAGCTTAATCATTTGATAGTGACATAATTAGATTACTTCCCTGAATGTCAAAGAAACAAAACAATGATCAGTGCATCAGAGTCCAGTCTTTCCCGGGTGTTTTACAGCTTGTTTCTAGCATAAAGCATTGCGGATCAAAGCAATGTTATAGATCACTTTATATAATCAGATCTGTTTAATTTTCTTCAAAATATTAAAACTCTAAGGATCCACCCTTTTTTTCAATTTTCGCCTAAAATGACATATCCAAATCCACCTGCCTGTAGCTCAGGCCCTGAAGCAAGGATATGCATATTCATGGTACCATTTGAAAGGAAACAGTTTGAAGTTTTTAGAAATGTGAAAGGAATGTAGGAGAATATAACTGAATAGATCTGGTTAAAGATAACACAAAGGAAAAAACAACCGTTTTGTTTTATTTTTTTGTACCATCCTCTTTGAAATGCAAGAGAAAGGCCATAATTGTCACGATCGTCGTGGTAATCATACTTGGACCAAGGCGCAGCGTACATAGAGTTCCACATGTTTAATTAATTGAAACTCACAACAACAATTAAGAGCAACGAAGCATGACGTTCTGTAGAGCTCACATGCATCAACACGAAAACAAGATTCCACAAAACCCAGTGAGGAAATGGCTGCCTAAATATGATCCCCAATCAGAGACAATGATAAACAGCTGCCTCTGATTGGGAACCATACCAGGCCAACATAGAAATAAATCACCCACCCTAGTCACACCCCGACCTAACCAAAATAGAGAATAAAAAGGCTCTCTATGGTCAGGTCGTGACAATAATGTATTATTCCAGCCCAGGTGCAATTTAGATTTTGGCCACTCGATGGCAGCAGTGTATGTGCAACGTTTTAGACTGATACAGTGAACCATTATATTTCTGTTACAAATGTTGTATCAGGACTGCCCAAATGTGCCTAATTTGTTTATTAATAACTTTTCATGTTCAAAATTGTGCACTCTCCTCAAACAATAGCACGATATTATCTCACTGTAATAGCTACTGTAAATTGGACAGTGCAGTTAGAAACCTCTTAGAGCCACCCCCCTACTTTGTGTAATTTCCGCCTGAAGACATATCCAAATCTAACAGCCTGTAGCTCAGGCACAGAAACAAGGATATGCATATTCTTGGTACCATTTGAAATAAAACACTCTGAAGTTTGTGTAAATGTGAATTGAATGTAGGATAATATAACACAATAGATCTGGTTTAGATAAAACAATGAAAAAAACCATAAATTTTTTTATTTTTGTATCATCATCTTTAAAATGAACAAGATAAAACAAACATTCAGATAGGATGATGGGGACAATTTCAGTGAAAAATATAAGAAGGCAACAGTACTTGTGCAAAGTTTCAGAATGATAACTTCCAAAAGGAGTGTGCTACATGACATTTATCATGAAGTCACCCAGGTGTTCCACACAAGTAGCCCAAATGTACCCAAGTGGCCAAATTGGTGAAGGTATACATTTTGAAACAAATAACTATATACAAAATACCAAAATGGGATTCTAACACAACCCCCCCCCAAAAAAAATTTGAGAAAAATAAACAAACAAAAAATAAATGGGAAAAAATAATTATTGATAAAAAAAAATATATATACATTTACAAAATAACATGGGTCACTATTTACACACTTTCAATATTTGGAAGACCCTCAGTCCTCTATCAAATCAAATCAATTTATATAGCCCCAGACTAAAACCCCAAACAGTAAGCAATGCAGGTGTAGAAGCACGGTGGCTAGGAAAAACTCCCTAGAAAGGCAAAAACCAAGGAAGAAACCTAGAGAGGAACCAGGCTATGAGGGGTGGCCAGTCCTCTTCTGACTGTGCCGGGTGGAGATCACAGTGGTTGTAGAGGGTGCAACAGGACAGCACCTCAAGAGTAAAAATGAACAGTTGAGGGTTCCATAGAACAGTTGAAACTGGAACAGCGGCAAGGCCAGGTGGACTGGGGACAGCAAGGAGTCATCATGCCAGGTAGTCCTAACGCATGGTCCTCATCCGAGAGAGAAAGAAAGAATTAGAGAGAGCATACTTAAATTCACACAGGACACCGGATAAGACTCCCATTCGGAGTCAGTGTCACTGTGAAAGAAAATGTTCAGTTAGAACAGTTTCACATATGAGCCCTGTATCAACAGGTATAATAAACAGATATACAGTGCCTTGCGAAAGTATTCGGCCCCTTGAACTTTGCGACCTTTTGCCACATTTCAGGCTTCAAACATAAAGATATAAAACTGTATTTTTTTGTGAAGAATCAACAACCAGTGGGACACAATCATGAAGTGGAACGACATTTATTGGATATTTCAAACTTTTTTTAACAAATCAAAAACTGAAAAATTGGGTGTGCAAAATTATTCAGCCCCTTTACTTTCAGTGCAGCAAACTCTCTCCAGAAGTTCAGTGAGGATCTCTGAATGATCCAATGTTGACCTAAATGACTAATGATGATAAATACAATCCACCTGTGTGTAATCAAGTCTCCGTATAAATGTACCTGCACTGTGATAGTCTCAGAGGTCTGTTAAAAGCGCAGAGAGCATCATGAAGAACAAGGAACACACCAGGCAGGTCCGAGATACTGTTGTGAAGAAGTTTAAAGCCGGATTTGGATACAAAAAGATTTCCCAAGTTTTAAACATCACAAAGAGCACTGTGCAAGCGATAATATTGAAATGGAAGGAGTATCAGACCACTGTAAATCTATCAAGACCTGGCCGTCCCTCTAAACTTTCAGCTCATACAAGGAGAAGACTGATCAGAGATGCAGCCAAGAGGCCCATGATCACTCTGGATGAACTGCAGAGATCTACAGCTGAGGTGGGAGACTCTGTCCATAGGACAACAATCAGTCGTATATTGCACAAATCTGGCCTTTATGGAAGAGTGGCAAGAAGAAATCCATTTCTTAAAGATATCCATAAAAAGTGTTGTTTAAAGTTTGCCACAAGCCACCTGGGAGACACACCAAACATGTGGAAGAAGATGCTCTGGTCAGATGAAACCAAAATTGAACTTTTTGGCAACAATGCAAATGTTATGTTTGGCGTAAAAGCAACACACCGCATCACCCTGAACACTCCATCCCCACTGTCAAACATGGTGGTGGCAGCATCATGGTTTGGGCCTGCTTTTCTTCAGCAGGGACAGGGAAGAGGGTTAAAATTGATGGGAAGATGGATGGAGCCAAATACAGGACCATTCTGGAAGAAAACCTGATGGAGTCTGCAAAAGACCTGAGACTGGGACGGAGATTTGTCTTCCAACAAGACAATGATCCAAAACATAAAGCAAAATCTATACAGTTTTATATCTTTATGTTTGAAGCCTGAAATGTGGCAAAAGGTCGCAAAGTTCAAGGGGGCCGATAACTTTCGCAAGGCACTGTATGTCTATGTCCTGGGAAATGTTCTTATTACTTACAACCTAATGCTAATCGCATTAGCCTACATTAGCTCAACCATCCCGTGGAAAGGACACTGATCAGCTAACAAAGAGTAGGCCTGTGCTCTTTGCCATTTTCTTTAATAAAACCTAGCATACCCTCTCATACCCATCAATTTGAGTCTTGGTTTTAACAGCCCTTCACTGACACTGAGGTAGACTATTTAGTTAAAAAGGTGGGTGAAGGAATTAATATTGATATAGCAGCCTATCGCCTAATTCCGTCTGTCAAACATGTAGGCTTACCTCTTATTTCTTATTTCTTAAACAACAAAAAATAGGCTCCTTCACAAAGCCCTCTTGTTGTTAATAAAGTGTAATGCAGCCTAGTTTTATTTACACCATCCCAGCAGCTTTCTTAGAAATAAAATGTTGCTCCCTGCTTCTCCAAGCATTCACTTCGTAGCCTATAGCACTCAACCTCAACTCTGAACCTCGAAGCCAGTTCCACTGCGTTTTTTTAAATTGTTGCCTATAACCAGGGACTGATTTAAACCTGGGACACCAGGTGGGTGCAATTAATTATCAGGTAGAACAGAAAACCAGCAGGCTCCGGACCTCGTAGGATAAGAAACACCTGTGCTTATAGGCTATGTGTCTCTAACTGATAATGAATGGGTGACATAAACCTAAATTGAAACTGATAATTGTGCAGGACTTCAGTATTACTTACTAAAACTGTTGTTACACTAAGGTTTTTATTCTTTTGTTTTGCTCTTACTGTAGTACTGTAGCCCACTCCTGACCGGTCACATTGTAAAGTGCCTGAGTGGCGCAATGGTCTAAGACACTGTAGGTTTTTGATTTCTGGCTTTATTTACAAATTAGTAACAATGTCTCACCCCATGTTCAAGAATGGCCTTTTCTCACTAGTTTTACATTATTTGAAAACAAAATCTCCAGAATATTGTTATTTTTTAAACAAAGTAAATACTATTAATTTTGAATGATATAAAGGTCCCTTGGATATTCTCACAGATATATTATTAACCATGTTATTAGCAGAACAATATACACTACCATTCAAATGTTTGGGGTCACTTAGAAATGTCCTTGTTTTTGAAAGAAAAGCACATATTTTGTTCATTAAAATAACATCAAATTGATCAAAAATACAATGTAGACATTGTTAATGTTGTACATTACTATTGTAAATTACTATTGTAGCTGGAAACGGCTGATTTTGAATGGAATATCTACATAGACGTACAGAGGCCCATTATAAGCAACCATCACTCCTGATTAAAGAAGCAATAAAACTGGCAATCTTTAGACTAATTGAGTATCTGGAGCATCAACATTTGTGGGTTCGATTACAGGCTCAAAATGGTCAGAAAAAAATACTTTCTTCTGAAACTCATCAGTCTATCCTTATTCTGAGAAATGAAGGCTATGCAAAGAAATTGCCAAGAGACTGAAGATAAACGTACAACGCTGTATAATTCTCCCCTCACAGAACAGCGCAAACTATCTCTAACCAGAATAGAAAGGAGTTGGAGGCCCTGGTGCACAACTGAGCAAGAGAACAAGAACATCAGAGTGTCTAGTTTGAGAAACAGACGCCTCACAAGTCATCATCTGGCAGCTTCATTAAATAGAACCGGCAAAGCACCAGTCTCAACATCAACAGTGAAGAGACGACTTCGGGGTGCTGGCCTTCTAGGCAGATTGCAATGAAAAAGCCATATCTCAGACTGACCAATAAAAATAAAAATTAAGCTGGGCAAAAGAACACAGACACTGGACAGAGGAACTCTGCCAGGCAACATGAGTCTCACTAGTGTTGAGTAATGTGCTAAGTGGTGTAGGTCTTATTTATTTAGAGCATATTGAAGTTAGAAGCAATCAGATTTGAAGCAATAGCCTACAACTATTTTAGCACCATTTCACGCTGCTCTGAGACAAGCATGGGGACTGGTCTTGATAAATCAATTAGATTTTTATTTTCACTGAATCTCCGTTTGGGTATTGGTTAGAGTACAATTAGGGTGTAGAAATGTTATGTTCTAAGTGTAACCTTTAACTAGGAAAGTCATTTAAGAACAAATTCATATTTACAATGACGGCCTACACTGGCCAAACCCGGACGATGCTGGGCCAATTGTGTGCCGGTTGTGATACAGCCTGGATCAAATACGCACACTCCCACATCCATTACATTGTATCTTAGTCTCAGGGACGAGATCATTCACCTCAAGGCCAATAAATCCTCTTACCTTCCGGACTGATCAGATTCACCCAACACCAGAACTACAACTAAATAAACAACGTTCAATGCTTAACAAACCCAAATGTTATAGTTTTTTGGGCTACAACACAAATATATAATTCTGACAAACAAAGTGGGACATGTGTGATTTTGAGCCATAAACCTTTTGCTAACTGACATTTCAAAGGTGCTTTGTCAGCAGTGTCACGCCCTGACCTTAGAGAACCTGTTTTTGTCTCTAGTTTGGTTTGGTCAAGGTGTGAGTTGGGGTGGGTATTCTATATTCTATTATTTGTATTTCTATGTTTTGGCCGGGTAGGGTTCTCAATCAGGGACAGCTGTCTATCGTTGTCTCAGATTGAGAACCCTACTTAGGTAGCCCTTTTTCCACCTGTCTTTGTGGGAAGTTGACTTTGTTTAGGGCACATTGCCTTTAGTGTCTGGGGTTGGGGTTGGGGTTGGGGTTGGGGTTGGGGTGTTTATTGTTTCGTTCGGTGTCATTTTCCAAATAAAGTGAAAATGTACACTCACCACGCTGCACCTTGGTCCTCTTCTTTTAACGGCTGTGACAAGCAGTCAGAGTTTGATATGGCCAAAATCAAGTCAAACTTACCTCAAGAACCTAAAAAAGATGAATCAATAAGCAATGTAAAAATACAAGGACTTTATGTTTGAAGCAAACAATATTAATATTGTTGTATTTTCAGATAGCTCATAGATTTATGGGATGTCAACCTCTCAACAATTTAAGGGGCAAAGATACTGTAATAAGAACGCCGGTTTCCCGCGTGCCCACACAACATGGGGATCCTTTAGATAAATAGCCCAGTATTGTAAACTATTCCCGACCGTCAAGTTGTACGGCCGGAAGTAGGTTACAGTACTGGGCTAAAATAAAGTACTATGGCACTTAAATAATGTGCCATAGAATTCTGCGGCACCATGCAAGCTGTGCCGGAGTATGCTGGAACTTTTATAGGACGAACCACTGTAGGATGGAGAGTGCACCACAGGAGGGGGGCTCCACAGCAGCGCAGAGGCGATAGACTGGGGATGTGGTGGTGTGGACAACGGGGCAGCGTTCAAGTGAATCAAGAATTCAGCAAGTCCTTTGGGAAGAAAGGTTTACATTTTGTGCAATTAAATGTCCGAAGCTTACTACTGAACATTGATGAGATGCGCCTGTTGGTTCGCAAATCAGAGATGGGTGTCTTGTGTTTTACAGAGACATGGTTGGATTAATCTGTTTGTGAAATTGAGATGGACAATTATTCTGTAAGGAAGGATTGGAACGGTGATGAGATATGTGCCTTTGTTTAGAACATTGCTTATAACATCAGATCGGATTAAATGATCTGGAGATTGTCTGGCTGGATATCTGCCTTCCCAAAACCAAGACGACTTTGTTGGGGGTGTGTTACAGTCCGCCCAATCAGAATGCATTCTATGAAGGTCTTGGAATTGTGTTGTCAAACTGTAATGGTTCCCTGGAGAAATACTTTTGTTTGGGGTTTTCAATACTGATGTCTGCAAAAAGGATAGCCCAACCCACAATGTAATTATGCACTTCTGTAGATAATTTGCTCGGACCCAAATGATAAAGATCCCACCAGGATATGTGAAACAGTGCAAAGTACGATTGACTTAATATTGGTGTCTGATAAATCTAAAATATTGCAGAGTAGAATTATAGTCTATGGAATCAGTAATCATTGTATTACATTTTGCACAAGGGAGTTTTTAAAGATATATTTTAGTGTCACAAAACTGTTAGAATCAGAAGACAAACAAATACTGTGTTGAAATGTTTAGGGAGCAAGTGGGTAAAATTGACTGGTCACCTTTGCTGGGTAGTGTAGGTGTTGACAGTGCCTGTGAAGCCTTTAAATGTAGATTGTTTGAGGTGGTGAATGTGATGGCTCCCTTGGACGGGTCAGAATAGAGCAAAGATCTATCCCCAGGTTTAGTCATTAGAATCTAGAATCTATCAAAGCAAGGAATAAGGTGATGTTCTCCTATATAAACATCACAGAAATGAATGCACAGAGCAGGATGGAGGAAGCTAAGAGGGGTTACTTTGCCGATTAAAATAATTGAGAACAAAAATGACTCTGAAAAACTTTGGAAATCATTTAAGGATCTAGGCTGTAGTAGTACTACAAAAACCAAACTAAAGTGTTGGACTGGACATCAGAGGGGAGATGGTATATGAAAAGGCAGATTTGCCAATGAATCCAACTCTTTTTTTTCTGTTGCCAACAGGCTGGTTAGCAAGCTTGCTAGCAAACTTTACATGCTCCAAAGCCACAGGTTCTGGATGATATTCCTGCACGTTTTCTTAGAGATTCTGCTGAGCAAATTGCCCCTTCTTTTACACATATAGTTAATCTCTCTCTTGAACAAGGCATCTTTCCCAGGGACATGAAACAGGCTAAAGTTATAACTCTGTTTAACAAGGGGATAAAGTCTGACCCTGGGAATTATCCTCAGTACAACATCAACAATCCTGGAGAGAGCAGTGCATTAGCTAATGTATGAATATGTCAACAAACAAAGTCAAATGTATGATTTTCTGTCAGGGTTTAGAAAAACATAGTCCACTGATTCATGTCTACTTTACTTGACTGACATCGTCAGGAAAGACATTGATGAGGGAAAACTCTGCTGAATGGTACTGCTTGACCTACAGAAGACCGATGAAACAGTTAACCACTGTTTTCTCATTTCCAAACTGAAGGAACTGGGGTTTTGTAGTGTAACTCTAGGCTGGGTATAGTCCTACTTGTCAGGTAGGGAGCAAGAGGTTAATGATTTGTAATGGAAATTACCATCAATGACTCAAGTCAATTAGTAAATTAACTGTAGTTCTGAAGCTGCGCCAGGGGGCTGTCCCCGAGCACCTTTTATGCTAGGACATGATTCATCCTCAGCACAAGGGATGAGGTTTGGGTGCAAAAGAGAATGTGTAACAAGACACCTGCTGCTGATAAAGTTCTCATAGGCTATTTCTGGGCGTTCACCCAAGAAGCTCAAAGTTCTCTCGGTTATTGTCTGCTAAAACACACACACACACACACACACACACACACACACACACACACACACACACACACACACACACACACACACACACACACACACACACACACACACACACACACACACACACACACTGAAACATCATCCACTTGTGAGCACAAAGGGAACTAGTTATTAAACATGTCATGAAGCAAATATGTATTACATTATAGCAACCAATACATACAATCATATAGCCAGGGTAAAAAAACAATCCACCACAGGTTCACTGTCTCAGGCAAAACCAATGAATTGTGGTGAACCGCAGGGGAGCGTGCTTGGGCGTCTTACTGTTTTTACTTTACATAAACGACATGAAAGATGCTTGTTCTTGCCGACGTTTCCTTTAAGAGGATGACTCGACACTTCCGGTGTCTCATAAAAGTAAAACCGTTGGAGAGCATATTTAGCACAAAGCTTACTAACATTAGCAAATGGCTTGGAGATAATAAGCTACACTACATGACCAAGAATATGTGGACACCTGCTCATCGAACATCTCGTTCCAAGATCATAGGCGTTTAATATGGAGTTGGTCCCCCCTTTGCTGCAATAACAGCCTCCTATTTTCTGGGAGGTCTTTCGACTAGATGTTAGAACATTGCCGTGGGGACTTGCCTCCACATCAGTGCCCGACCTCACAAACATTAGTGAGGTCAGGCACTGATGTTGTGCGATTAGGCCTGGCTCGCAATCGGCGTTCCAATTCATCTCAAAGGTGTTTGATGGGGTGGAGTTTAGGGCTCTGTGCAGGCCAGACAAGTTCTTCCACACCAATTTCGACAAACCATTTCTGTATGGACTGCTTTTTGCATGGGGCATTGTCATGCTGAAACAGGAAAGGGCCTTCCTCAAACTGTTGCCATGCTGTGGCATTAAGATTTCCCTTCACTGGAACTAAGGGGCCTAGCCCTAACCATGAAAAACAGCCCCAGACTATTATTCCTCTCCCACAGAACTTTATCATTGGCGCTATGCATTCGGGCAGGAAGCGTTCTCCTGGCATCCGCCAAAACCAGATTAGTCAGTTGGACTGCCAGATGGTGGAGCTGCTCTAGAGTCCAATGGCGGCGAGCTTTACACCACTCCAGCTGAAGCTTGGCATTGTGCATGGTGATCTTAGGCTTGTGTGCGACTGCTCGGCCATGGAAGCCCCCAAACGAACAGTTATTGTGCTGACGTTGCTTCCAGAGGCAGTTTGGAACTCAGTAGTAAGTGTTGCAACTGAGGACAGCATTTTTTTTTTTACACACTACGCACTGCAGCACTCTGCAGACTCGTTCTGTGAGCTTGTGTGGCCTACCACTTTGTGGCTTCTAGAAGTTTCCGCTTCTAGAAGGGGCTGACTACAAAAACCTCTGTTAGCTAGCTGGGATGCTTCCTTGATGGGAGCTTAATAGGTGAGAGCATGGCCACTAAAGTGCTAGGGAAGGTTAATGCCAGGACTACATTTTTGACTAGAAAGTCCAAGCTGCTTGATAGGGATTCCATGAGAGTGCTCGCCACTGCCCTCATTCAATGCCATTTTGACTCCACTAATACTTCCTGGTTAGGGGGCTTATATACGTTTCTGAAGGGGAAACTCAAAATATTCCACAATAAACTGATCAGGGTAGTGTTGAAGGTGAGTCCACGTACTCACAAGCAGGAGCTGCTTTCAGGAACTCCACTGGCTGCCTGTTGAGGCGAAGGTGTTCCAGATTAGACTGAGTTTGGTTATCAGGAGTATTTATGGTCCTGCGCTCAGATATCTAGCTGATTACTTTCCCCATGTTAGGGATGCACACAATCACAGCACCAGATCAGGTGATGCTAATGAGGGCTTATACAGGTTCAGGAGTAATGCTGGGAAAGGTACTTTCTTCAATACTGGAGTCTCAGAGAGGAATGTGTTGCCTCTAACCATAAAAACAACATCCTCTCTGGGCAAAGTTTTGTTTGATGTCTTCTGTGTACCTTGCGATGCAACTGCAATGATATCATAGATGTTCTTCTTAATTTTTAGGTTTTATTATCTCGCTGTAATACTGTTTGCAACCGTGTTGGATCTTATCTTGCCGTCTTGTCTCAAGAGGACCAGAATGGAAATAAGTCCCAGACGTTATCGTGTATTATCCTCAATGATTTTACTTATGTGCATGTATGGCTTTTCAAGTTGTGTATGCTTGTTTATTTAAATGGTAGAATTAATAAAACAGAACTACATTTATATTGTGCATCCAGTGGAGAATGAGAGATGGGGAACACATTGATATACAGTACCAGTCAAAAGATTGGACACAATGACTCATTCAAGTTATCCTCTTGAAACTCTAGGGGCGCTATATCATTTTTGGATAAAAAGACGTGCCCGTTTTAAGCGCAATATTTTGTTACAAAAAGATGCTCGACTATGCATGTAATTGGTAGCTTTGGAAAGAAAACACTCTGACGTGTCCAGAACTGCAAAGATATTCTCTGTGCGTGCCCTAGAACGTGAGCTACAGGCAAAACCAAGATGAGACGGCATCCAGGAAATGAGCAGGATTTTTGAGGCTCCGTTTTCCATTGTCTCCTTATATGGCTGTGAATGCGAGAGGAATGAGTCTGCCCTTTCTGTCGTTTCCCCAAGGTGTCTGCAGCATTGTGACGTATTTGTAGGCATATCATTGGAAGATTGACCATAAGAGACCACATTTACCAGGTGTCCACCCGGTGTCCTGCGCCGAAATTGGTGCGCAAAACTCAGCTGCAAGTATTTTTCCATGGAATTCAGAGAAGAAGGCATGCTTCCACGAACAATATATCAATGAAGAGATATGAGAAAAAACACCTTGAGGATTGATTCCAAACAACGTTTGCCATGTTTCGGTCGATATTATGGAGTTAATTCGGAAAAATTTTGACGTTGTTGGTGACTGAATTTTCGGTTCGTTTCGGTAGCCAAATGTGATGTACAAAACGGAGCGATTTCTCCTACACAAAGATGCTTTCAGGAAAAACTGGACATTTGCTATGTAACTGAGAGTCTCCTCATTGAAAACATCCGAAGCTCTTCAAAGGTAAATTATTTTATTTATTTGGTTATTTGGTTTTTGTGAAAATGTTGCGTGCTAAATGCTACTCAAAATGCTAAGCTAGCTTAGCATACTCTTACACAAATTAGTGAATTGCTATGGTTCAAAAGCATATTTTGAAAATCTGAGATGACAGTGTTGTTAAGAAAAGGCTAAGCTTGAGAGTAGGCGCATTATTTTCATTTTATTTGCGATTTTCAGAAATCGTTAACGTTGCGTTATGCTAATGAGCCTGAGGCTTTATTCACGATCCCGGATCCGGGATGGGGAGTTTCAAGAGGTTTAAATATATATATATATTTTTTTTACTATTTTCTACACTGTAGAATAATAGTAAAGACATCCATGCTATGAAATAACACATGGAATCATGTGTTAAACTCATAAAAATATATTTGAGATTCTTCAAAGTAGCCACCCTTTGCATGGATGAAAGTTTTGCACACTCTTGGCATTCTCTCCAATCCTCCACACTGAGAGGACAAAGGATTTTCTCCAGCGTAATGAGGTAGTCACCTGGAATGCATTTCAATTAACAGGTGTGCCTTGTTAAAAGTACATTTGTGGAATTTCTTTCATTAAAGCGTTTGAGCCAGTCAGTTGTGTTGTGACAAGGTAGGGTTGATATACAGACAATAGGATAGCCATATTTGGTAAAAGACCAAGTCCATATTATGGCAAGAACAACTCAAGTAACTTTACTTTAAAACACGAAGCTCAGTCAATCTGGAAAATTTCAAGAACAAATTTTCCAATCCAGAAAATTTTCTCAAGTGCAGTTGCAAAAACCATCAAGTGCTTTGATGAAACTTGCTCTCTGGACCACCAAAGGAAAGGAAGACCCCGAGTTACCTCTGCTGCAGAAGATGAGTTAATTTGAGTTACCAGCTTCTGAAATTGCAGCCCAAATAAAAGCTTTACAGTGTTCAAGTAACAGACTCATCTCAACATCAACTGTTTAGAGGAGACTGCGTGAATCAGGCCTTCGTGGTCGAATTGCTGCAAAGAAACCACTACTAAAGGACACCAATAAGAAGAAACTCGCTTGGGCCAAGAAACACAAGCAATGGACTTTAGACTGGTGGAAATCTGTCCTTTGGTCTGATGAGTCCAAATTTAAGATTTTTGGTTGGCTCCCACTGCATTCTGTAGAGATGCGCCATCCCATTTGCACTTAGTGGGACTATCATTTGTTTTTCAACAGGACGATGACCCATTCCAGGTGAAGCTGGTTGAGAGAATGACGAGTTTGCAAAGCTGTCATCAAGGGAAAGGGTGGCTACTTTGAAGCATCTCAAATATAAAATATATTTTTGATTTGTTTAACACTTTTTGGGTTACTACATGATTCCATGTGTGTTATTTCATAGCGTTGAGGTCTTCACTATTATTCTAAAATGCAGAAAATAGTTTAATAAAAAGAAAAAACCCTTGAATGAGTAGGTGTTTCCAAACGTTTGACTGGTACTGTGTATATATATATATATATCATAATAAGCAACTCATTAAAAAATACTGAAGAATATTAAAATTTCGTCGATTACATGACCCTCCCCTGGACTAGATTAAAAAAATACTAATCCCTCCCCTTGACTGAAATTGAAAAAGCATGACCCTCCCCCCATTTTTCTCCCTTCAGAATACAATGAGCACTAACTCCCTCCACTTTCTTTTCATCTGTGCATGTGTGTACTATAGGCTTTGTAGAGCTGAGTCTTATGTACCAGATGCACCTGTTGGAGAGTTGCTGGTTGGACGTGCTGATGCTTGGTCTGATGTCGAGGTCTGTCGACCACCCTGGGAAACTCATCTTCTCAGCAGACCTAAAGCTAAACAGGTACAAATTCCTGAATTTCACTTCTAAGCTCCAGTAAGAATAAGATGAGAATGATGTTGGTTACAGTATCTTCGCCCTTTAAATTGCTGTGAGGTTGACATCCCATAAATCTATGATCTGAAAATACAATAATACAGATTTTAATGTTTCCTTCAAACGTACAGTCCTTGTATTTTTACTTTCATTATTGATTTGTTTTTTTTTAATGTTCTCTAGTTAAGTTTGACTTTAAATTTTGGCCATATCAAACTCTGACTGCTGACAAATCATCTTTTGAATTGTCAGTACACAAAAGGTTTATGGCTCTAAATCACACACGTCCCACTTTGTTTGTCAGAATGATATATTTGTGTTGTAGCCCAAAAAACTATAACATTGGGGTTTGTTAAGCATTGAACGTGGTTTATTTAGTTGTAGTTCTGGTGTTGGGTGAATTTGATCAGTCCGGAAGGTAAGAGGATTTATTGGCCTTGAGGAGAATGATCTTATCCCTGAGACTAAGATACAATGTAATGGATGTGGGAGTGTGCGTATTTGATCCAGGCTGTATCACAACTGGCGCACAATTGGCCCAGCGTAGTCCGGGTTTGGCCAGTGTAGACCGTCATTGTAAATATGAATTTGTTCTTAACTGACTTGCCTAGTTAAATAAAGGTGAAATAAAATGTTTACAAAAATGATGCATACTCCCACATACATGACACTGTATCTTAGTCTCAGGGATGAGAACATTCTCCTCAAGGCCAATAAATCCTCTTACCTTTCGTACCACTTGTCTATATGTGAGTGTGTGTGTACCGCTTGTCTATATGGGAGTTTGTGTACTACTTGTCTATATGGGAGTTTGTGTACTACTTGTCTATATGGGAGTTTGTGTACTACTTGTCTATATGGGAGTTTGTGTACTACTTGTCTATATGGGAGTTTGTGTACTACTTGTCTATATGGGAGTGTGTGTGTACCGCTTGTCTATATGTGAGTGTGTGTGTACCGCTTGTCTATATGGGAGTTTGTGTACTACTTGTCTATATGGGAGTGTGTGTACTACTTGTCTATATGGGAGTGTGTGTACTACTTGTCTATATGGGAGTGTGTGTGTACCGCTTGTCTCTATGTGAATGTGTGTGTACCGCTTGTCTATATGGGAGTGTGTGTGTACTACTTGTCTATATGGGAGTGTGTGTGTACCGCTTGTCTATAGTGGAGTTTGTGTACTACTTGTCTATATGTGAGTGTGTGTGTGTACCGCTTGTCTATATGTGAGTGTGTGTGTACCGCTTGTCTCTATGTGAGTGTGTGTGTACCGCTTGTCTATATGTGAGTGTGTGTGTACCGCTTGTCTATATGGGAGTGTGTGTGTACCGCTTGTCTATATGGGAGTGTGTGTGTACCGCTTGTCTATATGTGAGTGTGTGTGTACCGCTTGTCTCTATGTGAGTGTGTGTGCACCGGTTGTCTATATGGGAGTGTGTGTGTACTACTTGTCTATATGGGAGTGTGTGTGTACCGCTTGTCTATATGTGAGTGTGTGTGTACCGCTTGTCTATATGGGAGTTTGTGTACTACTTGTCTATATGTGAGTGTGTGTGTACTACTTGTCTATATGTGAGTGTGTGTGTGTACCGCTTGTCTATATGGGAGTTTGTGTGTACTACTTGTCTATATGGGAGTGTGTGTGTACCGCTTGTCTATATGTGAGTGTGTGTGTACCGCTTGTCTCTATGTGAGTGTGTGTGCACCGGTTGTCTATATGGGAGTGTGTGTGTACTACTTGTCTATATGGGAGTGTGTGTGTACCGCTTGTCTATATGTGAGTGTGTGTGTACCGCTTGTCTATATGGGAGTTTGTGTACTACTTGTCTATATGGGAGTGTGTGTGTACCGCTTGTCTATATGGGAGTGTGTGTGTACCGCTTGTCTATATGGGAGTGTATGTGTACCGGTTGTCTATATGGGAGTGTGTGTGTACTACTTGTCTATATGGGAGTGTGTGTGTACCGGTTGTCTATATGGGAGTTTGTGTACTACTTGTCTATATGGGAGTGTGTGTACTAATTGTCTATATGTGAGTAGGGGTATACCACTTGTCTATATGTGTGTGTACCACTTGTGTCGTGACTTTACTTTCATTAAGGCAGCAGACAAAATCTTTTGTCCTCTCAGTGTGGAGGATTGGAATGTGTGAATGGGCCCTATGGAGAATCTTACTCAAAACAGTAACATGCAATAAATGGATTTTGGGACAATATATTCCATCAGCCAAAATGGTGGTAATAACGATAGATGGAATATGAAAATGAATGTCCTTTTTGTTATGTTATTAAAAGTTAATTGACGACGTTATAACAAAAACATTTTAACTTGAAGAGTTTCCATAATATGCACATGATGTTTACATATTGTACTTTTGGTTGGAAAATGTCCAGATTAAAGAGAATGTTTTTGTAAAATTGAACTGTGAAATTAGTTGTCTAAACTTGATTAGAGTACAATCTTGATGCCTTGCCTCGTAACTACATACGCCCAGAGAACTTGCCATGAAGGCGGAATCACCCAATTCTACCCTGGGGTATAAAACATGTGAGTTAAGAATTTACACATCAGACTAGGTGACCACGCACTGCAGCCAAGGTCCGAGTAGTCGCAATCCCAAAACGTAACAAGAGGTTTCAAGACGTTACTAGAGTAATTCCCTGGACTATCTATCAGGCAGCATGCCACAATGGAGACCTCCCGGACGCTCAGTAATTCCTTTGCCAGTGATGATTTTGTACAGCCTACCCCGGCATCCCGAGAACCCCGCTTACCTCCTCCTGAGTGCTATGTTGGGGACCCTGGAACCTGCTGGGTGTTTCTTTCACAGTGCTCCCTCATCTTTGAGCTGCAGCCCTCTTAGTTCCCTTTGGAGGTGAGGAAGGTGTTCGATCATCTGGTGTCCGGGAGAGATGCGGCCTGAAAGCTACTTTAATTACCTCAAGAACCAACCCCATAGTGTGACAGACTACACAGTAGACTTTCGCACATTGGCTGCCGAGAGTGCCAAGAACCCGGATTCTCTGTTTGATACCTTTCTTCATGGACTATCCGAGGAGATTAAAGTTGAGCTCGCAGCTCAGGAGTTACTTCTGGACCTTGACTCCCACATAGCCTTAACAATAAGGCTCGATGGACCACTTGTCTATTTGTGAGGGGGCGGAGGAGGGAGAAGAGGCCTGTTTTTGTCTCTACTCGTTCATCCACGGCTACTTGCTCTCCCCCGAAGAACCCCGGAAGTCCCCGACGCCTGCGTTTCCGAGAGGATCCGAAGGCACTCGAGTCCCTTCGGGAATCATTGGGCACAAGTGACTCATTTTTTACTGTGCCTACGAAACGGGGCAGAGCTAGGTAAGAGTACTATGCTGGGTCATACTGGGAGTTGTCTAACTCCCATTACCCGTACTCTCTTTCATGTTATCCTGCTGTGGGGTGACCCATCTAAATCTCTCCGAGTGCTCATTGACTCTGGAGCTGAGTTTTATGGACGCTACTCTGGTATCAGAGCTGGGTATCTCCACACAACTCCTCTCTGTTCCCATGGATGCCAGAGCACTGGACGGACATACCATAGGCAGGGTCCCTCATAGTACGGTGCCCATTAACCTGTGTGTGTCAGGCAATCACTAATCTTTCAATGGTCCTTCGAGCAGGATGATGACTGAACCAAAGACAGGTGAAAAGGAAATGGAGGCGGAGATGGAAGAATTGTCTCCACTGGAAGGAAGAAGAGAGGAGAGAGCAGCTGAGGGAAAGGTCTTGGAACAAAGGAAATATCCAGGAGCTAAGCCTAAAGCAAGAAAGGCTTCATCCTCAACCACCAGCATCACCAGAAGAACCAGGCAAGCACCTGGTTATCTTAAGGATTATGTGGTTGAGTTTCCGACATCAAAGGGCAAGCCCACCAGAGCTCAAAGAGTTGATGGATCAACTATACGTTTCAGCCATCAACCAGCCCCTCTGAGCCAAGGACCGGAAACTGCTTTGGAGCAGGAAAGTGGTCTACATGAAGAACCTATGGAGGAGATAACTCCCACCGCACAGGTCGACCAGCTTCCAGAGGCAGGCTCCGCTCACCCCTTAACTAATGGGAAATCATCGAAGCACTCTAGACGGAGTGGGAGTTCGACCAGTGGATACCCCTTTGGAAGTGGCCATGGCAGCCGCCATTCACTAGCCCTCAGCGATTCACAGACCGCTGTCCTACAAGAGACGATGAAACTATTAGCTTTGGAGGAAATTGAGCGTCAGATTGAGGAGGAACGACAGGCTGATGAACGATGCCACCAATTGGATGTGCAGGCCCGTAGAGCTCTACAGGAAAGGGAATTCATTGCCAAGGACCTGGCACAGCAGCGACGGCACCGTCAAGCCAGAAGGGAATTGGAGGAGGCACGGATGGTCTCATCCTTTCTGGAGAGGAACGAACAGGGAGTTGACCTGATCACCCCTCCACATGGACCTGAACTGTCTGCCTTTCTTTCCCAATCTGCCCCTCTGGTACAGCATGGAACACAGTCCCCGGAGGCTCCGGGGTCAACAGCCAACACGGAGCACAGAAGACAGACCGCTCCGCCAACGCCCTCTATGCCAGTGACACAAGTTAGCATTCCTCCATCTGGACAAAGCATCACTCCTTCACCTTTCTGCCAATTACCAACCAAGGCAAATCGTTCTTTTCGTCCAGGGCCAGGCCAGTCCTCAAACAACAGTTTGCTAACTGATTGACTTTGATAATGGGGATTATAGATTGTATTGTATTAACTGTTTGTATTCTTTCATGATTTATATGACAATTTTTCCGTTTTTGATTTGTTAACTTCTTGAAACTCCCCATCCCGGATCCGGGTTTGTGACTAAAGCCTCAGGCTCATTAGCATAACGCAACGTTAACGATTTCTGAAAATCGCAAATAAAATGAAAATAATGCGTCTGCTCTCAAGCTTAGCCTTTTCTTAACAACACTGTCATCTCAGATTTTCAAAATATGCTTTTGAACCATAGAAATTGACTAATTTGTGTAAGAGTATGCAAAGCTAGCATAGCATTTTGAGTAGCATTTAGCACGCAACATTTTCACAAAAACCAGATAACCAAATAAATAAAATCATTTACCTTTGAAGAGCTTCTGATGTTTTCAATGAGGAGACTCTCAGTTACATACCAAATGCGCAGTTTTTCCTGAAAGCGTCTGTGTGTAGGAGAAATCGTTCCGTTTTCTACATTGCGTCTGGCTACCGAAACGAACCGAAAATTCAGTCACCTACAACGTAAAACTTTTTCCGGATTAACTACATAATATCGACCGAAACATGGCAAACGTTGTTTGGAATCAATCCTCAAGGTGTTTTTTCACATATCTCTTCATTGATATGCAGTTCGTGGAAGCTTGCTTTCCTCTCTGTATCGCATGGAAAAATACTGGCAGGTGACTTTTGCGCACCAATTTCGGCGCAGGACACCGGGCGGACACCTGGTAAATGTGGTCTCTTATGGTCAATCTTCCAATGATCTGCCCACAAATACGTCACAATGCTGCAGACACCTTGGAAAAACGACAGAAAGGGTTGACTCACTCCTCTCGCATTCACAGCCATATAAAGAGACAATGGAAAACAGAGCCTCAAAAGTCCTTGTCATTTCCTGGATGCCATCTCATCTTGGTTTTGCCTGAAGCTCACGTTCTAGGGCACGCACAGAGAATATCTTGGTATTTCTGGACACGTCAGAGTGTTTTCTTTCGAATGGTATCAATTATATGCATAGTCAAGCATCTTTTTGTGACAAAATATCTTGTTTAAAACGGGAACGTTTTTCATCCAAAAATGAAATAGCGCCCCCATAGATGTAAGAGGTTAAAAAAGTTTGAAATATCCAATAAATGCCGTCCCACTTCATGATTGTGTCCCACTTGTTGTTGATTCTTCACAAAAAAATACAGTTTTATATCTTTATGTTTGAAGCCTGAAATGTGGCAAAAGGTCGCAAAGTTCAAGGGGGCCGAATACTTTCGCAAGGCACTGTATGTGAGTGTCTGTAATACTTGTCTAAGGATGTGCATGGCGTTTGAGTATAGCAGGTGTGCACATGTGCTGCTATATCTATTTCCCAATCTTAGAGTTTACATGTCTGAACTGTTACACAAGTGTACATGTCTGTGAGTGTGTGTTATATAATATGTCTCTTTCACTCTGTGTGTGACTGTGTGCTTGTAGGGAAGAGGGGAACTGTGTGGAGGGAATCATGATTATATTTGACATGCTACTGGCAGCCACCACTAGGTTTCGAGAGCTGAACCTCCAGAGAGAGGAGTATGTCTGTCTGAAAGCCATGATCCTCCTCAACTCCAGTAAGTCAAATAATCAGTACTTCTGTACAGTGACATGTGGCTCTGGCTGGGCCACTCAAGGGCATTCAGAGAATTCTCCCGAAGCCACTCCTGTGTTGTCTTGGCTGTGTGTTTAGGGTAGTTGTCCTGTTGGAAGGTGAACCATTTTGAGCCTGTAATCTAACCCACAAATGCTGATGCTCCCGATACTCAACTAGTCTAAAGATGGACAGTTGTATTGCTTCTTTCATCAGGACTACAGTTTTCAGCTGTGAAAACATAATTGCAAAAGGGTTTTCTAACGATTAATTAGCCTTTTAAAATCATAAACTTGGATTAGCTAACACAACGTGCCATTGGAACACAGGAATAATGGTTGCTGATAATGGGCCTCTGTACAGCTACGGAGATATTCCATTATAAATCAGCAGTTTCCAGCTACAACAATAACAATGTCTACACTGTATTTATGATCAATTTTATGTTATATTAATGGACAAAAACTGTGCTTTTCCTTCAAAGACAAGGACATTTCTATGTGGCCCCAAACTTTTGAATGGTAGTGTATATTTTGAAAGAGGTGTTGATCATTATTATTTGGCCCATATAGATCAATTAGCCAGATCTGTTTTTGGTCCAATAGCATATATAAAATAATCCATCTTCATTGAGGAACTGTTTGCACAGTTTTCACAATCGGATCAACATTGCTATTAATTAGTATTATTACCCTTTTTGAGTTTCTTTGCCCATGACAAAAATATTTTCCTCCCTCCCAGTTCTTTACCCACCGAACCTCATCTATATTTGTAGAGTGAATCAATCAATCAAACAAATGTATTTATAAAGCCCTTCTTACATCAGCTGACAAAGTGCTGTACAGAAACCCAGCCTAATAGCCTAAACAGCAAGCAATGCAGGTGTAGAAGCACGGTGGCTAGGAAAAACTTCCTAGGCTGGAACCTAGGAAGAAACCTAGAGGATCCAGGCTTTGAGGGGTGGCCAGTCCTCTTCTGGCTTTGCCAGGTGGAGATTATAACAGAACATGGCCAAGATGTTCAAATATTCATAGATGACCAGCAGAGTCAAATAATAATAATCACAGTGGTTGTAGAGGGTGCAACAGTTCAGCACCTCAGGAGTAAATGTCAGTTGGCTTTTCATAGCTGATCATTCAGAGTATCTCTATCACTATTGCTGTCTCTTTAGAGTTGAAAACTGCAGGTCTGGGACAAGGTAGCACGTCCGGTGAACAGGTCAGGGTTCCATAGCCACAGGTGGACTGGGGACAGGAAGGAGTCATCAGGCCAGGTAGTCCTGATACATGGTCCTAGGGCTAAGGTCCCTTGAGAGAAAGGAAGAAAGAGAAAAAGAGAGAGCGAGAAAGAGAGAGAATTAGAGAGAGCATACTTAAATTCACACAGGACACCGGATAAGACAGGAGAAACATTCCAGATATAACAGACTGACACTACCCCCGACACATAAACTATCATAAATACTAGAGTGAGTTTCCTGTAAAGCAGCACAAATAATAGAGTGAGTTTCCTGTAAGCAAAATATATTATATTCTTTCTCTTTTAGCCAGGTAAAAATGTATTACTATTATACCCAGTTCTTTATGTTCATTACATACAAGACATATTTTATGTAGTCCTCATTATATCCTGTTTTATTCCGACAAAAAAGGATGAAGGAAAAAGGAACAGATTCTAACGCTAATGACTGCCAGTAAAAGTGAGTTTTAGGCATCACACTAGCCATAAAGTCATACTTAAGTTTAACTTACAATCGACCCTGACACAGCCATGGCACGATAGCCAAGAATACATGCAGTACTGACAATTCAGAATGACCCACACACTTTTTGTTTTTATTCCAGGATCTATCACTTCAGCTGTTTTACACCGAGGCCTATATCATTAGGATCAAGAATATAAAAGGTAGTGTAAATAGCTTATATAGAATAATAAACTGGGTCGCTCGAGCCCTGAACACTGACTGCTGAGAGGCGTGGTACATCAGATTGTACACCACGGGCACGACAAAGCACCAATATTTACCACTCTAACTACGCTGACAACCAGCCTCAATAGCAATAAGGCAACTCGGGGGTTTGTGGTATATTGCCTACACACCACAGCCAAGGCCTGCATCCCGTCACACCGTGTTGCGTCGTGCGTAGAAGAGCCCCCAGATGGGGCATATTGGCCATTATTTGTAGGACATTGTTTTTCCACCAGCAACAGTCATATTTATTACCATGGAGCTGCTCAAAATCACGGCTGGCGAGAAGGATGAGGAAATCCGCCCACTCTCATGCTTCACAGAATTAGAACCCTTTATGGACGGGCGAGAGGCAGGATAACTTGAGGCCGTTGCTCCCGGCCCTTGGTGCAGGCGTTTGACAGATGGAGAATCACTGAACGATCCAGACGAGGGACGGAAGGTTGCCAACATTGACTTTGAAATCTTAGTATTAGGCACTGTGGCCGCAGATACCCCCAGCGACGAAGGTGCAAGAAGATCAGGCTCCAGGACGGTGAAACTATTTGTTGTTTGTATCTTCTCTTGTTGGGAGTGTAGACTGCGTTGCGGGAGTCCGCAGTCTTCGGCTTCCATGTCTCGTGTTATGCAATCATCGTTGATTGCCTTGCTCCTCTTGCCAGGCTCCTTAGATCTCTGCTATCAGACGGGGAGCTCCGGGCAACACCGGCAATGTCGGATAACGACAAACGACAAGGCCGGAGATGCATCCAATAAGCGTGAATGCCGTCCAGCCACCGGCATAGAAAATTTAAACATCCCACTCAGTGTTTTCCCCAGTTTCTCACATAGGCTGGAGACCTGCATGATCAAGGAAGCCACCTTAAGCCTATAGTTCTTGGCAAGAAGACCATTGCCACATTGGAGTGATCCGGATCTGTCCGGATTTGTCCCGAAACAAAGCACAGTAGATATATCTTCTACAGTGCTTGAACAGTTCATTTATTTCTCCAGACAAAGAGGGTTCGATTGCAAGATTTCGTTAGCTTGATGGCTAGCAGCTTACCGTACCTGTCAAGCAGGCTTCCACCTCTCTGTTAAGCAGGATTCCAGGACAAGAAATTGCGGTCCTAGCCTTTAAAAGCTAACCGCGTCGCAGAATCCACGCAAGAACAATTTCGATATTCAAATTTAATGAATATAGGTTTAAGCCACGACTCGGTGAAACACAAGATATTACAGTTTGTATTGTCCAGTTGGTAGGATAGTTTCGACCGTAGATCATAATTTGTTTTCCGGTGATTACACTTTAGCCAATAGAACTGATGGTAGTGGCAATTTTACTGACTAGCCTAAGATTCTTCACAAGCCACCAGGACCTTCTCTCTCTGTATCTCCACCTTTTCTTCACATAAATGACGGGGATTTGGGGCTGGTCTCCGTAAAGCAGTATATCCTTCGTTACGGACTCATTAAAAGAGATGAGTAATCACCAGAAGCTCTTTTCGGTCATAAGAGATGGTAGCAGCAACTTTAAATTACTGCACAACTTGTACTACGTTAGCCTAATATGATCCACTATCGCTAGCGATCCTAAGGAACAAACGTGACAGGAAAGGATGGTAAACGATGCAATGGAATTAATCAAAATGTAAGGAAATGAACACTAAAATCTGTGACAGTTATAAATGTACTTTATGTGAGTATATGTGACCGACCGGCTCAAATCGGTCTTATGTAGCAACATTTGAAATGGTTTTTTACATTGGATAAAAATAGAGACTCAACTGTACAATTGTATGTCATACACTACAGTTGAAGAACAATGGGAAAGTAATTCTGCTTTGAAAGTTGATAAACTTGTAAAAACTCACTTTTGAGAAAATGGCCAATCAATGTTTTGGTAAACCTATTGGAGAGAGCTTTTTTGTCTACACACATTCAGCATCATTCAAACCCTCTTAAGATTTAGCCCCACCAATCTCTTTAAGGGTTGATCCGAGCAAAACCGCGACTTGTCAGTGAAGAGCACTTTTTGCCAGTACTGTCTGGTTCAGCGATGGTGAGTTTGTGCCCATAGGTGACGTTGTTGCCGATGAGGTCTGGTGAGGATCTGCCTACAACAGACCTGCAAGCCCTCAGTCCAGCCTCTGTCAGCCTTTGCGGATAGTCTAAGCACTGATGGAGGGATTTTGTGTTCCTGGTGTAACTCGGGCAGTTGTTGTTGCCATCCTGTACCTGTCCTGCAGGTGTGATGTTTGGATGTACTGATCCTGTGCAGGTGTTGTTACATGTGGTCTGCCACTGTGAGGGCGATCAGCTGTCCGTCCTGTCTCCCTGTAGCGCTGTCTTAGGCGTCTCACAGTACGGACCACAGCTGCAGTCCTCATGCCTCCTTGTAGCATGCCTAAGGCACGTTCACACAGATGAACAGGGACCCTGGGCATCTTTCTTTTGGTGTTTTTCAGAGTCAGTAGAGAGGCCTCTTTAGTGTCCTAAGTTTTCATAACTGTGACCTTAATTGCCTACTGTCTGTAAGCTGTTAGTGTCTTAACGACCGTTCCACAGGTGTATGTTCATTAGTTGTTTATGGTTCATTGAACAAGGATGTGAAACAGTGTTTAAGCCCTTTACAATGAAGATCTGTGAAGTTATTAGGAATTATCTTTGAAAGACAGGGTCCTGAAAAAGGGACATTTCCTTTTTTGCTGAGTTTATTTAAAAAAAAGCTGTGTTAGACAGGACTACCTACACATACTAACCAGCTCAAATAGACAGAAGCGTGCTATATGGCAGACCAATCTGAACTCATCTCATGTTCAGCCCACTCATTATCTGTCTTTTCCTGTGGCTAAACCAACTAGGCTCGTAATTTAACAATGGCATACACATTTGTTATTAAGGAAAATGAAAGTTCACATGTTCCAGAAGGCACTTGCCAATAAATATTTGATTTAAAACATTGCGTTCAAATGGCTCTCCTGTGAAGTAGAGCCCCGCGAAATATGCCTAGTTTCCTGAAACGGGTCACAAATCTGACGGTCAGTAATGATGTGTGGGTAAAATCACTGAGGAAGCCAAGCCAGTAAAAAATACATATTACAACCTATGTTGTGATAATTGCGTTATTTGCTCTATAACCCATTCGTTCATACGCCACATATACAATAAGGCCATGACAACAAAAAGACAACAGTCACACATACCACACAAATTTCTCGACACATACCTTTGTTTCATCACAAAACTGAGCATCATCTGTCTAAAGTCCACATAGCAAATATTGCATACAAACAGTTATCTCCAGCAGCACAGCCAAGCAAGTTAATGTTTTAGACAGTTAACTTAACAACTACTGATTTACAACCACAGAGTTACTGCAAGTCAGCACAAAGACAACAGGAACATCGCTATTCCATCACTATTTCAACTTAAACATCATCAAATCAACAAGGCTAAATATACAGTACCAGTCAAAAGTTTGGACACACCTACTCATTCAAGGGTTTTTCTTTATTTTGACTATTTTCTACATTGTAGAATAATAGTAAAGACCTCAAAATGATGAAATAACACATATGGAATCATGTATTAACCAAAAAAGTGTGTATTTGAGATTCTTCAAAGTAGCCACCCTTTGCCTTGATGACAGCTTTGCCTACTCTTGGCATGTTTTTAAAACTCATGCATAAAAAGGGAATTATGATCTATTTACATACACTTAACTCGGGTCGGAATTCCCCCTAAATGAAAAGTCAGTTTACATATGGTCTATGTTTGTGTCCACCTGTAGACATATGCTCTACCTCTCCGGAGATGGCAGAGGATCTGGAGAGCAAGGGGAAGCTACAGCTTCTGTTGGACTCAGTGACAGATGCCCTGGTGTGGGCCATCGCCAAACAAGGCCTGTCCTTCCAGCTGCAGTCAACCCGCCTTTCCCATCTCCTCATGTTGCTCTCAGACATCTGCCACGTCAGGTAGACTACAGCTATACCAGCTACAGCTATGTATCAGTAGCAGCAAAAAGAGCCTTCTTTAAGAGTCTACTTAGTTACTATCTGTTTAGACATTCATCAACACTTTTTTTGGATCAAAGTGGCATAATTGTATGTTTTCAGTTGTTTGTCAAAACTACATTTCCATGCTCCTCCTCTCCACTGTCTCAGTGACAAAGGCATAAACCACCTCTCCGGCATGAAGAATAACAATATTGTGCAGGTCTCCGACCTGCTCTTGGAAATGCTCACCAACACATGCCACAGAAGCCGTATGTCCGCACCTCTTGACCCCTCTTATCACGACTTCACCGTGCTCCCAGCAGCCCAAGTCCCTGCCCCTACCCAGGCTTCAGCCTCTGCTGTGGACCCCCAGTTCCAGTCACATTCCCTATAGCCACCATCCCAAACACTTGAGAGCAGTAAGTAAGCCAAACACTTGAGAGCAGTAAGTAACTCATGAAGTTGGGTTAGCCACTGAAGACGTAGAATGTATATTTACCAATACTCCATGAATCATAATCCGATATGTTCTCCTTCTCCAGGTACATCCACCCAGGGTGCTGGCCAGCTGAGGGTAGATGTATACCTCAGTGAGTGGGAAAGTGACAGAATACAGCATGGGACATGGGTGGAGATCTATGGATTTTTGGGATCTATGGAAAAATATGATTTGCAACAGTGAATTGACGTGTTTTTGATTCATGTATTTTTTGTGATTTCCTTATAAATGTGTAGTTGGTAAGTGTACTTATGCATCTTGATCATGCTCTGTCCCTCCGGTAATGATGTGGTGCTTGTGCTGTTTATCTGATGTTCAATGTCAAAGCCATGTTTGTATTTATAGAAAACCCACATCCAGAGATTGTAATTTCAAGATATTTTAGACCCAATTGAATTTCAACCAAACATTTATTAAAAGCTGTGGTAAAATGTGAATGTAGTTATATTGACATGAGCACAGATCATGGAAAATAATGTTTATTGTTAAGTAAAAATGACTTCAAACTATTCCTCATCCATAAATAAGCATTAAAAATACATCTAACTGTACACACCATTGTGTTCTCTATGTTCCATTGTACTACTGAGCAGTACAAGTGACCTGACTATTTATACTAATAATGGATCAGTGTAAATTAATTGTTTTACACTGTTCGCTGATCAGTTCCATCTTGACTATTGTCGTGACTTTACTTTCATTAATTTGATGACTGTCATTTGTGACTCACAACCTAGATTTGGTCTTATGTAGCAAAATTTGAAATTGTGTTTTTTACAGTGGATAAAAGTAGAGACTCCGAGCTACAAAATGGTATATCATACACTGCATTGTTGAGGAACAATAGGAAAGCAATTCTGCTTTGAAAGTTGATAAACTTGTAAACTCACTTTTGAGAAAATGGCCTTTGAATGTTTTGGTATCAAGTGAAGAGCTCTTCTTTGTCTACACCCATTCAGTATCGTTCACATCCTCTTAAGCTGTAGACCCACTCATCTTGCTTCGCCATCCGAGCATTCAGAGTGCACACTCGACGCTCTGGCCGATGATTTGTTTACCTATGGATAACGACAAAGCAGCCTAACCAGCTCTACTGGTAACAATTTCAGTACGCTCTTTTGCAGACGTTTACTGACACCGGCCATATTCCACGCGTGTTATACACTTTAGCTTAAGACATAGCTTTAAACAACAATGATCATAGTGCCAAATCATGTCATTACTACCCTGCATTAATATGCTGGGAGCTAACCATCCAGGTTCAATGTTAGCTAGCTAACATTAGGCTCTAACTCGCGAATCAAACAGCTGTGGGATACAAATAATAATGTCAGCTACATTAAAATGGCTCTTCTGTGAAGTTGCGACTTGTGACATAAGCCTAGTTTCTTGAAATGGGTCACATTTATCTAATCAACTAACTATGTTTAATTATTACCAGATTAAATGAATAATGTAACAACTAACTCATTAGGAATTTGGGGCAGCACGAGAGAGGTTCTTTAAAGAGTTACCATCTCCCGAATTAAACTCTAAAGGTCTTTACCTATCACATCCATAAAACAGTCAACGTATTAATCATAACCTCATATCATATCATCATTCTGAACAGTCGTAACATCCTGAATCTGCAAAAAAACCCAGCCTTACTTATGATTCAGTACCACACAAGTTGGTTTAAGTATTTATTTACGAGCTAACTAAATGGTAACACAGGATAATCATACACACTTAATACAGTAAAACAGGTCCCTAGCGGACTGACACAGTATGGTGGCTTTTTTACAAAAGACATGGAGAGGGTGAGAGAGAAAGAGAGATGAACAGAGACATAACACTTTGGTACATTTAGAACTACTCTCGCAGTAATCATGTACTTTGCACACGAACCGCCGCCCGTTTGGAGTAAGAAATCATGAAGGTATTTACGTGCAAATGTCTTTGTTCGCCGTGTATCTACGTCAGAACCAAGCCTTCTTAGGATGGGTGTTGGAACTTTCCGCAGCATGTTTGTAAGGCTCTGATTGTGCAAAAGGAGTTATTTACCCATCTCTTCTACTGTTGCTCTACTCTGCCGTCGCCTAGAATCTGATGACCCGTCGTATAGTCCTGAACAGAACTACAGAGTTTATTTTACTTTCAATTCGCACCCAAAGCTGCTTATTTGAAGATAGCTAGACAGCCATGTCGATGGTTCTCAAGGGTGATGAGAGTAGAATACGACAATTTGAAGAGTAGTAGAATGGTACAACTTAAATTAGCTTTTTTAGATATTTTGCTATTCAGCTGTATCAGTGAATGTCCAGGAGGTGAGCTTCTCGCCTCTGCCTCATGTTGATATTCAGAGTTCGAACCACCTTGGACGTCAGCTGAAGCTACACACCTCTCTGGTCTCTCTGGTCTGAATGTCTTTACCTTTATGCACTCTGGTCAACAGGGGCGGTACCGTTAGGCTGACACGCTCTCTGGCCTCACTCGCGGTTTGGCTACTTTCTGTGCAAAGTTTATAGGAGACAAATGATCTCTTGTGGCTCCTAAAATCACATTCATATCTAAAAATGAAAATGCTTTAATCATTTGTTATATTTCCAACACAACATTAAGGATGGAGAATTCGTACATATAGTGTACAGTATATGCTTTTCAAGTTACAGTATTTCCTTTATACATTTTTTATGAAATCACAAAATAACAACCCATATGACATTATTAATCTGTAAATCACAGCTGACCATTCCCCACATTCTATGTTAGAAATATTGTTCCAGTATTCGCTTCACTTTTTAGTGCTGCAATCCCATTAACCTCTAGCGTCGAGCAATCCCGTATCCGGGAGCGTAATCATAGCCTCAAGCTCATTAGCATAATGCAATGTTAACTATTCATGAAAATCGCAAATGAAATGAAAGAAATATGTTCACTCACAAGCTTAGCCTTTGGTTAACAACACTGTCATCTCAGATTTTCAAAATATGCTTTTCAACCATCGCTACACAAGCATTTGTGTAAGAGGTATTGATAGCATTAGCCTAGCATTAGCCTAGCATTCAGCAGGCAACATTGTCACAAAAACAGTTAGATAGCAAATGTTCAGTTTTCCCAAAAAGATTATTTGTGTAGGAGAAATCGCTCCGTTTTGTTCATCACGTTTGGCTAAGAAAACCCCCCGAAAATTCAGTCATTACAACACCAAACTTTTTCCAAATTAACTCCATAATATCGACAGAAACATGACAAACGTTGTTTAGAATCAATCCTCAAGGTGTTTTTCACATATCTATTCGATGATAAATCATTCGTGGCAATTGCCTTTCTCCTCTGAACCAAATGGAAAAGTGCACGCAGCTGGAGATTGCGCAATAATTTCGACGGAGGACACCAAGCGGACACCTGGTAAATGTAGTCTCTTGTGGTCAATCTTCCAATGATATGTCTACAAATACGTCACAATGCTGCAGACACCTTGGGGAAATGACAGAAAGTGTAGGCTCATTCCTGGTGCATTCACAGCCATATGAGGAGACATTGGAACACAGCACATTCAAAATCTGGGGCACTTCCTGTATGAAATTTCATCTTGGTTTCGCCTGTAGCATTAGTTCTGTGGCACTCACAGACAATATTTTGGCAGTTTTGGACACGTCAGAGTGTTTTCTTTCCAAAGCTGTCAATTATATGTATAGTCGAGCATCTTTTCGTGACAAAATATCTTGTATAAAACGGGAACGTTTTTTTATCCAAAAATTAAAAGAGCGCCCCCTATATCGAAGAAGTTAACGGGATCGATATGACAACAGCCAGTGAAAGTGCAGGGCGCCAAATTCAAACAACAGAAATCTCATAATTAAAATTCCTCAAGCATACAAGTATCTTATACCATTTTAAAGGTCATCTTGCTGTTAATTCCACCACAGTGTCCGATTTCAAATAGGCTTTACAGCGAAACTACCACAAACGATTATGTTAGGTCAGAGCCAAGCCACCGAAAAACAGACATTTTTACAGCCAAAGAGAGGAGTCACAAAAAGCACAAATAGAGATCAAATTAATCACTCACCTTTGATGAACTTCATCAGATGACACTCATAGGACGTCATGTTAAACAATACATGTATGTTTTGTTCGGTAAAGTTCATATTTATATAAAACAATTTCAGTATACATTGGCCGCGTTATGTTTAGTAGTTCCAAAAACATCCAGTGAATTTGCAGAGAGCCACATCAATTTACAGAAATACTCATCATATGATGAAAATACAAGTGTTATACATGGAAGATATACTTCTCCTTGATGCAACTGCTGTGTCAGATTTCAAAAACAGCTTTATGGAAAAAGCAAACCATGCTATAATCTGAGTACAGCACTAAGAGAACAAATGCATATATCCACCATGTTGGAGTCACTAGAAGTCAGAAATAACATAAATATTCACTTACCTTTGATGATCTTCATCAGAATGCACTCCCAGGAATCCCAGGTCCACAAAGATGTTTGATTTGTTCGATAATGTCCATCATTTATGTCCAAATAGCTACTTTTGTTAGCTCATTTGGTAAACAAATCAAAACTCACGAAGTGCGTTCACTAGTTGCAGACGAAATGTCAAAAGGTTCTGTTACAGACCATAGAAATTTGTCAAACGATGTATGGAAGCAATCTTTAGGATGTTTTTAACATACATCTTCAATAATATTCCAACCGGGGAATTCCTTTGTCTTCAGAAAAGCAAAAGAACGGGAGATACCTCTCATGTGAAATGCGCATGACCAGCACGTGACTGCTGCCAGACCTCTGACTCAATCCACTCTCATTCGGCCCCACTTCACAGTAGAAGCCTCAAAAAAGTGTCTAAAGACGGTTGACATCTAGTGGAAGCCTTAGGAAGTGCAAGATGACCAATATTCCACTGTAACGTCAATAGGGGCTGAGTTGAAAATCGACCAACCTCAGATTTCACACTTCCTGGTTGGATTTTTTCTCAGGTTTTCGCCTGCCGTATGAGTTATGTTATACTCACAGACATCATTCAGACAGTTTTAGAAACTCAGAGTGTTTTCTATCCAATACTAATAATAATATGCATATATTAGCAACTCAATACTTTGTTATATACCCTTTGTTGGCAATGACAGAGGTCAAACATTTTCTGTAAGTCTTCACAAGGTTTTCACACACTGTTGCTGGTATTTTGTCCCATTCCTCCATGCAGATCTCCTCAAGAGCAGTGATGTTTTGGGGCTGTTACTGGGCAACACAGACTTTCAACTCCCTCCAAAGATTTTCTATGGGTTGAGATCTGGAGACTGGCTAGGCCACTCCAGGACCTTGAAATGCTTCTTATGAAGCCACTCCTTCGTTGCCCGGGTGGTGTGTTTGGGATCATTGTCATGCTGAAAGACCCAGCCACATTTCATCTTCAATGCCCTTGCTGATGGAAGGAGGTTTTCACTCAAAATCTCACGATACATGGCCCCATTCATTATTTCCTTTACACAGATCAGTCATCCTGGTCCCTTTGCAGAAAAACAGCCCCATGCTTCACAGTAGGTATGGTGTTCTTTGGATGCAACACAACCTTTGTTTGTGATAACTGATAACAAGTTCAAACAGGTGCCATTAATACAGCTAACGAGTGGAGGACAGAGGAGCCTCTTAAAGAAGCAGTTACAGGTCTGTGAGAGCCAGAAATCTTGCTTGTTTGTCGGTGACCAAATCCTTATTTTCCACCATAATTTGCAAATAAATGTATTAAAAATCCTACAATGTGATTTTCTGGATTTTTGTTTCTCATTTTGCCTGTCATAGTTGAAGTGTACCTATGATGAACATTACAGGCCTCTCTCATCTTTTTAAGTGGGAGAACTTTGCACAATTGGTGGCTGACTAAATACTTTTTTGCCCCACTGTATATTACAGGGAAATATGTTTACATAAATACCTCAAACTTTAGAGAACTTTTAACAAACATTTGGAGTGGCTCCAGTGTGTGTTTTTCGGGCCTCCTACAGTGGGGACTTGAAAATACCAAGGCAGGAAGTGGGTGTTGTTGTCTCGTGGGAGGGGGGGGCGTTGGTGTAGCGCAGCATGGGGTACAAGGAACGATCAAAGTTGTTGGACAGGGCACAGCTGTAGTCATCCTCAGACAGAGGCACCAGGCAAGCCAGGAGCATCAGGAAGAGTAGGTGGAGTGGGAAGGCAGCACACAGCAACCTGTAGAAGAGGATTGATGGAGAGAAAGAGGCATTAGTAAGTCTATGGGCATTGGAGTCAAATGGATGAAATGTTGGCTGTGGACAGTCACAGACACTGGCATGTTACTCACCAAATAACATTTATATCACTATTCAAGCCCTGTTCTTATCACTCAGTTTTTTTTGTTCCTACATGTTGAAAAAAGTGTTAAATATGTAAAAGGTGTGAAAGTTGTGAGCGAGCAGATGTTTCGATCGAAACACATACTATCTAAAGCGAGTGGCTCGGACTCCTGCTGCTCCCATTCCAGCTTTCTCCTACACACATACACAGCATACTATGCCGTTAGATCACATTCCAGTCAATGCAGCATAGCATAGCATTTAGAATAGGTGAATGATAAACATGCTAAAACATGCTAAATGCATGCTAATCCATGGTTATTACAAAATGTTCACTGTAGAGAATTTACAACAGAATGTTCACTGTAAAAAAAAAAATTGGATTGAACCAAACACTGAACAACTCTAGCAGCCAGCCACTATGGGTGTAATTCCAACACGAGTTAAATGCACGTAAATGGAACCCAATTCCATTTTTATGCACTCTTCTCTCTACGGGAATTCTGACCTTGAATTTAAGCATGAGAATAGCATGCTATTCACTCGCTATTCATTTGGGGTGGAGATTAAATAAATGAAGGTGTGGTGGAGGTGTGTCTACACTCATGGCTTATTCTGACCTTGACTTAAAACCTCTCTGATCTACCCATCCCGGATCCGGGAGAGTAATCATCGCCTCAAACTGATTAGCATAACGCAGCGGACATAAATCTTCCTACAAAATCATCCTATTCATGAAAATCACAAATGAAATATATTGAGACACAGCTTAGCCTTTTGTTAATCACACTGTCATCTTAGATTTTCAAAATATGCTTTACAGCCAACGCTAGACAAGCATTTGTGTAAGTTTATCATGCTATGCTAAGTTTATCATGCTGTGCTAGGCTCTGCTGGCAGCAGGCAACATTTTCACGAAAATAAGAAAAGCAATCAAATTCAATCATTTACCTTTGAAGAACTTTGGATGTTTTCACTCAGGAGACTCCCAGTTAGATAGCAAATGTTCCTTTTTTCCAAAAATATTATTTTTGTAGGCGAAATAGCTCCCGTTTGTTCATCACGCTTGGCTGAGAAATCGACCCGAAAAATGCTGTCACTACAACGCCAAACTTTTTTCCAAATTGGCTCCATAATATCGACAGAAACATGGCAAGGAAAACGATGTTTAGAATCAATCCTCAAGGTGTTTTTAACATATCTATTCGATAATATATCCGTCCAGACAATTGGTTTCTCATAAGAAGCGATTGGAAAAATGGCTACCTCATTATTTTACGCAAGATTTTCTGCGGGAGACATCATGTGACCACTTGCTAAATGTGGTCCCTTACGGCTATTCTTCAACAGAAATGCATAAAAAGACGTCACAATGCTGTAGACACCTTGGGGAATACGTAGAAAACGTAAGCTTATTCGTAGCTCATTCACAGCCAGGAGTCATTGGCATGAGGCGATTTCAAAAAATGAGGCACTTCCTGATTGGATTTTTATCTTGGTTTCGCCTGTAACATCAGTTCTGTTGCACTCACACACAATATCTTTGCAGTTTTGGAAACATCAGAGTGTTTTCTATCCAAAGCTGTCAATTATATGCATAGTCAAGCATCTGTGCGTGACAAAATGTCTTGTTTAAAACGGGAATGTTTTTTATCCAAAAATTAAAATACTGCCCCCTAGTCATAAGAAGTTCCCTCAAAAATCCACCACTCTATTGATAAGAGCTAGGTACTTCAACATATAAAAAGGTAACATATACCTTTTGACCAGTGAAGTTAATCAAATTACTTTGCATTTTATTTTATTTTTTACAATTTGCATCATGTTCAATTATTAGCCACTATCGGTAGCCAAAAACTCGTTCATGTTTTTGATTGCCTTCTGTCGTGTCTTTGGCTATGCCGGATTAAGTGATATGACATGCTATTCTATAAAATACTTTCTCCGTAATTAATATTACCTGATTGAGCTAATCATGTAAATGTAATTAACTAGAGAGTCGGGGAACCACAAAATAATATTTATAGAGCCGTTATGTTCCGAATAAACTCTTAAAGACCTAGTAATATTTAACATCAATAGCAGTCAATATTAATTGTCACCGTAATTCAGTCTCATCTGAAAGTTGTAAATTCTTGGTTATCTTCACGAACCCTGGCTAACAAGTTGATTCAGCAATACAAAATTGGGCTTAATTATTTATTTAATGATAAATACCTAACCAATCACACAGAATTACATATACAAAGAATGAATCATACCTTGATTACAAATTACGTCATAAAGGAAAACGTCACAAGCGGGCGGAACAGATATGACAGCTGGTTACACAAAAGAAAAGGGGCTAGGTTTGAGTGAAAGAGCAGGAAGACTGAGGGACAAAGGAAGAAGCTGTGCTATCGTAGATACAGTATCTTATGCATTCTAAATTACCGCCCTGTTATGTACTTGAGTGAAGACCCAAAAGCAGTTTTAACAGAAAACAGAGTTCTTTAATGAAAAAACAGGAATGGCATAAATCCTCTTCCAACGTGGTCAATAGAACAAAAAGAACGTTAGTATAATGCAGGATGCACCTGCCAGGCAGACTCCGACAGGATAGGACAAGGTGGAAGCAAACGCGACGACAGCTTGCTTCTGGCATCAAAAAACACAAACAAGAATCAGACACTGAAAGTAGCAGGAACAGAGAGAGAAATAGAGACCTAATCAGAGGGGGAAGAGAGAACAGGTGTGAAAGAGTGAATGAGCTAGTTAGAGGAGATGTAGAACAGCTGAAGAATGAGAGACAGAGAAGGTAACCTAAAAAGACCAGCAGAGAGAGACAGAGTGAAGAGAAAGGACAGGAACAGACATAACAAGACATGACAGTACCCCCCCCCACTCACCGAGCGCCTCCTGGCGCACTCGAGGAGGAAACCTGGCGGCAACGGAGGAAATCATCGATCAACGAACGGTCCAGCACGTCCCGAGAGGGAACCCAACTCCTCTCCTCAGGACCGTACCCCTCCCAATCCACTAGGTACTGATGACCACGGCCCCGAGGGCGCATGTCCAAAATCTTACGAACCCTGTAGATGGGTGCGCCCTCGACAAGGATGGGGGGGGAGGGACGAGCGGGGGCGCGAAGAACGGGCTTAACACAGGAGACATGGAAGACCGGGTGAACGCGACGAAGATAGCGCGGGAGAAGAAGTCGCACTGCGACAGGATTAATGACCTGAGAAATACGGAACGGACCAATGAACCGCGGGGCCAACTTGCGAGAAGCTGTCTTAAGGGGAAGGTTCTGAGTGGAGAGCCATACTCTCTGACCGCAACAATATCTAGGACTCTTGGTCCTACGCTTATTAGCGGCCCTCACAGTCTGCGCCCTATTACGGCAAAGTGCCGACCTGACCCCCTTCCAGGTGCGCTCGCAACGCTGGACAAAAGCCTGAGCGGAGGGGACGCAGGACTCGGCGAGCTGAGATGAGAACAGCGGAGGCTGGTACCCGAGGCTACACTGAAAAGGGGATAGACCGGTAGCAGACGAGGGAAGCGAGTTGTGGGCGTACTCTGCCCAGGGGAGCTGTTCTGACCAAGACGCAGGGTTACGAAAAGAAAGACTGCGTAAAATGCGACCAACAGTCTGATTGGCCCGTTCGGCTTGACCGTTAGACTGGGGATGAAAGCCGGACGAGAGACTGACGGAAGCCCCAATCAAACGGCAAAACTCCCTCCAAAATTGGGACGTGAACTGCGGGCCTCTGTCGGAAACGACGTCAGAAGGAAGGCCATGAATTCGGAAAACATTCTCGATAACGATCTGAGCCGTCTCCTTAGCAGAAGGGAGCTTATCGAGAGGAATGAAATGAGCCGCCTTAGAGAATCTATCGACAACCGTAAGAATAACTGTCTTCCCCGCTGATGAAGGCAGTCCGGTGATAAAATCTAAAGCGATGTGAGACCACGGTCGAGAGGGAATGGGAAGCGGTCTGAGACGGCCGGCAGGAGGAGAGTTCCCAGATTTAGTCTGCGCGCAGACCGAACAAGCGGCGACAAATCGACGCGCGTCACGTTCCCGAGTGGGCCACCAGAAACGCTGGCGAATGGAAGCGAGCGTACCCCGAACGCCGGGGTGGCCGGCTAACTTGGCAGAGTGGGCCCACTGAAGAACGGCCGGACGTGTAGGAACGGGAACGAACAGAAGGTTCCTAGGACAAGCTCGCGGCGACGGAGTGTGAGCGAGTGCTTGCTTTACCTGCCTCTCAATTCCCCAGACAGTCAACCCGACAACACGCCCGTCAGGGAGAATCCCCTCGGGGTCGGTGGAGACCTCAGAAGAACTGAAGAGACGAGATAAAGCATCAGGCTTGGTGTTTTTTGAGCCCGGACGATAAGAAATAACAAACTCGAAACGAGCGAAAAACAGAGCCCAACGAGCCTGACGCGCATTAAGTCGTTTGGCTGAACGGATGTACTCAAGGTTCCTATGGTCAGTCCAAACGACAAAAGGAACGGTCGCCCCCTCCAACCACTGTCGCCATTCGCCTAGGGCTAAGCGGATGGCGAGCAGTTCGCGATTACCAACATCATAGTTACATTCTGACGGCGATAAGCGATGAGAGAAAAACGCGCAAGGATGGACCTTGCCATCAGAGAGAGAGCGCTGAGAAAGAATGGCTCCCACGCCCACCTCTGACGCGTCAACCTCAACAACAAACTGTCTAGAGATGTCAGGTGTAACAAGAATAGGAGCGGATGTAAAACGATTCTTAAGAAGATCAAAAGCTCCCTGGGCGGAAACGGACCACTTAAAGCACGTCTTAACAGAAGTAAGGGCTGTGAGGGGAGCTGCCACCTGACCGAAATTACGGATGAAACGACGATAGAAATTAGCGAAGCCCAGAAAGCGCTGCAGCTCGACGCGTGACTTAGGAACGGGCCAATCAATGACAGCCTGGACCTTAGCGGGATCCATCTTAATGCCCTCAGCGGAAATAACGGAACCGAGAAAAGGGACAGAGGCGGCATGAAAAATGCACTTCTCAGCCTTCACATAAAGACAGTTCTCCAAAAGGCGCTGGAGGACGCGTCGCACGTGCTGAACATGAATCGAGAGAGACGGAGAAAAAATCAGGATATCGTCCATGTAAACGAAAACAAAAATGTTCAGCATGTCTCTCAGGACGTCGTTAACTAGTGCCTGAAAGACAGCTGGAGCGTTAACGAGGCCGAAAGGAAGAACCCGGTATTCAAAGTGCCCTAACGGAGTGTTAAACGCCGTCTTCCACTCGTCCCCCTCCCTGATGCGCACGAGATGGTAGGCGTTACGAAGGTCCAATTTGGTGAAAAACCTGGCTCCCTGCAGGATCTCGAAGGCTGAAGACATAAGAGGAAGCGGATAACGATTCTTAACTGTTATGTCATTCAGCCCTCGATAATCCACGCATGGGCGCAGGGACCCGTCCTTCTTCTGAACAAAAAAAAACCCCGCTCCGGCGGGAGAGGAGGAGGAGACTATGGTACCGGCGTTGAGCGAAACCGACAAATAATCCTCGAGAGCCTTACATTCGGGAGCCGACAGAGAGTATAATCTACCCCGGGGGAGTAGTTCCCGGAAGGAGATCAATACTACAGTCATACGACCGGTGTGGAGGGAGAGAAGTGGCCTTGGAACGACTGAACACCGTGCGCAGATCGTGATACTCCTCCGGCACCCCTGTCAAATCGCCAGGCTCCTCCTGTGAAGTAGAGACAGAGGAAACAGGAGGGATAGCAGACATTAAACAGGTCACATGACAAGAAACATTCCAGGATAGGATAGTATTACTAGACCAATTAATAGAAGGGTTATGGCGCACTAGCCAGGGATGACCCAAAACAACAGGTGTAAAAGGTGAACGAAAAATTAAAAAAGAAATGGTTTCGCTATGATTACCAGAGACAGTGAGGGTTAAAGGCAGCGTCTCACGCTGAATCTTGGGGAGAGAACTACCATCTAAAGCGAACAAGGCCGTGGGCTCCCCCAACTGTCTGAGAGGAATGTCATGTTCCCGAGCCCAGGTCTCGTCCATAAAACAGCCTTCCGCCCCAGAGTCTATCAAGGCACTGCAGGAAGCAGATGAACCGGGCCAGCGGAGATGGACCGGAAAGGTAGTGCGTGATCCAGAAGGAGAGGCCTGAGTAGTTCCGCTCACCAGTAGCCCTCCCTTTACTGATGAGCTCTGGCTTTTACTGGACATGAGGTGACAAAATGACCAGCGGAGCCACAGTAGAGACAGAGGCGATTGGTGATTCTCCGTTCCTTCTCCTTGGCCGAGATGCGGATACCCCCCAGCTGCATAGGCTCAGCATCCGAGCCGGCGGAGGAGGGTGGCAGTGATGCGGCAGGTGGCAGTGATGTGGAGAGGGGAGCAACGGAGAACGCGAGCTCCTTTCCACGAGCTCGGCGACGAAGATCAAACCGTCGCTCTATGCGAATAGCGAGAGCTATTAAGGAGTCCAGACAGGAAGGAACCTCCCGGGAGAGGATCTCATCCTTAACCTCGACGAGGAGACCCTCCAGAAAACGAGCGAGCAAAGCCGGCTCGTTCCAGTCACTAGAGGCAGCGAGAGTGCGAAACTCAATAGAATAATCCGTTATGGATCTATTCCCCTGACATAGGGAAGACAGGGCCCTGGAAGCCTCCTCCCCAAAAACAGAACGGTCAAAAACCCGTATCATCTCCTCCTTAAAGTCTTGATACTGGTTAATACACTCAGCCCTCGCCTCCCAGACTGCCGTGCCCCACTCACGCGCCCGTCCGGTAAGGAGAGAAATGACGTAGGCGATGCGGGCTGCGCTCCTGGAGTAAGTGTTGGGCTGGAGAGAGAACACCACATCACACTGAGTGAGGAATGAGCGGCACTCAGTGGGCTCCCCAGAGTAACACGGCGGGTTGTTGATCCTGGGCTCCGGAGACTCGGAAACCCTGGAAGTGGGCGGTGGATCGAGGTGGAGTTGGTGAACCTGTCTTGTGAGGTCGGAGACTTGGACGGCCAGGGTCTCAACGGCATGTCGAGCAGCAGACAATTCCTCCTCGTGTCTGCCTAGCATCGCTCCCTGGATCTCGACGGCGGAGTGAAAAGGGTCCGGAGCCGCTGGGTCCATTCTTGGTCTGATTCTTCTGTTATGTACTTGAGTGAAGACCCAAAAGCAGTTTTAACAGAAAACAGAGTTCTTTAATGAAAAAACAGGAATGGCATAAATCCTCTTCCAACGTGGTCAATAGAACAAAAAGAATGTTAGTATAATGCAGGATGCACCTGCCAGGCAGACTCCGACAGGATAGGACAAGGTGGAAGCAAACGCGACGACAGCTTGCTTCTGGCATCAAAAAACACAAACAAGAATCAGACACTGAAAGTAGCAGGAACAGAGAGAGAAATAGAGACCTAATCAGAGGGGGAAGAGAGAACAGGTGTGAAAGAGTGAATGAGCTAGTTAGAGGAGATGTAGAACAGCTGAAGAATGAGAGACAGAGAAGGTAACCTAAAAAGACCAGCAGAGAGAGACAGAGTGAAGAGAAACGACAGGAACAGACATAACAAGACATGACACCGCCCATTTGGAAAAGGAAAATGCAATAAATATTTACTCTGAGCTGTGCTTTGGTAGGTTGGTGGTAGATGGAAGGCCGTGTTGTCCTTTGTCCTTTGAAGAATCTCTCTGGTGGTCAATTGAATACGTTGTAGTAACGTTGTTGTGTGATAGACGGGATACTCTGTCTGTTCTTTCCTAGCCTGCGTTTGCAGCTGCTGTTGCTAACTCAACGGCTAGGAGGTATCACTTCTGTAGTGAATAAGAGTTCAGAGTTCATACCATTCGCAACCAAAGCTCATGCTGCGGTTGGCTTAGTTCTGTAGTTGACATGTTTGTCCTTTTAACTCAGAGGCTGCAGACCTCACGTACTTGGAACAGCAGGTTATTTTGACGTCAAGGCTTTATATAGGAAGGGAGAGGAGGGAATGTTTGAAAAGTTTTATAACACATGTCCCTTCACAGATGGGCCACTGATTGAGCAGAGCCCTAACCTTATGAAAACCCAAATATCTCATTTGGAAGCTAAAATTACATTTAATCTCTTCACCAATAATTTTATATTCAAACAATTAAATTGAACAACAATTCCATGTGACTCCGATAACTACAATGTGCAGACTTTCCACTGTAGAGTTTATGTCATCCTATCATTGATGAGAATGCACCAGATGGCAACCGAACTGACATCATATTCATTAAGTACCACCGCATATGTTCAATTGGTCGGATTACCAGAATATAGTTAATTTCCCCCCACCTTCTGATGTTCCCAGAATCTCTATGTTAACCAATGGGTTTTCAAATTTCACATCAGTAGGGTAGAGAGAGGAAAAAAGGGGGAAGAGGTATTTATGACTGTCATAAACCTACCCCCAGGCCAATGTCATGACACTTCCCTATATCTGTCTGTTTCCTCTGTTTCATCCCTGTGTTAGCATTATTGTCGTTTCCGTTTCCCTTGTCCAGACACTGTCCGTATTGTGTTCCTGTCGTTGGCTATTAAATGTTCACTCCTTGTACCTGGTTCTCGTCTCCAGAGTTGATCCTTATAGGAACTCCTAAATACAGATAGGTCAGAGGTCAATGAGGCCAGTTCAGTCTTATCCATATTTTTTTTATTGGTGTGTCTTAAATTACATCCCATTACCTACATAGTGTGCTATGATTGACCTGTGCCATAGGACGTAGTGCGCTATGGGGAATAGAGTGTCATTTGAGATTTGACCTCAGAGTGTGCATTGTATCCTGTTGTTACCCTTACCTGGCACTGCATAAGTGTGCTCTGCAGTCATTCCTCCCAGCTCTCCAGGCCAGCGTAGGCCTGCGTCCACCGTGATTGGCTGTCCTCAGGCCCTTCTGCAGCTCCCGTAGATCAGTACTGTCCCCATGCTGAAAGTCCCGACCACTCAGGTTGATGGAGATCAGATATTTATAGCCGATGAACGTCTTCTGCATCTCCTGGACTGAGAAGAGGAAAACAGTGTTGGTTGATGGTCAATATATCAAATACTTTTTCAATGATGACTTGTATGTAGAACAAGCATCTTTGAGTGTGTTTTTTTTCTTCTTTTATTTTTAAAAGGAGATCGGAGTTCCAATCTCATGACATATTTGTATTGTTTATTGACAGAACAGGTGTAAGTACCCGAGTGGGATATAGACATAGAGAGATGATATTAAACAGTGGAGGCTCATCAGAGGACGAAGGGGAGGACCATCCTACTCAGTGAATGTAATAAAAATAAAAATAATGAAACACTGTTTTGCTATGAAGGTCCACAGTAGCCTTACAAGCCCCCTCTAGGGTAGCACCATGTTGTAGCCACAGGACAGCTATTTTCTGTCCTCTGGTATTGACTTCAATACAAAACTGAGGAGGCTCATGGTGCTCACCCACTTCCAAAAACGTACACAGTAATTATAACGACTTCCGGAAGACGTCCTCCAACCTATCAGAGCTCTTGCAGTATGAACTGACATGTTATCCATCTAATCAAACGATCAGAGAATGAATCTAGTACTGAAAGTATAAGCTACAGCTAGCTAGCACTGCAAAAAGTGAGAAAGACAATAGTTGAACAGTTTTGAACAAATACATTTGTGAAATTAAGGAGAAGCAGCAGAGAGGGAGAGCAAGAGAGAAATATATCTCTAGCCTAATCAACAACCTGACTCAGAGAGGAAGGCTTTTAGTTAGCTGGCTAAGGCTATCCAACACTGCAACTCTTCCAAGTCAAGGTAAGCTTTCACTTTTATTCATTTATTGCCACTGGGGCCCGCTTAGCTGCTAAACTGTTTGCTGTACACTACTTCTTGATTATACACATGACTTGGATTATGGGTTTACTAAAGTGTTGGTTCTTGTTTTTAACTATAACGTTAATATCATTATAACGATGTAGGCTATGTAGCAGTTAGTGGTAATAGTATGAAGGTTTGGCTTGGAGAGTTTTTGAGCATGGTCACAGACAGCTGTTTTGGTGTGCAATGAAGTCCACAAGCGAAGGGAAAAGGTGAGAGAAGGAGAGCGCGAGATTCTCTCGTTAGTGTTGATGAGGACAAGGCTGGAGATCACTCTGTCATGCTGATTGAGTTCGAATAAGAGACTGGAAGATTCAAAAGGAGGGTGGTGCTTTGAATCATTGTTCTTCCTCTGTCAACCATGGTTACCTGCAAGGTAATACATGCCATCACCATTGCTTTGCACAAAAAGGGCTTCACAGGCAAGGATATTGCGGCCAGTAAGATTGCACTTAAATCAACCATTTATCGGATCATCAAGAACTTCAAGGAGAGCGGTTCAATTGTTGTGAAGAAGGCTTCGGGGCGCCGAAGAAAGTCCAGCAAGTGCCAGGACCGTCTCCTAAAGTTGCGGGATCGGGGCACCACCAGTACAGAGCTTGCTCAGGAATGGCAGCAGGCAGGTGTGAGTGTATCTGCAAGACTTTTGGAGGATGGCCTGGTGTCAAGAAGGGCAGCAAAGAAGCCACTTCTCTCCAGGAAAAACATCAGGGACAGATTGATATTCTGCAAAATGTACAGGGATTGGACTGCTGAGGACTGGGGTAAAGTCATTTTCTCTGATGAATGCCCTTTCCGATTGTTTGGGGCATCCGGAAAGAAGCTTGTCCGGAAGAGACAAGGTGAGCGCTACCATCAGTCCATCAGTACCATCATGCCAACAGGAAAGCATCCTGAGACCATTCATGTGTGGGGTTGCTTCTCAGCCAAGGGAGTGGGCTCACTCACAATTTTGCCTAAGAACACAGCCATGAATAAAGAATGGTACCAACACATCCTCCGAGAGCAACTTCTCCCAACCATCCAGGAACAGTTTGGTGACGAACAATGCCTTTTTCAGCATGATGGAGTACCTTGCCATAAGTCAAAAGTGATATCTAAGTGGCTCGGGGGAAAAAACATCGATATTTTGGGTCCATGGCCAGGAAACTCCCCAGACCTTAATCCAATTGAGAACTTGTGGTCAATCCTCAAGAGGCGGGTGGACTAACAAAAATCCACATATTCTGACAAACTCCAAGCATTGATTATGCAAGAATGGGCTGCCATCAGTCAGGATGTGGCCCAGAAGGTATTTGACAGGATGCCAGGACAGATTGCAGAGGTCTTGAAAAAGAAGGGTCAACAGTGCAAATATTGACTCTTTGCATCAACTTCATGTAATTGTCAATAAAAGCCTTTGACACTTATGAAATGCTTGTAATCACACTTCAGTATTCCATAGTAACATCTGACAAAAATATCTAAAGACACTGAAGCAGCAAACTTTGTGGAAATTAATATTTGTGTCATTCTCAAAATGTTTGGCCACAACTGTAGTAAGATTAGGGAGGTAAGGCAATACATAGGCCACAGTAGCGAAATAATTACAATTTAGCATTAAAACTGTAGCGATAGATGTGCAGATGATGTGCAAGTAGAGATACTGGGGTGCAAAAGAGCAAAAAAATATTACACTATGAGGATGAGGTAATTGGGAGGGCTATTTACAGATGGGCTGTGTACAGGTGCAGTGATTGGTAAGCTGCTCTTACAGCTGATGCTTAGAGTTAGTGAGGGAGATATAAGTCTCCAGCTTCAGTGAATTTTGAAATTTGGTCCAGTCATTGGCAGCAGAGAACTGGAAAGAAAGGCGGCCAAAGTTGGAATTGGCTCTGAGGGTGACCAGTGAAATATACCTGCTGGAGCGCGTTCTATGGGTGGGTGTTGCAATGGTGGCCAGTGAGCTGAGATAAGGTGGGGATTTACCTAACAGAGAATTGTAGATGACCTGGAGCCAGTGGGTTTGGCGACAGATATGTAGCGATGGCCAGCCAACGAGAGCATACAGGTCGCAGTGGTGGGTAGTATATGGGGCATTAGTGACAAAATGGATGGCACTGTGATAGACTACTCAGAAAATTGGATGTAGAGTGTTGGAGGCTATTTTGTAAATGACATCGCAGAAGTCAAGGATCGGTAGGATAGTCGGTTTTACGAGGGTATGTTTGGCAGCGTGAGTGAAGGAAGCTTTGTTGCGAAATAGGAAGACGATTCCAGATTTAATTTTGGATTGGAGAAGCTAAATGTGAGTCTGGAAGGAGAGTTTACAGTCTAACCAGACACCTAGGTATTTGTAGTTTTCTACATATTCTAAGTCAGAACCGTCCAGATGAGTGATGCTAGTCGGGCGGGCAGGTGCAGGCAGCGATCGGTTGAAAAGCATGCATTTAGTTTTACTAGCATTTAAGAGTAGTTGGAGGCCACAGAAGGAGTGTTGTATGGCATTGAAGCTCGTTTGGAGGTTAGTTAACACAGTGTCCAAAGAAGGGCCAGATGTGTACAGAATGGTGTGCTCTGTGTAGCAGCAAGTGCGACATCATTGATATACACAGAGAAAAGAGTCGGCCTGAGAATTGAACCTTGTGGCGCCCCATAGAGACTGCCAGAGTTCCGGACAACAGGCCTTCCGATTTGACACATTGAACTCTGAGACGTAGTTGGTGAACCAGGCAAGGCAGTCATTTTAGAAACCAAGGCTATTGAGTCTGCTGATAAGAATGCAGTGATTGACAGAGTCGAAAGCCTTGGCCAGGTCAATGAAGATGGCTGCACAGTACTGTTTCTTATCGATGGCGGTTATGATATTGTTTAGGAACTTGAGTGTGCCTGAGGTGCACCCATGACCATTTTGGAAACCAGATTGCATAGCGGAGAAGGTACGGTGGGATTCGAAATGTTCGGTGATCTGTTTGTTAACATGGCTTTCGATGACTTTGGAAAGGCAGGGTAGGATTGATATAGCTCTATAACAGTTTGGGTCTAGAGTGTCTCCCCCTTTGAAGAGGGGGATGACCGCGGCAGCTTTCCAATCTTCAGGGATCTCAGACAATACGAAAGAGAGATTGAACAGGCTAGTAATAGGGGTTGCAACAATTGCGGCGGATAATTTTAGAAAGTGAGGGTCCAGATTGTCTATCCCAGCTGATTTGTAGGGGTCCAGATTTTGCAGCACTTTCAGAACATCAGCAATTTGGATGAAGGAGAAGTGGGGGGGGCTTGGGCAGGTTGCTGCGGGGGGTGCTGTTGGCCTGCGTAGGGGTAGCAGGTGGAAAGCATGGCCAGCCGTAGAAAAATGCATATTGAAATTCTTGATTATCGTAGATTTACCGGTGGTGACAGTGTTTGCTAGCCTCAGTACAGTGGGCAGCTGGGAGGAGGTGCTCTTATTCTCCATGGACTTTAGTGTCCCAGAACATTTTGGAATTAGTGCTACAGGATGCAAATTTCTGTTTGAAAAAGCTAGCCTTTGCTTTCCTAACTGACTGTATATATTGTTTCCTGACTTCCCTGGAAAGTTGTATATCACAGGGACTATTTGATGCTAGTGCAGTCTGCCACAGGATGTTTTTGTGCTGGTCAAGGGCAGCCAGGAGTGAACCTGTGGCTATATCTGTTCTTAGTTCTACATTTTTTTGAAAGGGGCATGCTTATTTAACATGGTGAGGAAAGCACTTTTAAAGAACAACCAGGCATCCTCTACCGACGGGATGATGTCAATATCCTTCCAGAATACCTGGGCCAGGTCGATTAGAAAGGCATGCATGCAGAAGTTTTTTAAGGAGCGTTTGACAGTGATGAGGGGTGGTCGTTTGACCGCGAACCCATAGCTGATGCGGGCAATGAGGCACGGATCACTGAGATCCTGATTGAAAACAGCAGAAGTGTATTTGGAGGGCAAGCTGGTCAGGATAATATCTATGAGGGTGCCCATGTTTATGGATTTAGGGTTGTACCTGATGGGTTCCTTGATCATTTGTGAGATTGAGGGCATCTATATTAGATTGTAGGACTGCCGGGGTGTTAAGCATATCCCAGTTTAGATCACTTAACTTCTTGATACTACCCATCCCGTATCCGGGATCGTGAATACAGCCTCAGGCTCATTACCATAACGCAACGTTAACGATTTCTGAAAATCGCAAATGAAATGAAACTAATATGCCTGCTCTCAAGCTTAGCCTTTTCTTAACAACACTGTCATCTCAGATTTTCAAAATATGCTTTTGAACCATAGCAAATCAAGCATTTGTGTAAGAGTATTGCTAGCTAGTTTAGCATTTAGCGTAGCATTTAGCACGCAACATTTTCACAAAAACCAGAAAAACAAATAAATAAAATCATTTACCTTTGAAGAACTTTGGATGTTTTCAATGAGGAGACTCTCAGTTACATAGCAAATGTTCAGTTTTTCCTGAAAGAATCTTTGTGTAGGAGAAATCGCTCCGTTTTGTACATCACATTTGGCTACCGAAACAAACAGAAAATTCAGTCACCAAAACGTCAAACTTTTTCCAAATTAACTCCATAATATCGACCGAAACATGGCAAACGTTGTTTAGAATCAATCCTCAAGGTGTTTTTTCACATATCTCTTCATTGATATGCCGTTCGTGGAAGCCTGCTTTCGTCTCAGAATCCCATGGAAAAATACCAGCAGCTGAAAATGACGCAACAATTTCGACGGAGGACACCGGGTGGACACCTGGCAAATGTAGTCTCTTATGGTCAATCTTCCAATGATATGTCTACAAATACGTCACAATGCTGCAGACACCTTGGGGAAACAATAGATATGGCAGGCTCATTCCTTTCGCATTCACAGCCATATAAGGAGACAATGAAAAACAGAGCCTCAAAAATTCTGCTCATTTCCTGGTTGCAGTTTCATCTTGGTTTTGCCTGTAGCTCCTGTTCTGGGGCACTCACAGACAATATCTTTGCAGTCCTGGAAACCTCAGAGTGTCTTCTTTCCAAAGCTATCAATTATATGCATAGTCGAGCATCTTTTTGTGACAAAATATCTTGCTTAAAACGGGCACGTCTTTTTATCCAAAAATGAAATAGCGCCCCCATAGATTTACCAGGTTAACAGAATGAACTCTGAAGATAGATGGGGGCAATCAGTTCAAATATGGTGTCCAGGGCACAGCTGGGAGGTAGAGGTTCTATAACAGGCGGCAACAGTGAGAGACTTATTTCTGGAGAGATTGGTGTCTATAGTCAAACCGTGTGTTTAGACAAATGAGAGTGATGGGTTCTGACTTCTAAACTTGAAAATATGAAATATCCTTATACATGTCATTGAGGGAGAGAGGGGAATGTAGAACGTTTACATTCTGTCAGAATATGTTATTGTTTGAAATCAGGGATCCAATGAGAAGGAGAAGGGCCACAGTCTGCTACAAGTGAACAGGACAGCTGTGAGTTGGTGAGAAATTTGGGCCGAGGTCAGGTCAGATGAAGTGAGGAAAACAGACATCACTAAAGTTCTGTCTAGCAACATAGGTGTATTGGCTGTACAGATGTGGCGGCAGGGTAGCCTAGTGGTTAGAGCGTTGGACCGGTAACTGAAAGGTTGCAAGTCCGAATCCCCGAGCTGGCGAGGTGCAAATCTGTCGTTCATTGAAAATAAGAATTTGTTCTTAACTGACTTGCCTAGATAAATAAAGGTAAAATAAAATTTTAAAAATGTGTAGGAGACTCAGGAGGAAGGGTTAAATATCAGTGCTTGTGTGAAATGTCATTGTCTGGAGGGCTGGATTTGGCCTGCAGGCTGTACTTTGCCACCCCCTTATTCTAGAGGGTAAATCCAGAGTGGGTTGGTTCCTGTGAGTACCATAGAGAATAGGTTAAGTCCCGGTAGGTAAGCACGAGCAGGGTGGTACCTGCATATGGTAAATCCAGTGTGGGGTTGGTTCAACTCATGACAGCTGTGAGTTGGGGAGGAGTGAGCACTTTGTGGTAGAGGTCAGGTCAGATGAAGTCAGGAAGAACAGATATCACTACACATAAAGTCCTGAGCAGGATAGTTCCTGTGGAGCGTATAATTCAGAGAGAGGGGTAGTCCTGAACAGGGTAGCCCCGTGGAGGGTAAAAACCTAGTGTAACGGTGTATTGGCCAGACCCGTAAGAAGGTTGAACGTCCCAGCCACAGTGGCCGTGAAGCTAGAGGTGTGTGTGGGTGTGCGGACAACCATAGTCTGTATTAACAATAGCAGGAAAGAGAGAAGGTGGTTCAAGGAAAAAGAGTGACCAAATTCCTAATAGGCTTAACGCCGTTGGGGGGAGTCAATAATAACTGAGAAGGCTTCTAGAGGCCAGGATACTCCCGGGAAGGGATGAGTAAAAAAGGAAAATGCATATGACCAACACCAAGAACCAAATAAATGGTGGGGATAATTAGCCAAATTGGACAAAATTGGTACACATTTTCCGGTAGATAGAAAGTTCAAAACCAGCCAAGAATGTATGGATGCAATCGTAATGTGGAACACTGAGATCAGAGAACGGTCCAAACTACAATACACAGGCATCCTAATCACAGCATTTTATCAGCAGCAGATGAAACTAGAAAAAGAGAAAAATAGAGATCTGTGAGGTAAAATGGAGCAGGCAGTAGACAAGAATGAGGCATGCGCATAGATTAGATGAACAGAAACAGAAACTGGCTAATGTGCTAGAAAAGAGTCAAAACCTAAATCAAGAGTTAGAGAAAGTCCTTGAGGATAGGCAAAACCAAATTAAAACAACTCGGAGTTAACCCCTCTAGGGTAGGGGGCAGCATTCGGAATTTTGGATGAAAATCATGCCCAACTTAAACGGCCTGCTACTCGGGCCCAGAAGATATGATATGCATATACCTGGTAGATTTGGATAGAAGACACTCTGAAAAAATAGTGTCTGTGAGTATAACAGAACTGATTTGGCAGTCAGAAACCTGAGAAAAATCCATTCAGGAAGTTTTTGGGGGGTTTTGTAGTTCAGTGCCATTACAGTTTCCATTGACTTAGGACTCCATTTGCAGTTCCTATGCCTTCCACTACATGTCAAGTCTTTAGAAATAGTTTATTAACCTCTGGGGCTAGAGGGCAGAATTTTCACTTTTGGATAAATAGCTTGCCCAATTTCAACTTCCTGCTACTCATGCCAAGAATATAAGATATGCATATAATTCATAGATTTGGATAGAAAACACTCTGAAGTTTCTAAAACTGTTTGAATCATGTCTGAGTATAACAGAACCTATGTAGCAGGCAAAACCCAGAGGACTAACTGTTCAGAATTATTTTTTTTGCCTCTGTTCCCTGAGTTGTCATTGCCAAGGGATATCAAATCAAATCAAATGTATTTGTCACATACACATGGTTAGCAGATGTTAATGCGAGTGTAGCGAAATGCTTGTGCTTCTAGTTCCGACAATGCAGTAATAATCACTGAGTAATCTAACCTAACAATTCCAAAACTACTACATTATACACAAAAGAGTAAAGGGATAAATACTATGTACATAAAGATATGAATGAGTGATGGTACAGAACGGCATAGGCAAGATGCAGTAGATGGTATCGAGTATGTAAACTACCACTTCCACCAGTCTTTGGAATTTGGTTGAGGTTATTCCTTTGTGCAATGAAGAAGTAGGCCAACTAGGAACTGGGTAACTGTTGAGAGTTGGGCAAGACGTGAAAAGTATCGCTGGTTTGTTTTCATCCCTGTATTGAACACAGAAAGACCAGTCTACAATTTGATCGATTATTAACGTTTAAAAATACCTAAAGTTATATTACAAAAGTAGTTTGAAATATTTTGGCAAAGTTTTTAGGCAACTTTTTAAATATTTTGTAGTGACGTTGCATTTTTTGTAAGCTGTTTTTTTCTTGATTAAACGTGCTTTATAAATGTAAATTGACTTATCAATTAACGTCCATGGTTGGATGATGTCCTTTGCTTTATGGGAATATTCAGTACTGCCAGCAGGCAGAAGATGTTACTGTATCATCATCCTACACAGAGCCAGAGATGCGCTGAGTTTAGAAAACCTGTCTTGAGATTTATAATTCTTTAGGAGTGTGATGTCAAGGAAGGGAGGAGGGTGCTTAGATGACTGAGATCAGGTGGAGACCTACACTCCTAGGAAAAAAGGTGGTATCTAGAACCAAAAAAGGTTCTCTGGCTTTCTCACTAGAATAACCTTTTGTAAAACCCTTTTGATTCCAGGTAGAACTCTTGAATTCCACGTAGAACACTTTCCACAGAGGGTTCTACATGGAACCCAAAATAGTTCTACCTGGAACCAAAAATGGTCCTCCAATGGGGACAGCCGAATAACCCTTTTGAAGCCTTTTTTTCTAAGAGTGTATCCCAGACTCATCCTCCCTTCCTGCTATTCTAATCTAACTATAATTGGTTGGAGGTTGAGGTTAATCTCCTAAAGTACTTGAGTTACTCTGCTTCAATCCCCAGTATCCTGAGGGCTTTGGGAAATGGTAATTTAATGATGAGTGAAGTGCTTACTCACCCAAATAAACTCAGCCCTCTTCTCGCTCTACCCCTGCTCTCATCTCCCCTACTGTGATCTCCACACATCAGACCAGACGTGAATTATTCCTCTGTCTCCATGGGCTCCACACAACAAACATATTAGAGCTACAGTAAGTGCTCTGTGAAAGTGTGATAGCAGAAAAAAACATCTAAATTATAACAGACTTGCACTGAACTGAATAGTACAAGTTAACGCTCCAGGGCAAGGTTCTCACCTGTAAGAACAGTTCCTGAGGTCAATCAGCTAAATGTGTCTAATCTACAGGTATGAGGGTTTTCTCCCCTCTTCCATGTGGATTGCTATGAACAAAGGAGCAGTCTCAATCCCTAATCAGGCTAATGGTCTGTAGTTGATTGGTGACTGGGCTGATGGGTGAGATAGAGTAGACAGGCCTAAGGGGGATCAGACAGGAGCCTGACTCTCTGGCGGGAGCTAGAGACATGGTGGATACTAAGGCCTTAAATGGCTCCTGATTGACATGAGATGCTGGGATAAATAGCTGGGAGTTCCTCCCTGGGATCCATTATCAGGTGATTCTGCTGTCAGAGACATCACAGCTACTGGAGTTACTGTAGCTCCTGATTCAGAGGTTCAGTAGTTGCAGTTTTCTCCAGTGGAGAACCACTGCAGTGAGACCAGTTGTGAGCCCAGATGACCCAGAGGAGAGGTACTCAGTGGTGAGTTATAACACTTTCGTTAGATCAGTACTCTGTATGAAGTTAGGGTCAGGAATCACTGAGATCTCTGGAATATTTCATGTTTGAGTTGTTGTTTTTAGTTTCATCAACAATCTATGTTTTCTTAATTTGATTGTTTTCATTACAATGCCAACAATATGGTCTAAAAATACTAATGACATTAACTTGCCATACTCTAACTATTTGAAGACTTTGCTAAAAATGAGATAGAGAAAGAGCGTAATATGTTAGGCATTAGAGATAACCATGTGATGTGTGGTGTCTGTGTGGAGGTGGTGTGCTGTGCTGCTGTGCTGTACAGGGCTGTGGTCATGGCTTCACCCAGAGACACTGAGCCAGGCTTCAGCCGTCAACCTGCGCCGCTTCATTGGCTGTGCCGTCCGGGAGTTCACCTTCCTGGCCAGGAAACCAGGCTGTGGAGGGCTGCACATCACCACTGACGCCTGCTGGGGACGCTGTGAGACCTGGGAGGTGAGGGCAGAGAGAGGGAGAGAGTGTTAGAAATCAGTAGATGTTAACCAAATCAATCAATTGGAAAATATAACAGTAACTAAACTATGACGATTATTGAAGAAAAATGCATCACTGTAGCATGGCTAAAAGCTACATCTAGCCCTGACATAATAACGTAATAAGTCAGTAATAAAGTACTTTATTATAAAGTCATAATTGTGGAACTTGTTGAAATAAATGAACAGATGTTAATGTAAATGAACCCTGTTCTGTGTGTCTTTTCAGAAGCCTGTCCTGGACCCTCCCTACATAGAGTCATACCAGCGTGTGTGTACCTACAACGAGACCCGCCTGGTGACGGTGCGGCTGCCTAACTGCTCAGCCAACGTGGACCCCATGTACACCTACCCTGTAGCCCTGAGGTGTGATTGTGGAGTGTGCCTGACCAGTACCACTGAGTGCATCACCTCTGTCTGACTGCAGCACCATCACTGGCACTGGACAGGGAGAGCAGCAGCGCTGGACGTTTACTCTGTGGAGAGAATGGAAATCCCCTTTCTATTTCAAGTCATTATACAGCTTGGAAAAACTTGAAACATGTTAATAAATAATGTCAACTGAATCTGAATACTTTATTTAAATTAGATATAGATCACTCAGCTCTCTTCAGTAAAAAACGAAGATGAGAAGCAAGAATAGTCAAGACATTCAGAGCATAGTGGTTGATGATGAACTTAAAATCATTCATAAAAAGCATATAAACGTGTTTTTCTAAGCGTGATGAATATGTATGACAAGGAGTATAATATAATATCTGCCCACTCAACTGTCACTAAGGTGCTTCAGGGCTGTTTAAGATCTCATGCTTCAGGCAACTTCACTGTGCGGGTGGGGTTAGGGAGACTGTGGAGCACTCCCTAGACACTGTCACACACACTCGCTTACTTTGTCACACGCATGCAAAGATGCACACACACAAACGCACAGACACATACACGGGCACACACACATGCACACACGGGCACACACCTACTCCCTGTGGTGTCAGTGGTGTCATACTCCCTTATGGTTCATCACAAAATATTCAAACCTGGGAACATAAACACTCATCACCCCCTCGCCCCAGATAGTAATCGTACAATCTCCCTTGATTCATGCTTTTGGAGGTTTCATGTTGTGGCACCAGGATCATTCAAAATGTCACAATCAGGGGTCAACAGAGTTCCACCATCTTAAGATGGGAGACGTTACAGAGAGGGAATGTAAAATGTGGTTAAATATGGAAAAGCAACCAACTGTTCTTCCATCTTCAGTTCCTGTTTGACTACTCCTGACATCAGTAAAACCGGACAAAGATGCCTTACTTAAAAAATACATAGTGCAAACACGTTCGACCCAGTACACCTAACTTGGAGCAGTAACCAGACCTGGGCCTCTGTGCACTGTCATCTGGCCCGGGCTCCTGAGTCTCCCTCTCAAACACATTGCCCATCTACAACGCTGCCACTGTCAAAGAAAGAGGCGAGGTAAGAAGACTTACAATAGTTGTGTGTCTCAAGAGAGTACAGTTTTGTGGCCCTGTCAAGAGCTGCTGTAACAGCCCCTGTTGTTGTAATTGTTTGTGACATTTCCGCCACATCCTCCTTGGGCTGGGGGAGGAGGGGGGAGGGGGGGTGTAATAGCTCCTGGCATGAGGACTGAGGGGGACACTGCAACATCCTAATGGAAAAAGAGGTAGCAGGATCTGAGAGGAAGGTACAGATGATGATAATGATGATGATAAGTATGATGAAGGATGATGAAGACCTGCTGAGAGCATGAAACCACTGAAACACAAGTTGTACGATTTTCACTCAAAAGGAAAATTCTAACCAAAAACATAAAGTTACCCTAAGCAGATAACATGCTAAACCCAAATCCACCTCTAACTGACTGCTGTGAAAGAATGACCACATAATGTAGCTGGTAGTTTTGCTGGAAAATCTACAGTGGTCTATATTGAGTGTAAAGGGTTCCTGGTGTCTTGGTTTGTCGATCTAAGAAGTCTGATCATCTATGTCCTTATGCCAAAGATAAGAAACCCCGCTCAGTTTTTAAGAGCACTTAACCAAGGGTATTAGGGTTGAATTCTTTGGCCAAAAACAATAACGACAAATAGGAATAGTCATAACGTCTTACATTTTCACACTCCCAGGAGCGATCAAGTCAATGACTTTATAAAGCTTTATTTTTAGTAGCTCTTGACAAGCTAATTTATCTCGACTGTTCTCTTTGGCGTGGTGTCAGTATACACAAATGATGGTAAATTAACTATAACAATTTTTCTGTCAACCTGCTCAGTCTTAATTGGTGAACATCTGATTCCAAAATCATGGGCATTGATAAGGACTTGTTCCCCCATTTGCTACTATAACAGCCTCCACTCTTCTGGGAAGGCTTTCCACTAGATGTTGGAACATTGCTGCAGGGACTTGCTTCCATTCAGCCACAAGAGCATTAGTGAGGTCGGGCACTGAAGGTTGGGTGATTAGGCCTGGTTTGCAGTCGGCGTTTCAACTGATCCCAAAGGTGTTCGATGGGGTTGAGGTCAGGATCTGTGCAAGCCAGTCAAGTTGTTCCACCCCGATCTCACCAAACCATTTCTGTATGGATTTTGCTTTGTGCATTGTCATGCTGAAACAGGAAAGGGCCTTCTCCAAACTGTTGCCACAAAGTTGGAAGTATAGAATTGTCTAGAATGTAATTGTATGCTGTTATGTTAAGATTTCCCTTCACTGGAACTGAAAGGGGCCTAGCCCGAACCATGAAAAACAGTCCCAGACCATTATTCCTCCGCCACCAGTCTTTACAGTCCTTATGCATTCGGGCAGGTAGCGTGCTCCTGGCATCCTCCAAACCCAGATTTGGCTGTCGGACTACCAGATGGTGAAGCGTGATTCATCACTCCAGAGAACGTGTTTAAACTGCTCCAGAAACCAATGGCGATGAGCTTTACACCACTCCAGCCGATGCTTGGCATTGCGTATGGTGATTTTAGGCTTGTGTGCGGCTGCTAGGCCATGGAAACCCATTTCATGAAGCTCACGACGAACAGTTCTTGTGCTGACGTTGCTTCCAGAGGCAGTTTGGAACACGGTACTGAGTGTTTCAACTGAGGACAGATCATTTTTAGGTGCTACTCCCATCAGCACTCAGCGGTCCCATTCTGTGAGCTTGTGTGGCCTACCTCTTTGCGGCTGAGCCGTTGTTGCTCCTAGACGTTTCCACTTCACAATAACAGCACTTGCAGTTGACTGGGCAGCTCAAGCAGGGCAAAAATTTTACGAACTGATTTGTTGTAAAGGTGGCATCCTGTGACAGTGCCACACTGAGCTCTTCATTAGAGCCATTCTACTGTCAATGTTTGTCTATGGCGATTTCATGGCTGTGTGCTCGATTTTATACACCTGACAGCAACGGGTGTGGCTTGAAATAGCAGAATCCACTAATTTGAAGGGGTGTCCACATACTGTTGTATTTATAGTCTATCTCAATTTCTAAATACAACATAAAAACAAAACAAAAATTTAAATACCTAAAAACAATTTATGTTAATGTATTAAAATGGGTTAAACTCTACCATTTCAGACTGCTTAGACCATTTCAGCCTGCTCATAATCAGAACCATGTACCCGGCCATTTGTATTCCAATCACACATCAGAGACATGAATATCTGCCAAAGTGAAGATGTTGGGGGATAGGGCTAATAGCAGACAGATAGTATCAGTTTTGCAAATCACATTTCTGGGAGTTCCGATGTAACTACTATACGGTATCATAAATTTAACTTTGAGGTGAAACTTTGGCTTCTTAGTCATTTGAAAGTATAAAGAGAGAATACATTGAATGATTGATTCTGACATCCTGCAGGTATCCCAGTAATAATACATTCCCATTCCTGTAGAGAAGGACATTTTCAAGATGACAATTACACTAGACAGTAATGTCCCAGACAGTAGTTTATTTAGCTGACGCTACAGTCAAGGTGTGCAACAGTAAAACAATACATGAACCATAGTGGGAATGATCAGTGATACTCATCAATGCCATTGCTTTACCAAACATTTGAAAGCCATATTCCAGTAGAAAAGGATCGGACCTTAAAGTCCAGGTGTAAAGAAATGCTTCCCAATCCTGTCTGTCCTGTCCCTATGGGGAGAGGTATCCAGCTAGCACACCAACAGAGAGAAAGAGGCTAGATATTAGTATGCTCAGGAAACAGAGTTTCAATAGAAGTTCTTTAGAGAGAGGAGAGAAGAGAGAGGTAGAGAGAGAGAGAGAGTATGCGAGAGAGAAAAGAAGAAATGAGGGATTGAGAGAAAGCGAGAGACCAGTGTGAGGTGTGAGAGAGAGAGAAGAGAGGAGAGAGCAGTGTCAGGTGAGACAGGGATGGAGGATGCAGCAATACATTCAGGTGACTGAGACTGAGCTGAGACGTGATTAGTTCTCTCCCTGTAATTAAGGGAAGGCTGGACATGCTCTCTCTTTGTCTCTCTCCTGCTGTGGACCACAGTCGGTTGTCAAATAAAAACACTGCTCCCAGTCGCTCCATCCCTTTGTGAACTTCAGAAGTACATTTGAGAGATACTTTCAAGAAATGTGTTACTGCATATGTTACAGCATAGATGACTTATATGCACACAGATCCCTTGACTGAATGCTACCACTGCATCCTAATGTATCTCTGTATTATTACATTGTAGTAGGCCAGGCTCCCTTGGTAGCAGACAGGTATTCATCAGTGGACTAAGACCCAGAGCCATACACATACATACTGTATATATGACTCTGCTGTGAGTTTACGAGTGCCAGTAAGAATACATCTGTTCACATTCACCAGAAAATCACAGGTTGCATAGTTTGCAATATTCAAAACATCTTCATAACCATAAACTTGGCCATAAAATGGACAGAAGACATCCACATTGGTACTTCACAAACCAGGCATGTATCTCTATTGGAATAGCTGTGCCACAGTGGGTTTTAAACAGCCCAGCCCAGTGCTTCAGTGCAGTTGAGTTGAAATGGGGAGAGGCAGGCAGGCACCCACAACATAATGAGAGATACGCTGGTGAAGGTGCTCTCAACAAATTCATCTTCAATAATAGAAGTTGGAGCAGGCGTTGTGATACACCATGTAACTGTGTGGCTCGTGTCAAGAGTAGGGACAGTGGGACTGTGTGTCACTGGATGGGACTCTATGTCCCAGAAGCCATGATATCAGTCTGTTTCAGACTTCCCTACTTTATTTACCATAGTGCAGTCGATCTGCACATCTAGTTCATGCTGGAGGGTGAACATAAAAAGCCTTCTTTAGACATCATGGCAACATAAAGTCGATACACAACGTGTATCTAAATTATGCATAGACATGAGGAAAATAACTGTTATGCTATTAACACTAAAATACCTCTGGAAATAATATTTTTCTCTACAGGAAATCAGACAGTGATAGGAGATATATAGGGTGATCATAAAAAATATAAATCAATATAAGTAGCAACAACTAACTGGAACAGACCAAGGCTTGGGAGAAAAAAAGGACGAATGCCTTCAAATCATGACATTGCTCAATAATTAATATCAGTTAACACTTACTTGCATGGACACTCATATCATCAAGAAAGGGCCAGATAATAGTATAGACTACAGCTTCTGGACTTTCTTTCTGTGGGAAAACCTTAACCTCACGGATTTCCCAATACACCAAGTATCAACGCAGTTTCGGAATCCATTGGTAACTCATGGTTAATAGTGCTACCTCTATGCATACCCTGAATGTCAACATTGGAAATTGTCAATACTTAAAACATAATTATATACAGAGTTGATCCATAAAATCTTGGTTCTCTTTAAGAACTGACTTTCAGCACGCTTATAAGAAAGAGCACTCAACATTTACAGCACTTACACAAATGACTAATGATTGGCTGAAAAATAAATAAACAAATGTATAATAGCAAGATTGTTGGAGCTGGTTTGTTAGACTTCAGTGCAGCTTTTGACATTACCGATCATAATCTGCTTCTGGAAAAACAATTTTTATGGCTTTACGTCCTCTGCTATATCATGGCTCGAGAGTTGTGTGTCTAACAGAACGCAGAGGGTGTTTTTTAACGGAAGCCTCCAACATAATCCAGGTAGAGTTGGGCATTCCCCAGGGAAGCTGTCTAGGCTTGACCTGCCACTGGCTCTGAGTAAAGCCTGTATGTCTATGTATGCTGATGACTCAACATTATTCACTTCAACTACCGCAGTGTAGTGAACCTGCCCGCACCCAACCCTAACTTGCAAATATCGAAAATGCGCTATAGGCTACAGTCAAACAAATTTGACAAGTGGTGCAGGATTTTGTTTTGCATGACTTAGATATGTTTCTACTTATAATTTCAGACATTTTGGTAGGCTATTTGTTAGTCAACTTGTCTATAATTAGATACATGTAACTTCTCTTTTGTCATTAGAATAATGTAATAGATTGATAGAATAAATGCTTTAATCTAGTTGACATCGGCAAAGTTCTCTGTCATCTTTTGCGGAGCAAGGACGTTTAGGGACTGGGGAGAAAATACAAACGGGAAAGTTTTTTTGTGCAAAATGTCCAAATGACATCACTTTGACAGGTTGTAAGGAAAAAGAAAGCTGTGAAAACCATCCATCGTTTTTCTGATAAGATTTCAGTTCAGCTTTGATGCATATTTTATGTGGTTGAAATACTGTCAGCTTTTATGATGCTTTTATGTTGAAGACAGCACCTCTACAGATCATATCTAACTGAGCATTGCATTCAATCAAGATGAAGAAAGAAAGAAATCATATTTCTCCACTCCTGTTCCCAAGACCAAATGTTGCCTAAATTTGGTGTATAATTTTACTGCAAGAAATGATTAAGTCTACAGGAGTTAAGGCTATAGCCCTATTCGCACGGGACTAGTATTACTAGAGAACGTTGGTTGTGTATTTATTACGCCATAATGTCCGTTATTCCAGAGGACAATTTGGACGGGATTCGTTTTTTCCAAACTGTCCTCTGTAATTATATAAAATTTTTAAAAAGACAGTTTTGAAGGAAGCCTGGGGGTTTGTTTTCTAGTTGTGAAGATATTTCAACAAGTCCAGATGAAAACAGGCTACACTGATAACTCAAGCTTGGTTCCCAAGTTTCTAAACCACTCCAAATCATCTATAGTATACTGTAGTGTCGCTATTATATTTGAATTGGGGAAGTGTTATCGTAATTATTAGGATATTTTAACAATCCGCACTAGAAGACATCCTAAATGCCCCCCAGCCTTCAGATGTGAGCTAAACATCTACCTTGCACTTGATATGCGTTTTCAGGATATGGATGAGAAAGCGAATTTGTTCCAAACGTTTAGCTCAGTTGTATGTTGCTGTGATCTATTAACAGCAAAGGCTGCAAAACAAATGTGCTATATTTTTTTAATGATGCATTTGGTGACGCTCAATTAATTAGCACAAAATGTATAAACAATAACATTCACTGTGAAAGTTGATACATGCAGGCCCTTCATATACAGGATAGACTATGTGCAGCACTTCATTCAATTTATCGAATCAGGTATTGTTGTCTTGCTCAAACCACATGCAACACCTGTTAAACTCAGACATTTATCTCAAAACACAGGGATATCGATTCACACAGGACTAGTGTTATCAAAGGACATTGGATTTAGCCGGCACTGCTTTCATGCTCTTTTACCACTTCACCAAATATTTTCCAAACAATACTTTTCTGGCCCTCTCTTGTATTTATTTTCAACTTTTCTTTCGCAGCGTTTGTCTTATTGAGATAAACTTCGACAATGTCCTTTTTGCCTTGCATAACATTATTTGGCGATTGGCTGTGTAGGCAATTTTGCACGCTTCCAGTTAAGCCCTAAAGTTTAGGATTATGCACTAATACCAGATAGCCTAAAATAATGAAAGAAAAACCTCAGTGTAGACTATATAAATTCCACCATATTATTATTTTTTTAGACATTCTTTCTCTTTATTTACCCACCACACAACTGCCCAAATGCGGGGACTGCGGGTTAGGAGTCAACCAGCACATCACAATAGCACACAGCTCAGACACCCATGCATACCCCACTAGACATGCCACCAGGGGTCCCTTCACAGTCCCTAAGTCCATAACAGACTCTGGAAAACGCACAGTACTACAAAGAGCTGTGAAGAGACACACATATACAGGCACACACACTCTACACACACGCATGTATGGTGGTAATTTAAAGGTTGTTGTCACGTTCTGACCTTTATTTCTTTTGTTTTGTCGTTATTTAGTTATTAGTATGGTCAGGGCATGAGTTGGGGTGAGCAGTCTATGTTTATTTTTCTATGATTTTGGGATTTCTATGTTTCGGCCTAGTATGGTTCTCAATCAGAGGCAGGTGTCGTTAGTTGTCTCTGATTGAGAACCATACTTAGGTAGCCTTGGTTTCACTGTTTGTTTGTGGGTGTTTGTTTCCATGTCTGTGTTTTTCACCACACGGTACTGTTTCGGTTTTCGTTCGTTTCACGTTTATTGTTTTTGTATTCATAGTGTTCAGTTTATGTTTTTTAAATAAACAACCATGGACACCTACCAGGCTGCGCATTGGTCCTCCGATCCTTCTTGCTTCTCCTCCTCAGACGAAGAGGAGGAGGAAAACCCTTACAGTTGTAGTGTGTGTATTCAATGTAGTGGTGTAATAATGTTATATGTACTGTTTTATTTTATTATTTGCCTTATTTTGTTTGGACCTTAATACATACAAATAAGAATATACAGTGCCTTCGGAAAGTATTCAGACCCTTGACTTTTTTTCAAATTTTGTTATTTGAACATATTCAGACCCCTTGACCTTTCGCAGCCTTATTCTAAAATGTATTAAATTATTTTTTTCGTCCTCAATATACACACAATACATATAGATTCAATGGTTGTAACGATGGGGAGAGGTCAAGATCTGCAGGTTCTAGTTTAGTCTAATCTTGATTATTGTCCAGTCGTGTGGTCCAGTGCTGCAAGGAATGACCCAGCTGCAGCTGGCCCAGAACAGAGCGGCACGTTTTGCTCTTCATTGTAATCAGAGTGCGGATATAAATACTGTGCCACTCAAGGGCATTCAGAAACTTGTCCCTGCACTTTGCTCTTTTAATCTTTGCCTCAATCCTGACTAGTCTCCCAGTGCCGTGCACTGCTGAAAAATATCCTCACAGTATGATGCTGCCACTACCATGCTTCAACGTAGGGATGGTGCCAGGTTTCCTCCAGACATGACACTTTTCATTCAGGCCAAATAGTTCAATCTTGGTTTCACCAGACCAGAGTGCAGAGATGGTTGTCCTTCTGGAAGTTTCTCCCATCTCCAAAGAGGAACTCTAAGGCTCTGTCAGAGTGACCATTTGGTTCTTGGTCACCACTTGGCCGGGCGGCCAGCTCTAGGAAGAGCCCTGGTGGTTCCAAACTTCTTCCATTTTAGAATGATGGAGGCCACTGTGTTCTTGGGGACATTCAATGCTGCATTTTTGGGTACCCTTTCCCTTGACACAATCCACAATCCTGTCACAATTCTTTCGACCTCATGGCTTGGTTTTTGCTCTGACATGCACTGTCAACTGTGGGACCTTATATAGACAGGTGTGTGCCTTTCCAAATCATGTCCAATCAATTGAATTTACCACAGGTGGACTCCAATGAAGTTGTAGAAACGTCTCAAGGATGATCAATGGAGACAGGATACACCTGAGCTCAATTTCGAGTCTCATAAATGGTATGAATACTTATGCAAATAAGGTATTTCTGTTTTTTTATATATATATATATATTTTTTTTAAATTTGCTATAAGTAAAAAAATAAACAGTTTTTGCTTTGTCATTATGGGGTATTGTTTGTAGATTACTGAGGAAATGTTTTTATTTCATCCATTTTAGAATAATGCTGTAACGTAACAAAATGTGGAAAAAGTCAAGGGGTCTGAATACTTCCCGAGGGCACCGTAGACCGTTTCAGAAAAAAAACTTGAATTGTATTCTCATGAATAGTCACTGCCTCCCAATTAACCCACAGGCTACCTGACTGACAATTCCCCTATGTCCCCGTCCTTGTCCCCACACTAGCCCACTGACCCAGCAGGGGACTTGATACAATGACATTAAGTGACAGCCTCTTCCAACAGAGGTGCCGGATACAGAGGAGAAGGGGGCATGTCCTGACAAGGCTGGCAGAAAGAATGTGAGGGAATAATATAATAATATACTGTATTTCCACCATGCTAAAGAGCCACATGCCTAGACTGTCAGCTGCTGAGGGACCATTATTATTTTAACTAATAATAACACTTTGGTCTTCTGACTGAGATCCTTGTCATTCCTTATGTAATTAGTGTCTAAGGAGCGCCAGGAGAGACCAGGCTGGCGGCGCCAGGCAACACAGGTTGAATAATAGAGGAAGACACAGTCAGGAGCACTGATAGATAATTTAACAGAGATCCTCCCTAAAGCCAGCTGCAGTAGAGGGCCCGACTGACGGCACTGCAGTGTCAATGGGGCACATGACAAGTGGATGGATAGATGGACAGATACGCAGGCCGACAGGTGATTTACAAAAAATACGAATATAATACTTTCTTTTAAATCACCTGTCGGCATGCGTATCTGTCCATCTATCCATCCACTTGTCATGTGCCCCATTGACACTGCAGTTTTGGGGGGGTATGATATTTGTGCGTCTAACTTTCTCACTCGTCATTATTCATGATTCATTCAGGATTATCCGTAATCATGGTAGCATCCACAGGAATGTAGAAGTGTTTATGGGGCACATGACAAGTGGATGGATAGATGGACAGATACGCACGCTACCATGATTACGGATAATCCTGAATGAATCGTGAATAATGACGAGTGAGAAAGTTAGACGCACAAATATCATACCCCCCCCAAAAAATGCTAACCTCCCCTGTATTGTAATGGTGAGAGGTTAGCATGTCTTGTGTGTATGATATTTGGGCGTCTGTAACTTTCTCACTCATCATTATTCACGATTCATTCAGGATTAACTTAATCATGGTAGCAGCCACATGGATAGGAGTCAACTTCCGGTGAAACTGGAGGGCGTGGAATTCAAAGAAATAATCATAAATATTATGGATGTTAAACATTTATGTTCATATGTGTCTTATATCGACTGAAAGCATACATTCTTGTTAATCTAACTGCACTGTCCGATTTACAGTAGCTATTACAAGAAAAACATGCCATGCGATTGTTCGAGGACGGCGCCACACATCAAAATATTTTTCCACCGGCACAGGTTTCATACATTCATAAATAACAATTAAATATTCACTTACTTTTTGAAAATCTTCCTCTGATTTGTCATCCAAAGGGTTCCAACTATAACATGTAGTGTAATTTTGTTAGATGAAATTCTTCTTTCTATCCCAAAAGTCAGTTTAGTTGGCGCCATCTATTTGAATAATCCACTCTTCAACTTGAAAATCTACCCCTAAACTTTGTTTCAACAAGTCAAAATACATTTCTATTTACTCCACAGATACCCTAAAATGTAATCAAACTATAATATTTCTTTCGGAAAGAAGTATGTTCAATAGGAAACTAATTTTAGCAGGTGTGTAATGTCTTCATGGTGTGCGCAAACACACATTTATAAGACAGTGTCCAACTATTAAAAGTGATATTTCTTATTTTTTTTTTTTTCAATTACAAGCCTGACTCCATGAACATAGACTGCTGACACCTTGTGGAAGCCATAGGAATTTCATCCAGGGAGCTAATTTTCAATATGACCTGACTCATGCATTTCTAAGAGGATGGTCATTCTCTCAAAATCAATTCTGGTTGGTTTTTCTTTTGGTTTTCTCCTACCATATATATTGTGCTATACTCTCCTACATTATTTTAACATTTCTACAAACTTCAAAGTGTTTTCTTTCCAATGGTACCAATTATATGCATATCCTGGCTTCAAAGCCTGAACTTTGGGCATGTCATTCAGACAGGAAGTGGAGAAAAAAGTGGCCTAGCCCTAAGCAGTTGTAGAAGTGTTTAGAAACATATTCAATTCTTACTTACAATAAAAGTGTAGAGTGACAGGCTTGATGTAGTTATTGTGTGCTATGAATATGGGACAAAATACTTCACTTTAATACACATATACAGTATAATGATATAAAAAGCATGGGGTCTCAGGGGAGGCCTTTGATGCTGTGAGAGAAGAGGGGATGAGAGGAGAGATGAGAAGAGGAGGGACGGAGCGGAGGCGATGATGGGGATGGTGGCATGTTAGTTAGAGCTGCCCACAGTTACAGTACAGCTCCTCCACTGACTTTTTGAATGTCATATTAGTGGATAGAAAGTTTGTATTTTATTTACTTTCATGTTGCTGCAATACTTAATTCGACAAAAGCAGCATATGGAGATTCATGTTTGTAAACATATGTAAACATTTCACTATCTCTGGATGTTGTTTTGTTGTTGTTTTGTTGTTGCCTTGTGGAGACTCCCCTGCCTTCCACCTGTGCTTCAGTTTGTGCACAGATAATGTTAGATACAGTAGCACAATTTACATCGTTTTTTTCACCTCTTTTCCATATTAACAGAATCATTTTGTTTGTTGTCTTCTTGTTTTCTCAGCCAACTGCTTTTGTGTCCTCTCTCTGGGAAAGTTGTGTTATTACAGAGACAGTACACAAGCACTTTGGAGAACATGTGTTGCTTACATCAGAAGAGAGAACTGAAGGCGAGCTGTTTGATTCAGAGACATCAATTTTGTGTGAATTGAGATATGAAGGCTAAATGACATCTGAATTCAGTTTTTTGAGGCATTATATTCTGTTTTATATAGTGGGAAAGCTGCAGTTATGACTACTTATACCCTATTCAGCTCCACCCATCCCTAAAAAGCCCCTCCACCCCTCCTACCTCCCACCCCCCTCAAATATCCCCTCTTGTCCTCCCTACTACCCTTAGAAGTCATCCCTTCCACCTCAAATACCCCTCCCCCCTCCAAGCACCGTTCTGTTCTATGCATCCCCTAACATTTAAACATGGGAATAGCTGTTCTGTCATTCAGCCTACAGTAGCAGCCAATGTGTGGTGTTTAATATAGGCCAACATTCTATTAGACTTTTGAAATAAACATCTAGGACTTGACATGAACTTGTTTATGCACTTGTCCTTCAGACAAGGAGGTGACTGAAAATGTTGTTGTTTGATGCAAGAAAGCACTTTACAAAATAAAATGCATTATCATACCATTATTATAGAGAATCAGTCAAATTATGCTACTTAGTTTATTAAAGCCTGTCTCAAAATACAACACTGCCCCTTTAAGACAAAAAAAGCTCTTTACCTGACTCACTTTTCAAAGATGTCTAAACATGTACACATTTTGTGCTCTTGTAGTTAGCAATCACTCCCCCATTAATGACTACACACAATCTATAACTGGGATAATAACTCAGTAACTAGCAAAGGATATGAAAAAATGTGCACACCTGACTAGATAAAACTCTCACTTTGATCTCAAATCAAGCGCATCTACTCACAACCGCTGATGCTGTAAAAACATTCCAGTTCAATGTTAATGGTACAGATCCATATATGGCAATGGTCTATTTGCATATAGACCTACTGCAGCTCTGATTGGATATGGCACACAGGTGTGTGTAGAGTAGGTGACTGAGTCGTGTCTGTCAAACCTCACATATCCAAGCTTCAGATATTCAGGTAGAGTCTCCTCAAACAACAATAATACTGATAGGCTTTTCTTCTTCCTTCCTATTATACAATGTAGAAAATAGTACAAAATAAAGAAAAACCCTGGAACGAGTAGGTGTGTCCAAACTTTTGACTTTTGACTGGTACTGTATATCCAACGAGACTGGATATAACGAGACAGCTTTAACTCCTTTGGCAGGTGCCCTGCTCCGAAGATCAGTACATGTTACTTCTGACGTGAACAATTTTGCCAGATCCAGTGCACACTTCTTCTGTTTTTCATCAACACAATTAACCAAAACAAGGCTGCTTCTAGTCACCTTGAGTCAATTCACAGATGTTGCCATGGTGAAAGTGTGGCTTAGAACCTCACCCTCTGCTTCCTTTGGAAATGAACCTACAGCACCAGGTGATATGGGACTTTCTGACTCCTAGCTGAATCAAGCTTTTTGTTACCACTGTAAGGTCAACATTGTTGAAGGCTTTGGCACAATATTATGTTATTATAGTACGTTTATAATGGTCTTACTTGCATCAGTGGATTTGACATCATATCTAGGAGGCTGACCAACACATCTGTCGTCGACCTGCCCTTTTTACATTCAAGCTGTCATTGGTCAAGCTTGTGGACGATGTCTTCCAGCATACAATTGGTGGCAAAGCTGTCAGCCACCTTAGCTCCAGTATTCCAGAATTGTTCCAGTGTTCAACAGCTGTAATGCCTGTAGAACCATTCAGACTGTGTTCATGATGTTTCTTAATTATGGTTCTTAATTATATTTATTTATATCTCCAAGAAACCCAAGTTCTGACTGAGAAAAGAGGACCAGAAAAGTGGAGATGTAATTTCTCAACTGGCAGTCTATTGAAAAAAAAGGTACATGTAATTATGTCCATTTCAATTCCACAGTAGCCTTTAAGTTCAATATTATAGTGACAATGTAGGTCTGTAAAGAAAACATATAAATGAAGGCTAACAGAACATCAGTGGTGTAAAGTACCTAAGTAAAAATACTTGAAAATACTACATAAGTATTTTTTGTGGTATCTGTACTTTGCTATTTATACTTCTGACAACTTTTACTTTTTCTTCACTACATTCCTAATGACACCCAAAAGTACTCATTACATTATTTTGAATGCTTAGCAGGACAGGAAAATTGTCCAATTAACATCCCTACTGCCTCTGAACTAGCGGACTCACAAAACAGACATTCTTTGTTTGTAAATTATGTCTCAGTGTTGGAGTGTATCCCTGGCTATCTGTAAATAAATAAATAAAATAAACTGGTGCTGCTTGGTTTCCTTAATATAAGGAATTTGAAATAATGTATACTTTTACTTTTGATACTTAGGTATATTTTAGCAATTACATTTACTTTTGATACTTAAATATATTCAAAACCAAATCGTTTTACTCAAGTATACTGAACAAAATATAAACGCAACATGTTAAGTGTTGGTCCCGTGTTTCATGAGCTAAAATAAAAGATCCCAGAAATGTTCCATACGCACAAAACATGTATTTCTCTCAAATGTTGTGCAAACATTTGTTTACATCCCTGTTAGTCAGCATTTCTCCTTTGCCAAGGTAATCCATCCACCTGACAGGTGTGGCATATCAAGAAGCTGATTAAACAGCATGATCATTACACAGTTGCACATTGTGCTGGGGACAATAAAAGGCCACTCTAAAATGTGCAGTTTTTCACACAACACAACGCCACAGATGTCTCAAGCGTGCAATTGGCATGCTGACTGCAGGAATGTCCACCAGAGCTGTTGCCAGAGAATTTAATGTTAATTTCTCTACCATAAGCCACGACCAATGTCATTAGGGCAAAGTGTGTTTGGCGTGGTTTGGGCAAAAGGTCTGTTGATGTCAAAGTTGTAACAGAGTGCCCCATGGTGGCGGTGGGGTTATGGTATGGGCAGTTATAAGCTACGGACAGAACACAATTGCATTTTATCAATGGCAAATGAATGCACAGAGATACTGTGATGAGATCCTGAGGCCCATTTTTTTAAGGTATCTGTGACTAACAGATGCATATCTGTATTCCCAAGTCATGTGAAAGCCATAGATTAGGTGTCACGCCCTGACCTTAGAGATCCTTATTATTCTCTGTTTGGTTAGGTGTGACTCGGGTGGGAAAGTCTATGTTTTCTATTTTTTTCTTTTTTTTTGGCTGAGTGTGGTTCCCAAGAGGCAGCTGTCTATCGTTGTTTCTGATTGGGGATCATAGATAAGTTGTCATTTTCCTTTTGGGTTTTGTGGGATCTTGTTTTCTGTTTAGTGTCTGTACCTGACAGAACTGTGCGCTTTCGTTTTGTTTTTTGATTTAGTTGTTTTTCGGTGTCATCAATAAAATTACGATGTACGCCTATCATGCTTCGCCTTGGTCTCCTTCTACAAACGAGAGTCGTTACAGAATATCCCACCATCAAAGGACCAAGCAGCGTGGCCAGGAGGAGCAGGGATCCTTGGCCTGGAAGAAAAGGGAGTGGAGGACATCCTGGACCTGGGAGGAGGTAATGGCAGGGGACAAGACCCTGCCATGGAAGCAAGCGGAGGCAGCGAGTGAGGAACGGCGACGAGACCAGGAGTTAATTCAATGACGGAAGCACAAGAGGCAGCCCCAAAAAAATGTTTTAGGGGGAGCACACGGGGAGATTGGCGGAGTCAGGGTTTAGACCTGAGCCAACTCCCCGTGCTTACCGTGGGGAGCGTGTGACCGGTCAGGCACCGTCTTATGCGGTGATGCACAAGGGGTCTCCAGTGCGCATTCACAGACCGGTGCGCTCTGTTCCAGCTCCCTGCACTTGCAGTGCTACAAGGGGTATTCAGCCAGGACGCGTTGTGCCAGCTCTGCGCTCCAGACTTCCAGTCTGCCTCCACAGCCCAGTATATCCTGCACCCGCTCTACGCACTATGCCTCCAGTGCGCCTTTATAACCCAGTGTGTCCTGTGCCAGCTTTCCACACTCACCGAGCTAAAGTGGGTATCCAGCCAGGACGTGTTGTGGCAGCTCCACGCACTAGGCTTCCAGTACGTCTCCTCAGTCTGGTGAGACCTGTTCTGGCTCGACATACGAAGCCTCCAGTGAGGATCCATGGCCCGAAGCCTCCAGTGATGATCCATGGCCCGGAGCCTCCAGTGATGATCCATGGTACGAAGCCTGCAGTGATGATCCATGGCGGGTGCCTGCAGTGATGATCCATGGCACAGAGCCTGCAGTGAAGATCCAGGGAAGGAGCCTCCAGCGACGGTCCCCAGTCCGGAGCCTCCAGCGACGGTCCCCAGTCCGGAGCCTCCAGCGACGGCCCCCAGTCCGGAGCCTCCAGCGACGGTCCCCAGTCCGGAGCCTGCAGCGACGGTCCCCAGTCCGGAACCTGCAGCGACGGTCCCCAGGCTGGAGCCTGCAGCGATGATCTACTGTCCCCAGGCTGGAGCCTGCAGCGACGGTCCCCAGTCCGGAGCCTGCAGCGACGGTCCCCAGTCCGGAACCTGCAGCGATGATCTACTGTCCCCAGGCTGGAGCCTGCAGCGATGATCTACGGTCCGGAGGTCCCGGCGACGATCCCTGCACCAGATGCGCCACCGAAGTGGGGGGAGCCTAAAGCGGAGTGGGGTCTGCGTCCTGCACCGGAGCCCCCACCGAGAGTAGATGCCCACCCGGACCATCCCCTATAGGTTCAGGTTTGCGGCCGGACCTTTGGGGGGGAGGGGGGGAACTGTCACGCCCTGACCTTAGAGAGCCTTATTATTCTCTATGTTTGGTTAGATCAGGGTGTGACTCGGGTGGGAAAATCTATGTTTTCTATTTCTTTGTTTTTTGGCTGAGTGTGGTTCCCAATCAGAGGCAGCTGTCTATCGTTGTCTCTGATTGGGGATCATAGATAAGTTCTAATTTTCCTTTTGGGTTTTGTGGGATCTTGTTTTCTGTTTAGTGTCTGTACCTGACAGAACTGTGCGCTTTCGTTTTTGATTTTGTTGTTTTTCGGTGTCATCAATAAAATTACGATGTACGCCTATCATGCTGCGCCTTGGTCTCCTTCTACAAACGAGAGCCGTTACATTAGGGCCTAACGAATTTATTTAAATTGACTGATTTCCTTATATGAACTGTAACTCAGTAACATATTGAAATTATTGCATGTTGCATTTATATTTGTGTTCAGTAAAGTATATTACTGGGTGACTTTTACTTGAGTCATTTCCTCGTCAGGTGTCTTTACTTTCACTCAAGTATGACAATTGGCACTTTGTCCTCCACTGCGGATACAGTAATTTTACTTTAATATAGCCTATATTTGTGACTTTATAAATGTATTTAGATCACATCGATAAAATGTGATCTACACCTCTTGTGAATGCCACTTGGATTAATTTCCCTACAAAAGGGATTGAACCTATATGCAGGTATTTTAATAAGAATCATAAGATACACATTTCACATGGAAAGTCAACATAACATAGTAATATTTTGTCCAACTAGCATATGTTCTACCCAAATAAGTGCTGTAATGAATAAGATTTTCTTTCCACGTGAAATTTCTTTATTTTTCAGTTGTTCATACTGTAAAGTTCTATCTGTTCATGTTATTTAGTTAATCCAGGCATTGTTCATGATAAACCGTGTCTTTACCCTTTTTGGTAATACAGAAAGTAATAGCATTCACAAACGTCTACAAAATCTCCAAATTAAGGCACGATGTCATAGTTGGGGTGAAGGTTTAGGGTGTAATAATGGAAAATATACCTCAACATTTGCATTACATTTTGCCTTAATTTCAGCTCTCTCTCTTTGAGTTGTGGGCTTGTTGAGTTAGAATATGTATGAAAGAAATTAATAATTCACAGCAGACAGTATCTGCTGTAAAGACTGTTCTCATTGTGTGGAAACCAGAGGCTGGCCCCAAAACAAGGTTCCTCTCATAATTATCCATATCCAAGCCATCTCCACCCTGGTACCTCCCAGTACACAAACACTAACTCACGCTATGGAATGCTGTCTTCAGGTTTTATCACCAAAGACATTGTAAATCCACTGTCAGCATTAAGCCCCCAGAGGCCCAACTCAGAAGACCCCGCACAGATGAGAGTGTTCCAAGAACACTATTCTATTCCATAAATCAACCATTTGATGCAATAACAGTATTATAACATAATCTTGTCATTTTGATCTCACACTGGGCACTTTCTATGTTTTATATTGCTACTAAGGTTGCAAAGGGTCTGAAATTTTACGGGAAATTTCCGGAAATTTTTGGGAAATTTTCCAGTGGAAGTTAAAGCCCTGGAATTTGGGCATTTTTGCTTAAATGTATCAAAGAATTTAGTTTATAACAGGGAACCTTTTTGTGTGGGATACACATAAGGCAATTCTAGGTCTTATGGCGTATTTTGGTTCAACTATCCCCAATTCAATGGAATTGTAACCGTCTGCATGCACAGTGCATTCTTTCATCACGTGTGTAGTGCACTCTTCCATCACATGTACAGCTGATTCTCAAGATCTTGCAAACTAATTAAATGCTATTGAGCCCACACTACTACACTGTCTGAGCCAAGGACTACATGCATTCTGGTAAGTTTTGATTAAAATACTGGGTGGGGTGAATATATTTTATATGACACACATAATTTTTTGTTAACTAGTAAATAGTAGCCTACAGCAAAGTGTGTTTAAATAATTTCTAACTTGTTAATAATTTCTACTAGTTAGTCTTTGCCACCATGTGGGTTTTAGCTTGCTTGAGTCTGCAAACTGAGTGTTAATGCACTTGTTTCCATAAATGTTTTGTTTTTTTAATTAAACATGTATCTTACAAAGGTGTTGTTTAATCTAACTGCTTAACTATTTATCTGTACATGGAATTGTATATATATATTTTTTTACTCATTATTTTCTCATCTTTACAGGAAAATGCCACGGGCACCAGCTGATGTGTGGAGACATTTCACTGCAGCTAATGTAGAAGGAAATACTGTGTACATTTGCAAATACTGTGCCAAATCATATGTGAAGAATGCAACAAAGATGCAGAATCATCTGGCCAAGTGCATAAAGTTCCCTCAGCGCTCAGAACAAGCAACCTCTGACAAAAGTCCCTCTATTCGAGGTGAAAATTATGAATCAGACACTTTATCAGCTCAAGGTCCTCCTACAATCATCCGTTTTTTTGACTCAATGGAGGACCGTAGTCAGAGAAATGCTGATGAATGTCTTGCTCGAGCGGTGTATGCAACTGGTTCACCTCTGAGGCTCACAGGCAATGTGTATTGGAAGAGATTTCTGAATGTTCTTCGCCCAGCATACACCCCTCCAACCAGACATGCTTTATCTACTTATTTGCTGGATACAGAGTTCAACAGAATTCAAGTAAAGGTAAAGTAAATCATAGAGAAAGCAGACTGTATTGCAATCATCTCTGATGGGTGGTAGAATGTTCGTGGGCAAGGAATAATTAACTACACCATCTCCACCCCTCAACAGTATTCTACAAGAGCACAGACACAAGGGACAACAGACATACCGGTATCTACATTGCAGATGAGCTGAAGGCAGTCATCAATGACCTTGGACCACAGAAGGTATTTTCACTGGTGACAGACAATGCTGCGAACATGAAGGCTGTTTGGTCTAAAGTGGAGGAGTCCTACCCTCACATCACACCCATTGTCTGTACTGCTCATGCATTGAATCTGTTGTTCAAGGACATCATGGCATTGAAAACAATGGATACACTCTACAACAGAGCCAAGGAAATGGTTTGGTATGTGAAGGGTCATCAAGTTATAGCAGCAATCTACCTCACCAAGCAAAGTGAGAAGAATAAGAGCACCACATTGAAGCTGCCAAACAACACGCATTGGGGTGGTGTTGTCATCATGTTTGACAGTCTCCTGGAGGGAAAGGAGTCTCCAAGAAATGGCCATATCACAGTCTGCCGATATGGATAGCGGATCCTCCTGGATAATGTATTTTGGGAGAGAGAGATATAATAAGCAGCCTGAAACTCCTGAAACCTATAGCAGTAGCCATTGCACGGATTGAGGGAGACAATGCCATCCTGTCTGATGTTCAGACTTTGCTTGCAGATGTAAGAGAAGAAATCTGAACTGCCCTGCCCACTTCACTGTTGCTCCAAGAAGAGGAAACTGCAGTTCTGAAATACATCAAAAAGTATGAAGACTTCTGCCTGAAGCCCATACACGCCACAGCGTACATGTTGGACCCCAAGTATGCTAGCAAGCGCATCCTGTCTGGTGCAGAGATCAACAAGGCCTATGGTGTCATCACTACCGTGTCTCGCCACAAGGACCAGTTGCGAGGGTCTTGGCAGTCTGGCGAAGTACACTTCCAAACAAGGGCTTTGGGATGGAGATGCAATATGGCAGTCGTGCCACCATATCTCATCAGCCACCTGGTGGAAGGGACTTTGTGGATCTGAGGCTATTTCCCCTGTTGTCTCCACCATCCTTCAAATCCCACCAACATCATCTGCCTCAGAGCGCAACTGGTCCAACCCCAATACAGGGGTTGAGAAATTGGTGGCCATCTGGGCAAATTTAATTTTTTTTGAGCCTGACAACGAGCCATCCTCAACAAGGTTGGAAAGTGACAGTGAAGATGAGGCCTCAGAGTCTGATGTTCAAGAGGTGGACATTGAGGAGTTCCAGGGAGAAGACTGGGAGGAAGACAAAAAAGCTTTAGCTTCTAGACTATTCTTTTACAGATGTATGTTGATAATGTTTTAGGGAGATGCGATGGATCATTGGGGATCATTTAATATTCCCTTTCTTTTGTTGTTCAGTGAAATCATCCCATTTGAAGTCAGCTCATTTAATTTAAGTTAAATTCGTAACTAAACATTTTTTTTTATTTCTATTGGAAGGATTGAATAATTTGCAATTATGTCTAACTTATGTTAAGGTGTATGTTTCTGTCTCCATAAGATATGGTAAACATATCCAATGCAAAAAACATCTACATTTAAATGATATTAATATTAAGTTGCATATATTTCCTTTAATTCCCATATATTCAAGCTAATTCACACGGAAAGTTTCCACCTTTGAATATTCCCCAAAATGTGCAACCCTAATTGCTACTATGCAAATATGCAAGTAACCATTTCACTGTACCGTTTACACCTTCTGTGAGCCTATGCATGTGACAAATAAACATATACAGTGAGGAAAAAAAGTATTTAGTCAGCCACCAATTGTGCAAGTTCTCCCACATAAAAAGATGAGAGAGGCCTGTAATTTTCATCATAGGTACACTTCAACTATGACAGACAAAATGAGAAAAAAAATCCAGAAAATCACATTGTAGGATTTTTTATGAATTTATTTGCAAATTATGGTGGAAAATAAGTATTTGGTCAATAACAAAAGTTTATCTCAATACTTTGTTATATACCCTTTGTTGGCAATGACAGAGGTCAAACGTTTTCTGTAAGTCTTCACAAGGTTTTCACACACTGTTGCTGGTATTTTGGCCCATTCCTCCATGTAGATCTCCTCTAGAGCAGTGATGTTTTGGGGCTGTTGCTGGGCAACACGGACTTTCAACTCCCTCCAAAGATTTTCAATGGGGTTGAGATCTGGAGACTGGCTAGGCCACTCCAGGACCTTGAAATGCTTCTTACGAAGCCACTCCTTCGTTGCCCGGGCTGTGTGTTTGGGATCATTGTCATGCTGAAAGACCCAGCCACGTTTCATCTTCCATGCCCTTGCTGATGGTAGGCTTTGTTACTTTGATCCCAGCTCTCTGCAGGTCATTCACTAGATCCCCCCCGTGTGGTTCTGTGAACATTTTGACCCCACGGGGTGAGATATTGCGTGGAGCCCCAGATCGAGGGAGATTATCAGTGGTCTTGTATGTCTTCCATTTCCTAATAATGTCTCCCACAGTTGATTTCTTCAAACCAAGCTGTTTACCTATTGCAGATTCAGTCTTCCCAGCCTGGTGCAGGTCTACAATTTTGTTTCTGGTGTCCTTTGACAGCTCTTTGGTCTTGGCCATAGTGGAGTTTGGAGTGTGACTGTTTGAGGTTGTGGACAGGTGTCTTTTATACTGATAACAAGTTCAAACAGGTGCCATTAATACGGGTAACGAGTGGAGGACAGAGGAGCCTCTTAAAGAAAAAGTTACAGGTCTGTGAGAGCCAGAAATCTTGCTTGTTTGTAGGTGACCAAATACTTATTTTCCATTTGCAAATAAATTCATTAAAAATCCTACAATGTGATTTTCTGGATTTTTTTCTCCTGATTTTGTATGTCATAGTTGAAGTGTACCTATGATGAAAATTACAGGTCTCTCATCTTTTTAAGTTGGAGAACTTGCACAATTGGTGGCTGACTAAATACCTTTTTGCCCCACTGTATGTAAATATCATTATTAAAATGGCATTAATAAAGTAACTAATGGCCAATGATTTCAAGTAAGTATGTAGGCAGCAGCCTCCCTGTGTTTGTGATGTCAGTTTAACAGTCTGATGGCCTTGAGAAAGAAGCTATTGTTCAGTCTCTCAGCCCCAGCTTTGATGCACCTGTACTGACCTCGCCTTATCGATGGTAGCGGGGTGAACAGTCAGTACTTAAACCAGGGGTAGTGATGGGGGAAAATACCGATACAGTTACACATCGGGATATTATCACAATATTGTTTTTGCACTAGTTTGATGTACCTACACCAAAACCAAAACTCCAGTATTTTTTCTTCGTAGCTTGTTCTCCATCTTCTTTTTAAATAGGGAGACAATTAGTTTTCAGCACTATTATTTCCATGACTGATCAAAACTTCTATTCTCATGGCTCTCTCTTGTCCTTCTGCAAGAGAGAGCCATAATTGTGAGAATATGGTGAACAATATGTTTGGAACATCGAATCACAATAAAATCACAGTATTGAATCTCAATACATATAGAATTGTGAGAATCGCAATACATTTCATATCGGCACCTAAGTATCGTGGTAATATCGCATTGTGAATTCCCTGGCAATTCACAGCCCGAACCAGGAGTGGACAATCTAAGGCCATTTATGACTAGTCCATAATGTAATAACTGCCAATAATGTAATAGCTTTTTCATTTCTAATGTAATAACCAGTCTCCTGGCCCCTAGCAATAGAAGAAAAAGAGAGCGAGATAGAGTGATAGAGAGGTGTAGTACCCTTGACACTATAGTCCACACTGGTCTCATGGCCAGCATCACAGTGAGGCAGTAATCCATCAGACAGAAGTTCTGCAGAGAGATTAGACAATATAAACAGACTGAAGGAATGAGTGTGTGTGAGTTTCTCACCTGAGAGGTAGAGGCAGCAGGTGGCTGTGTGTGTGTGACTGCGTGCAGGTGTGTGTGCCTATATTATTATTAACCAGAGATGTTGAGGCCGCTGGATGACTATAGGGTCACCACAACATAGTCCTTTATATATCAATGTACTGTGTGTCTGTCTACTACAACCCACCAGAGATATGGAGGTGGCAGGATGACTGCAAGGGTACCACCACACGGTACTTTAGATGTTGTTGTACTAAATGAACACCATCACTGGGGCGGCAGGTTGCCTAGCAGTTAAGAGCCTTGGGCCAGTAAGCGAAAGGTTGCTGGTTCAAATCCCAGAACTGGTAAGGTGGAACAAAAATCTGCTGTTCTGCCCTTGAGCAAGGCAGTTAAACCCCCAACCACACCTGCTCCCTGGGTGCTGATGACATGGACGGTGATTAAAGGCAACCCCCCTGCACCTCTCTGTTTCAGAGGAGTTGGCCTAAATGCGAAAGACACATTTTGGTTGAATGCATTCAGTTGTGCAACTGACTCGGTTTTCCATTTCCCCACCAGCAGGTAGAGGAAGAGCAGGAACTGAAACAGCAGGCTGCTGTTCAAATAGGAGATCTGGGAGTGACGGACCGGTTCTGGTGTGATGAGGGCCGAGAGACCCACATAGTTATTGCTCCGAGACGGAGGGGTACATAGTAGAGTTAGTGTTTGTGGTGCAGTGTGAGTTGGCTACAGGAATTAGCCTAGGTGTCTGTAGCCTAGTCATAGATTTGTGCTCTTGCCAACTCCACGAAAAGCCTTTCATGGCTACAAATGAATGCTACGGGGCAAGTGATTTAGACAGGTGACCTTGGCATTCTTGGGCACAGGGACACCATTTCAAATGCCAAAGCAGCAGCTACTCTTCCTGGGGTCCAGCAAAAATTAAGGGAGTAATATACATTATAATAAAAATGTTCAATGTTAAAATACATTTTACAACAGATTTCACAATACTTTAACTATTTGCCCTCCAGCCACTACAACACACAATCCAGATTAACGTGTGTATATTGTGTATGTTATGTGAGTTTGTATGTGTGTGTTTGTACCTGGGTATTGTGACTCTTCACAGTCTTCGCTTTTCCATAAGGTGTATTTGTGTCTGTTTTTCAAATCTGATTTTACTGCTTGTGTGAGTTACTTGATGTGGAATAGAGTTCCATGTTGTAATTGATCTATGTAGTACTGTGTGTCTCCCATGATCTGTTCTGGACTTGGGGATTGTGAAGAGATCTTTGGTGGCATATCTTGTGGGATATGTGTGGATGTCCGAGCATTGTGCTAGTAGTTTAAATAGACAGCTCGGTGAATTCAACATGCCAATACTTGTTACATAAACAAGTAGTGATGAGGTCAATCTCTCCTCTACTTTGAGCCATGAGAGATTGACATGTATATACACTGCTCAAAAAAATAAAGGGAACACTTAAACAACACAATGTAACTCCAAGTCAATCACACTTCTGTGAAATCAAACTGTCCACTTAGGAAGCAACACTGATTGACAATAAATTTCACATGCTGTTGTGCAAGGGAAAGACAACAGGTGGAAATTATAGGCAATTAGCAAGACACCCCAATAAAGGAGTGGTTCTGCAGGTGGTGACCACAGACCACTTCTCAGTTCCTATGCTTCCTGGCTGATGTTTTGGTCACCTTTGAATGCTGGCGGTGCTTTCACTCTCGTCGTAGCATGAAACAGAGTCTACAACCCACACAAGTGGCTCAGGTAGTGCAGCTCAAACAGGATGGCACATCAATGCGAACTGTGGCAAGAAGGTTTGCTGTGTCTGTCAGCGTAGTGTCCAGAGCATGGAGGCGCTACCAGGAGACAGGCCAGTACATCAGGAGATGTGGAGGAGGCCGTAGGAGGGCAACCCAGCAGCAGGACCGCTACCTCCGCCTTTGTGCAAGGAGGAGCACTGCCAGAGCCCTGCAAATTGACCTTCGCCACTGGCGCCCTGTGCTCTTCACAGATGAAAGCAGGTTCACATTGAGCACATGTGACAGACGTGACAGAGTCTGGAGACGAAGTGGAGAACGTTCTGCTGCCTGCAACATCCTCCGGCATGACCGGTTTGGCGGTGGGTCAGTCATGGTGTGGGGTGGCATTTCTTTGGGGGGCCGCATAGCCCCCCCATGTGCTCGCCAGAGGTAGCCTGACTGCCATTAGGTACCGAGATGAGATCCTCAGACCCCTTGTGAGACCATATGCTGGTGCGGTTGGCCCTGGGTTCCTCCTAATGCAGGACAATGCTAAACCTCATGTGGCTGGAGTGTGTCAGCAGTTCCTGCAAGAGGAAAGCATTGATGCTATGGACTGGCCCGCTCGTTCCCCAGACCTGAATCCAATTGAGCACATCTGGGACATTACATCTCGCTCCATCCACGAAACGCCACGTTGCACCACAGACTGTCCAGGAGTTGGCGGATGCTTTAGTCCAGGTCTGGGAGATCCCTCAGGAGACCATCCGCCACCTCATCAGGAGCATGCCCAGGCATTGTAGGGAGGTCATAGAGGCACGTGGAGGCCACACACACTACTGAGCCTCGTTTTGACTTGTTTTAAGGACATTACATCAAAGTTGGATCAGCCTGTAGTGTGGTTTTCCATTTTAATTTTGAGTGTGACTCCAAATCCAGACCTCCATGGGTTGATAAATTAGATTTCCATTGATAATTTCTGTGCGATTTTGTTGTCAGCACATTCAACTATGTCAAGAAAAAAGTATTTAATAAGAATATTTCATTCATTCAGATAGGATGTGTTATTTTAGTGTTCCCTTTATTTTTTTGAGCAGTGTATTTAATCTTAGCTCTACCTGTACATTTAAGGGCCAGTCATGCTGCTCTGTTCTGGGCCAGTTGTAAAGTCCCTCTTTGTGGTACCTAACCACACGACAGTAGTCCAGTTGCGACAAAACTAGGGCCTGTAGGACCTACTTGTTGATATTGTTGTTAAGAATGCAGAGCAGCACTTTATTATGGACAGACATCTCATCTTAGATACTGTTACATCAATATGTTTAGACCATAACAGCATAATTTAGGTCGGACTGTGTCTTGAACGTACTGAAGTCGAAAACTTCAGAGTATCCAGTTCCGAGTTCCCAGTTGTTTCGAAAAAGGCATTAGTCTCAGCGGCGGGAGAGAGAGAGCAACTGAGTGTCCGTCTCTCATGGTCCCTGCTCTCTCCTTCCTTTCCTCCGTTGAGACGGACCAGAGAGAGGGGACATCGTCTCCACATCGTCGCGTAACTCGTATCGCACCACATCTGCCTCATGCACAAATTAATCTTGTTACTATGACCTGAGAAAGAGAAATATTCCTCGATATTAAAATTGACACACCCAGCTGCTAATAATAAACGCAGGGCTATCTACATCACCGGTCAAAAGTTTTAGAACACATACTCATTCCAGGGTTTTTCTTTATTTCTACATTGTAGAATAATAGTGAAGACATCAAACTATGAAATAACACATGTAGTCATGAATCATGTAGTAACTAAAAAAAGTGTTAAACAAATCATGATATATTATATATTTGAGATCTTTAAATAGCCACCCTTTGCACACTCTTGGCATTCTCTCAACCGGCTTCATGAGGTAGTCACCTGGAATGGATTTCAATTAACAGGTGTGTCTTCTTAAAAGTTAATTTGTGTCATTTCTTTCCTTCTTAATGCGTTTGAGCCAATCAGTTGTGTTGTGACAAGGGAGCCCTATTTGGTAAAAGACGAAGTCCATATTATGGCAAGAACAGCTCAAATAAGTGAAGAGATACAACAGTCCATCATTACTGGAAGACATGATGGTCAGTCAATATGGAACATTTCAAGACCTTTGAAAGTTTCTTCAAGTGCAGTCGCAAAAAACATCAAACGCTATGATGGAACTGGCTCTCGAGGACCGTCACATGAATGGAAGACCCAGAGTTACAGTACCTCTGCTGCAGAGGATAAGTTAATTAGAGTCACCAGCCTCAGAAATTGCAGCCCAAATAAATGCTTCAGAGTTCAAGTAACAGACCCATCTCAACATCAACTGATCAGAGGAGACTGTGTGAATCAGGCCTTCATGGTCAAATTGCTGAAACAAAACAAGTACTAAAGGACACCAATAATAAGAAGAGACTTGCTTGGGCCAAGAAACACGAGCAATGGACACTAGAGCGGTGGAAATTTGTCCTTTGGACTGGAGTCGAAATTGGAGATTTTTGGTTTCAACCGCTGTGTCTTTGTGAGATGCAGTGTGGGTAAACCGATGATCTCTGCATGTGTATTTCCCACCATAAAGCATGGAGGATGTGGTGTTATGGTGCTTTGCTGGTGACACAGTCTGTGATTTATTTAGAATTCAAGGCACACTTAAATAGCATGGCTACCACAGAATTCTGCAGCGTTACACCATACCATCTGTTAGTGGGACAACAGGACAATGACCCAACACACCACCAAGGAGAGTGATGGAGCGCTGCATCACATATCCTGGCCTCCACAATCCCTCGACCTCAACCAAATTGAGAGTCAAACTTCAGAGTGAAGGAAAAGCAGCCAACAAGCGCTCAGCATATGGGAATTCTTGTTTTTTTGTTGGAAAATCATTCCAGGTGAAGCTGGTTGAGAGAATGTCAAGTGTGTGCAAAGCTGTCATAGGCAAAGAGTGGCTATTTGAAGAATCTCAAATATAAAATACTTTTAGCTTTAACACTTTTTTAGTTTCTACATGATTCCATGTGTTATTTCATTGTTTTGATGTCTTCACTATTATTCTACAATGTAGAAAATTGTAAAAAAAATAAATAAAGAAATACCCTTGAATGAGTAGGTGTTCTAAAACTTTTGACCGGTAGTGTATACACTTCGCTATTTATTCATTGCAATGTGAGTGGAATAAGGAGTAGATTTTTTTATGTTTTGTAAGTTTTGAATAAACAGTGACAGGGATGAATAAAAAAAAGTAGGGTATTGGGAGGTAACTGCCCTCCCACCTCCAACTGAAATTCACATCAAGACCACAAGATGTCACCAAATTATTTCCCCAACACTTTCCCTGGCTGCCACTGATCTTGCTCATCAAAAAAGTAATCCGTGTCTTCAAAACTTTTGAGATATTTCAACAAATCGATTTTGTGGTGAATTGAAAAAGTGGTCAAAATATTCTGATGTTAGATCTAAAATTGTTTAAATATGCAAGTAGGTAAGATAAATAATCCACTTGTTTAAAGAGCAATTTACATACTTTATAAAGTGTTGTAAACTGTACAGTACAGTGGAATATCCCATCCCTGCATTTAGGTACGTTTTCCCACTCCACGGTGTCTTAATGTACCCAATGTACTCTACAACAGTGCAGCTCGGTGTAAACAAGCGTAACTGTAGGGTCAGTATCTTCTGGGAAAAGTGTGTGTGTGTCAGGTCAACATTACACCCACCTTCAAAGGGGTCACACACAGGTCAGATAACATCACACCCTGAGTGACAAATCGAATACTGATCTCATAAAGGAAGGGTTTTCATAAACTTGGTCCAGAAATATTCTTCATTGATATTGGAACAGTGCTGAATAAACGCTCACAAATGACATCAGATACAAATCAACTACATGGTGACTCAATGACTGCTTTGGGGTCCGTCAGATTTGAAGTCTTGCTGCCCTCCTGTGGCACTTCAAGGTAGCATTATATTTGTGGTATTGTAAAATTTGCTTTACTTAAAATGTATTTGGGAACAGGGGGCAGTATTGAGTAGCTTGGATGAATAAGGTGCCCAGAGTAAACTACCTTTTACTCAGGCCTCGAAGCTTGGATATGCATATAATTAGTAGATTTGGATAGAAAACACTCTAAAGTTTCCAAAACGGTTAAAATAATGTCTGAGTATAACAGTCATATGGCAGGCAAAAAACCTGAGAAAAATCCAAACAGGAAGTGGGAAATCTGAGATTTGTAGTTAAAAAAAGTGATTGCCTATCCAATATCCTGTGTCTATGGGGTCAGATTGCACTTCCTAAAGCTTCCAGTAGATTTAGTTTAGTCTCGCACGAGGTTCTTTCCCTTTCCAATGAAAACAATATTGTCCGGTTGGAATATTATTGAAGATTTATCATAAAGACATCCTAGATTGATTATATACACATCGTTTGACATGTTTCTACGAACTTTAATGGAACTTTTTGGACTTTTCGTCTGGGCTTTGTGCATCTGGAATAGTGGACTAAACGCGCAGAACAAAAAAAGGAGGTATTTGGACATAAAGATTAACTTTATCAAACAAAACTAACATTTGTCTAACATGGAGACCTGGGAGTTTCATCAGATGAAGATCATCAAAGGTAAGTGATTCATTTTAACACTATTTCTGACTTTTGTGACACCTCTCCTTGGTTGGAAAATGACTATGGTTTTCTGTGGCTAGGCGCTGACCTAACAATCGCATTGTGTGCTATCACCATAAAGCTTTTTTGAAATCGGACACAGCGGCTGCATTAACAAGAAGTTTCTTTAATCCTATGTATAACACTTGTATCTTTCATCAATGTTTATGATGAGTATTTTGGTAATTTGATGTGGCTCTCTGCAATTTCACTGGACGTTTGTTTGAGACAATGCATTGCTGAACATAACACGCCAATTTCAAATGAGGTTTTTGCTTTCGCCGTAAAGCCTTTTTGAAATCAGACACGGTGGCTGGATTAACAAGAAGTTTCATTAAAATGGTGTAAAATACTTGTATGTTTTAGGAATTTTAATTATGAGATTTCTGTTTGAATTTGGCACCTTGCAATTTCACTGGCTGTTGGCGAGGTGGGACATCCCAGAGAGGTTTTAAAAACTGAAAAACAAAACTCACATTCTGCTAATTATTAATGAACCAAAGCAATTTAACAAACAATGAGTAAACTCCTGTAATCGATCATTCATCATACCAAAGGATATTGAGACGGGTCTACAGGTCTGCAGACTACTTTAGTTGTTACTGACTGAGTAGCCAAGTGACAAGCAGAATCAATTAGTCATGAAATACATAGCGGAGTAGCTAAGCAACAATCAAAAACCCATGACGCCTTCATGTGTTTTCCACCTCTCCATCACATACACAAAGTAAACAGTGGTATGCTGTCTGAAAATAAAGCAATCCAGCATCTGAGCTTTCATCACAAAACAGATTTAATTATTATTATTTTCTTCTTCTTTTCATTCATATTATATCTGGGCCACCCTAAAGCACAAATTCTTTAAGGGGGCAACAATGCTGAACTTAATGTAAATTTAAACGGGATATGAACCTGGCCAAGCCTTCCCTCTCTGCCATTCCCTCTTCCACTCCACGATAAAAATATCTGATGGTCAAAGAAACAATAAAAATCCCCAAATGAGAGATTAAAAACCAAGAAGGAAACAGAGAAAAAACTAAATCATAAATACCAGATAGTCTTGTTCCATATTAACTCATACAGAATACTTCTTGGCTGTTCCTAAGCAAAAATATATGCAAAATTACTACAAGATACAATATATCAGTGTACTGCGTTTAATAACAATATACAGGTTTGTAATACTGTGTAAAGCACACTTGGGAGTGACACTCCTTTTCACAATAGGCGAGTTTGGTGCTCCTCTATAGCTCGCAATCGTTTTTTTTTTTATCCTATTTTCTGTGTGGCTGGAGGGTACCAGTACCAGACTGATACCAGGCTACCTGGTACTGCAGGGTCAAAGTCCACAAAACCAAAGAGACGACTGAACTGACAGAAACCAATCAATCATTGGGGAGAGACACACAAGTGAAAAGAAACAAAATGTGGAAGTGGGGAGAAAAATGGTGCGAGAGAATTAATGTAAGTATGTGTATGGAGATCTTCCCTTGTTTTTATTTATTTTAGTCCCTGTACATACAGGACCTTAACATGCTCGCCTCTTGGAGGAGGGGTTGAAAGGGACGAGGAGTTAAATTAATTTCCTCATGGCTAATGGGTCCATATAATATAATACCAGCATGGCTTCAGCATGAGTCAGGTCAGGAGGGGTCAGAGGGTGGTCCTTACAGAGAGAAGGAGTGCCCTCTTGGTCAGGACGGGGCCTCCCAGGTATCTCACTCAGTCAGGATGTCACACAAAAGGGAGAGAGGTACAGAAGCACCAAAGTGTGAGAGGGACAGAGAGGAGAAAGAGCAAAGAGTAGAACCAGAGATGGAAAATGGGTTTGTATTCAAGGAGAGTGGGTAGGGTTCTCAAACAGGAGGGAAGTTAACAGATTGTTTTAACTTTGCTGTTCATTTCAAGTCTTAATGTCCAAAGTATATTTTTACCCCCACACAAGTTCCTTATCTCGTTTTATTTGATTTTTTTTACATTTTTTATTTCGCAATAATAGCAGTTTAAGGATAAAAGTTATTTACAGTGCTGTTGAAATAATGAAACAACGTGTGAATCTACCATAAAGTAAGTCGCACAATACAGAAAAAAAAAAAAAAAAACACGGTCGCTCCATGCCGTTCCAGATGGCCGTACAGGATCCACAGGGCTCCGGTGGACATGGATGGGAGAGGAGCGTGGCGCTTCGTTAAGTGGGAATTATCCCGTCACGCCTAAGGCTCCTCTTCAGCTCCAGGTCCTCTAACTTCTTCCAAAGCTCCTCCCTCTCCTTCTCCTTCTTCTTCTCACTGCAGACAGTACGGGGGGGAGGCAGGACAAGCTGCAGATTACTGAGATATTACTATTGGGTTTTCCACCACTAAGTACATATCCTTATCCTGCTAGAGTCAAGAATCACAATATTACACACACCAGACAGTGTATGAGAAAAAAAAAGTGTTATTCTGCATAAAAACCAAACAGTAATTTTTCTGTACAGTAATTTTCCGTGTAGTGAGCATGGGCCTATTTGAATAGGTGTCTAAAACTATACACGCTTAATACAACAGCACTATGCAGGACCACACCACAGAGGCACCATTAATGATGCAGCATATCTTACCGCTGGCGGTCTGACTTGTAAGTAGCTGTGAGCTCATCAAACAAGGTACTGTTCATCTCCATGAAGGCTTTCAGTACGTTGTACACCAACGCCACTATCGCCCTTCAAGGCAAAATAAAAAACATGTAAAAAAACAGCCAATTTCAACTCTTTCACAACTTATGTTCTCTCTAATGAAAACAAATACAAGGTGATAAATCAAGTTTTTTGATAGGACCAATCTGTGTGAGGGTGTGTTGAGGTGGACTCACGGGTTCCAGTGTTCTTTGGAGATCCTGTACAGGCTGGCGAACATGATGGGTAAGATAACGCTGGAGTTCTCCTCAATCAGACTCATGATGTACTCGTTGTTCCAGTAGTACAGGGCCCTCTCTGCCACCTGCCAGGGACACAGAGATTTAATACACAATACCTACACCCATACGCACTAGCCTCTTTTCAGATTTATTTTGTGATCCTATGGTTGTTGTCATGACAACGACCCTAGAAGTTAGCTATACAGAACAAACAGATCTGGGACAAGGCTAAACCCTCCAACAACAACCATGTACTTACAAGAGCACCATAGATATGCTGAGATTACCACTAAAAACCATGGTCCGTGCTAGCCGGGACCCTTGGGACTTCCCTAACCCTTTGAAGATTAAATAAGGGAAGTGGTAGGTCAAGGACAGGTTATGGTAAGAGTATGGGTTAAGATTAGGGTTTAGGGTAGGGACATCCCAAGGCGGTCAGACAGCATTGACCTAAAAACCCGCCAGGATTTGTGTCCTGCTCTATGGACTGACCTGGAAGTGTGGGCTGGATACGCATCTGGAGATCTGTTTGAAAAGCGGCTCCTGGATCTTGACGAACTGTGTCGGTTCAATCACGTCTAGGATCTCCTCCAGCTCCCCCAGGTACATAACCTGAGAACACACAGTTACAAACACACCTGAGGTACATCACCTGACAGGATTTGACATTCAGGTAAATTAGATTGTGGAACACCAGGCCAGTAACAAGTAAAAACTACTGTCCCGAATGAGAAAATTACTGGCCTGGGCCAGATCACAGGAAAGCAAGTCATGCATGCAGAATTTCAATCAATGGGGGGTTTAATTTGCAGTCTGGGCAAGTACCTTATAGGCGATTATAGCCAACCATACAATCTGATATTTATAATGATTGGAAAACAAAAATAAAACCATGCCAACTCTCAATGAGGACATACAAATCTATTGTTCTGCCCATGAACAATGCAATTAACCCACTGTTCTTAGGCAGTCATTGAAAAGAAGAATTTGTTCTTTAACTGACTTGCCTAGTTAAATAAAAGTAAAATACAATTATTCGTTTTTAAACACTGAGCGCACAACACATTAGGAACACCTCTGTCCATGACAGACTGACCAGCTACGCCACCTGTTAAATACACTTCAGTATAGATGAAGGGGGGACACAAGTTAAAGAATAATTTTTAAGCTTTGTGACATGGATAGTGCATGTGTGCCATTCAGAGGGTGAATTATTATTTAATTTAACTAGGCATGTCAGTTAAAACAAATTCTTATTTTACAATGACGGCCAAACCCGGACGACGCTGGGCCAATTGTGCGCCACCCTATGGGACCCCCGATCACGGCCGGTTGTGATATAGCCCGGTGTTACGGATACCAGTATCCTGTGTGTGTGTATCCTGTGTTCTTTGCCCTCCTTCTCCCCTCACAGGTGAAAATCATCACTCCCCAATCAGTCACCAATCAATCATCAATCAGAAGACACACCTCCTCCTGTTTTCCTACCCTATCACAGTTCCTTTCCCTTGGTTTAAAAACCCTGTCAGTTGTTCGCTCTTGAGCTCAATCTCTCTGTAAATACCATGTCTGTAGGTCTCTGTGTTTCACTCTCTCGTTGTGTATTAACCTCTCTTTTGTTTGAGCACCTCCATAGCACTTTCATCACCTGTGAGTATTGTTTTGGTTATGGTGTTTGTTTGCTGGTGGGAAAAAGGGAAACCAAGACAAGTCGCCCATGGGCATACACTACCCGTAGGTAGACTTTGTTAAATACACTAGTCAGAACTGGGCGGACCACCCACTGTATTTTTGGTTAGTTAGTTAGCTGTTGTTAAAGTAGGCTAGTCGAGCTTAGTTTAAAAAAAAAATACTTATTGTTTCTTTCCTTGGGTCCAGCTCAGCCCCTTTTCCTGCTCCTCCCCCCATTACCGTGTGTTTTCAAATAAACCTTGAGTTTGATGGTAGATTTCAGTTGTCCTGGTTATTTCGTTCTCACTTTTACTTTGTCACAATTATAATTTGCATGAGTTATGTTACGGGTCTCATTACCATCCCCCCTAGACTGTCGGGCCAAAAGAGATTCGTAACACCCGGGATCGTACCAGGGTCTGTAGTGACACCTCTAGCACTGAGATGCGGTGCCTTGCGCCACTCGGGAGCCAAAAGATTTAAGTGCCTTCGAACGGAGTATGGTAGTAGATACCAAGCGAACCGGTTTGAGTGGGTCAAGAACTGCAAAGCTGCTGGGTTTTTCACCTCAACAGTTTCCCGTGTGTATAAAGAATGGTCCACCACCCAAAGGACATCCTACCAACTTGACAACTGTGGGAAGCATTGGAATCAACATGGTCCAGCATCCCTGTGGAACGCTTGACACATTTTAGTCCATGCCCCGACAAATTGAGGTTGTTCTGAGGGCAAAAAGAGGGTGCAACTCAATATTAGGAAGCCGTTGCCAATGTTTTGTACACTCAGTGAATAGCCTTAACATATGACACTTCATAAAATGTAATATCCCCCCCTAGAAAGGAGCCCAATAGCATATTGAAGAAAATGTATTTATTTAGGGCCTATACATGGTCCATATTGCAGGCAGGTGTGCTATTTTAACAATAAACATTATCACATGTAGCCTGATGCAGCATCGTGGCTACATGGCTGAATGCTGCATCTGCATTGTTTACCCCAACTGGAAAATCATTAGGTAGATCATATACTTGATATGTCCTTGCTGCTTGTTTAAAATGTCCTAAAAACTGCCACTAGCCTAATAAAATTGTGATTTGTACAGTGTTTATAAATAGAGTTATTCTGTGAATTTCAGTGAATATAGGCCTACTGTTTATGCACTCAAATGGCAGTTATGTAAATGTAAACACAAAAGGCTCTTTTTGTCATGCTAGACACTCAGATTGCAAAACTGAATCTTATTTACACAAGTGACGTGTAAATAGTTTTAACAAGCAAGCAGCTACATAGTGTAGGCCTATGTAAACCTTTCTTTGCAATTATGGCATTGCTGTGTAGGATGTCTGATATGAGAAAAGGCAGGTGGAGGTCTTTTCTGCAATTGTGAAACGCCCATGCCAATCTCTAACTCTGCTTCCACTAAGACGGGTCTGGGGCAAGTACAGTGGCAAGAAAAAGTATGTGAACCCTTCGGAAATACCTGGAGTTCTGCATAAATTGGTCATGAAATTTGATCTGATCTTCATCTAGGTCACAATTTGTTTGTCTAGTCTGCTTAAACTAATAACACACAATTTATGTTTTCATGTCTTCATTGACCACATTGTGTAAAAATTCACAGTGCAGGGTGGGAAAAGTATGTGAACCCTTGGATTTAATAACTGGTTGACCCTCCCCTTTGGCAGCAACAACCTCAACCAAATGTTTTTTGTAGTTGCGGATCAGACCTGCAAAACGGTCAGAAGGAATTTTAGACAATTCGTCTTTACAAAACTGTTTCAGTTCAGCAATATTCTTGGGATGTCTGGTGTGAACTGCTCTCGAAATCATGCCACAACATCCTATATCGGGTTAAGGTCAGGGCTCTGATTGGGCCACTCCAGAAGGTGTATTTTCTTCTGTTGAAGCCATTCTGTTGATTTACTTCTGTGTTTTAGGTCATTATCCTGTTGCATCACCCAACTTCTGTTGAGCTTTAATTGGCGGACAAAGAACCTAATCTTCTCCTTCTCCTGTCTTGATAAACTTGAGAATTCATTTTTCTGACTGATAGGGCCTGGACAGCTTGCTGAGGCAGTAAAGCAGCCCCAAACCATGATGCTGCCTCCACCATACTTTACAGTTGGGATGAGGTTTTTGTTGGTGTGCTATGCCTTTTTTTCTCTACACAGTGTTGTGTTTCTTCCAAACAACTCAACTGTAGCTTCATTTGTCCACAGACTATTTTGACAATAGCGCTGTGGAACATCCAGGTACTCTTTTGCGAACTTCAGACGTACAGCTATGTTTTTTTTAGACATCAGTGGCTTCTTCCATGGTGTCTCCCCTGACCACCATTCTTAAGTTTGTTACGTATCGTAGACTCGTCAACAGAGATGTTGGCATGTTCCAGAGATTTCTGTAAGTCTTTAGCTGACTCTAGGATTCTTCTTAACCTCTGAGCATTCTGCGCTGTGCTCTTGCAGTCATCTTTGCAGGACGGCCATTCAAAAGTGCTGAACTTTCTCCATTTATAGACAACTTGTCTTACCGTGGACTGATCAACATCAAGGCTTTTAGAGATACTTTTCTAACTCTTTCCAGCTTTATGCAAGTCAACCATTCTTAATCTTAGGTCTTCTGAGAGCTCTTTTGTTCGAGGCATGGTTCACATCAGGCAATGCCTCTTGTGAATAGCAAACTCAACTTTTGTGAGTGATTTTTTTTTTTTTATAGGGCAAGGCAACTCTAACCAACATCTCCAATTTCGTCTCATTGATTGGACTCCTAATTCCATTTAACTTTTTGGAGAAGTCATTATCCTAGGGGTTCATATACTTTATTCAACCTACACTGTGAATGTTTAAATGATGTATTCAATATAGACAATATTGATTTGTGTGTTAGTTGAAAAACACTGTCTATTGTTGTGACTTAGATGAAGATCAGATCAAATTTGACGAGCAATTTATGCAGAAATCCAGGTAATTCCAAAGAGTTCACATACTTTTTCTTGCCACTGTATGCTGACCATACTGAGGCTTTGACATTCTTGCCCCAGCTTGGAAACTGAATGCTGGTTGATAGCAAGAGTGAAGCGTCAGATTGTGAAAGATGAAATATAAATAATAGTCTGTTTTGGAGTTTGAAAATGTACTGACCCAAGCGGGCCATGAGAAAGCTTGATTAACTGGCCAGGTTAGCTTGGCAGATGTTGCCGGGCAAGCGGGCAGTCCTGAATTAGTTACTAACACACCCTAACCCAGGTACACCACCTGAGAACACACCGGAGGTACATCACCTGAGAACACAGTTACAAACACCTGAGCAGGACAACACATCAGGTTGTTACTATCTAGGTAACAGATCTAAACTCCCATTAACATTAGCAGCTCAGTGCTCCAGACCAAGGAAGGGAAACTTCCAGTGCTCTTACCTCTTTTTGACTGCAGGTTTTTGGCCAGAACTTCAATAAGCCCCTGATGACCTATAGATAGATTAGATTAATAGATGTGAGAGAAATGTGTGACTGAAGGGAGACGGTGACTGATTAAAAGACCCTTCTGACCATGGGGGAGATAACACTTACTGGTTCTGTTAACGCTGGGTCTTTCTCTAGGAACTGTACAATGCAATACGCCAACTGGAAAAATAAGTTGCAATAAAGAAAAACATAACACATTGTCAACGTCATGGTTGGAAAATGTGGAATACCAATTAGGATCGACTCACTGGACAGACGCAATCACGTAGAACAGGGCTCTCCAACCCTGTTTCTGGAGAGCTGCCATCCTGTCAGTTTTCTCCAACCCTAATCTCGTGCACCCAATTCTAATGTTTAGCTGGTTGATAAGTTCCAATTGGGATTGGAGCAAAAACCAACAGGATGGTAGTTTTCCAGGAACAGGGTTGGAGAACCAAACCCGGATGTTGAACATCAACAAAATTATGATTGCACACAGTCATACACACAGTACCTGTGCGTGGAAGAGGGACAGACTCCTGACAGTGTGGAGGGGGATCAACACTTTGACCAGAAACTGTTTGTGCTCTGCTTTGAGCGGCAGGGCAAAACCATTGATTATGCTGCAAGAGAGTGGGAGAGGAGAAACGCATCGCTAAGCCAGGATGGCAAATTACACATGTCAGTACAAAGAGACAAGAATTTAGTATAAAAGCTCACTGGAGAATCAATGTCAACAAGACTGAGGCAAAGATACATTAAGGATCAATAGCTTTTACATGGGCCAATGAAAATTACACAGGTACTGTAGCTACTTTAAGTTACCAACAAGCTTTAGCCTGGGCTACAGAACTAAGACCCACGGATGATGAAATGGTAAATCCTTTAACCCTTCGCACTTGTTGCCGGCAGATTTGGACACTAATAAGCACATAAATAGGATCGCAGTGGCTGTACAGTACCCTCTTCCTGCTAACTGGATAACTTGCTGTAAATTAAGAGGAATCAATCCATTTTGAAAGATGCGACGTTGAAGATTATAATAAATAGTGCTTTGGATGTCAAACAAGCATGTCAAACACCCGTAAGTCTAAGGTTGTCTGTCCCCAACCCCAAAAAATCTTGGTCGACCAAGAATTGTCTGTTCTTTAGACCAATCGATCGGTCAAAATGTTTAAACACGTAATTTTCCATTGACACATCCTACGTGTTTTAATCAAATCAACTATATTCACTGGGCTTGACTGATACTTTAAGCACACGGTTTGATTAAATAATTAAGACACCCAAATGAGAAGAGGGAGTGCGACCAGCAATTGATTTGATTGTACCAGCCTCAGACTTGCTACTTTGTGTTAAAAGAAAAAGACTGCGTAATTGTGTGACTAGCACCGCTCTCTCTTCCATGCTGTGGCGCCTACCAGTGTTTATCGCACAGTTCGTGTTGCTGAAACTGCAATATAATTACAGAATTCTGACAGAAAAGTTGTGTTAACGAAAGCCCTTATTTGTTTAGAAAAATTGATGCAGCAAAATGGATGCAGAGGACATGACAAAAACTTAAAATGGGGGAATGTTTACTGGTTGCTCATGAGGTAAAGGGGAAGTCAGATGCGTGAAATTTGATTAATTGTGGAAAAGACTGGAACTTAAGAAAAATAAGGTAAGGAGCAAGCACTGCGTGCATATTATGTGTGCCAAACAGGTGCAGTTAAATTACAATATAATTTTTCTGACCTTTGGGAACAATGTAAACACTAAATAAATTCTAAGCGTACCAGAGTCTAACTTCTTTTGCTAAGCCTTTATTACAGCAAAGACTAAAAACAGCTGCATTGTGAATGCAATTTCCGTAATAGAATGGTTTATTTATTATTTAAGCTAATTATTCAAGGCTAGCTTTATTTTAAACTAAAATGCTTGATTGCATTTCAACTCTTGAATGACTCGTATACAATGTGATGACATGAACAAATTAATGACTGATTGATACAGTAGCCTATACAAATATTGAAATATAGGCAGGCCTAAGTAAGTTACAGTATAGAGACAAAACAGGATGCGCTCTTAGTCCTACAGCTCAATGGTGGTTGTACAAGGCTGCTATACTAAGCCTACTAATGATGACATTACTTATTACGATAATGATCATAACAATAAGTAGATCAAGAAAAAAAGAGCATTATTATGAATATAATTTTTTGGACAATATGGAACAAAGTCAACACTAAATACATTGTATAATACCAGAGGCTGTTCTAATGAAATAAAGTACAACACCTTTATTACAGCAAAGCAAAGATAAAAACAGCAGAATTTGTCAAATGTTTTACTTAACATGTTGCGAGGCTTGATGCTCACAGAATCAGTAGGCTATTAAACACTCAAACCAGCAACAGAAGCAGGATCTGTCTTATTTATGTAGATATACAGTGCATCCGTAAAGTATTCAGACCCCTTGACTTTTTCCACATTTGTCAAGTTACAGCCATATTCTGAAATTGATTAAATTGGCGGTGTCAGAGGAAGGCCCTAAAAATTGTCAAAGACTCCAGCCACCCTAGTCATAGACTGTTCTCTCACATACCGCACGGCAAGCGGTACCGGAGCACCAAGTCTAGGTCCAAGAGGCTTCTAAACAGCTTCCACCCCCAAGCCATAAGCCATCTAATCAAATAGATACCCAGAATATTTGCATTGCCCCCCCTCTTCAACGTTGCTGCTACTACTCTCTTATTATCTATGCATAGTCACTTTAATAGCTCTACCTACATGTACATATTACCTCAACTAACCGGTGCTCCCATATTACCTCGACTAACCGGTGCCCCCGCACATTGACTCTGTACCGGTACCCCCTTTATATATCCTTGCGATTGTTATTTACTGCTGCTCTTTAATTATTTTAGACTTTATTATTTTTCTTAAAACTGCATTGTTGGTTAAGGGCTTGTAAGTATTTCACCTGTTGTATTCGGCACGTGACAAAATTAAAATGTTTTTGCCCTTTGCCCAGTTTACACACAACAACCCATAATGACAAAGCAAAAACAGGTTTTTAGAAATGTTTGCGAATTTATCAAAAATGTTAAACGGAAATATCATATTTACATAAGTATTCAGACCCTTTACTCAGTACTTTGTTAAAACACGTTTGACAGCGCTTACAGCCAGTCTCCTTGGGTATGACGCTACAAGCTCGACACACCTGTATTTGGGTAGTTTCTCCCATTCTTCTCTGCAGATCCTCAAGCTGTACCATGTTGGATGAGGAGCGCTGCAGAAAAGCTATTTTCAGGTCTCTCCAGACATGTTTAAATCAGGTTCAAGTTCGGCTGGTCCACTCAAGGACATTTAGAGACTTGTCCCGAAGCCACTCCTGTGTTGCCTTGGTTGTATGCTTAGGGTCGTTGTCCTGTTGTAAGGTGAACCTTCACCCCAGTCTGAGGTCCTGAGCGCTCTGGAGCATGTTTTCATCAAGGCTCTTGCTGAACTTTACTCCGTTCATCTTTGCCTCAATCCTGACTAGTCTCTCAGTCCCTGCTGTTGAAAAAAAAAAGTCCCTGAAACACTTCAGCGAGCAGGCCTTTCTAATCGACCTGGCCCGGGTATCCTGGAAGGATATTTACCTCATCCCGTCAGTAGAGGATGCCTGTTTTTTTTTTTAAATGCCTTCCTCACCATCTTAAATAAGCATGCACCATTCAAGAAATTTAGAACCAGGAACACATATAGCCATTGGTTCTCTCCAGACCTGACTGCCCGTAACCAACACAAAAACATCCTTTGGCATTCTGCATTAGCATCGAACAGCCCCCGTGATATGCAACTTTTCAGGAAAGTTAGAAACCAATATACACAGGCAGTTAGAAAAGCCAAGGCTAGCGTTCTCAAGCAGAAATTTGCTTCCTGCAACACAAACTCAAAAAAGTTCTGGGACAATGTAAAGTCCATGGAGAATAAGAACACCTCCTCCCAGCTGCCCACTGCACTGAGCATAGGAAACTCTGTCGCCACCGATAAATCCCCTACAATTGAGAATTTCAATAAGCATTTTTCTACGGCAGGCCATGCTTTACCTGGCTACCCCTACCCCGGTCAACTGCACTGTACACCCCCCACACCAACTCGCCAAAGCCTTCCCCATTTCTCCTCCTCCCAAATCCAGTCAGCTGATGTTCTGAAAGAGCTGCAAAATCTGGTCCCCTACAAATCAGCCAGGCTAGACAATCTGGACCCTTTCTCTCTAAAATGATCTACCGAAATAGTTGCAACCCCTATTACTAGCCTGTTCAACCTCTCGTGTCGTCTGAGATTCCCACAGATTGGAAAGCAGCTGTGGACATCCCACAATATCTTAACCGCCATCGATAAAGAGACAATACTGTGCAGCCGTACTCATTGACCTGGTCAAAGCTTTCGACTCTGTCAATCACCACATCCTCATCGGCAGACTCGATAGCCTTGGTTTCTCAAATGATTGCCTCGCCTGGTTCACCAAGTACTTCTCTGTTCAGTGTGTTCACCCCCAAAACCAATTCTTCCTTTGGACCCTCTCCTTCCAGTTCTCTGCTGCCAATGACTGGAACATACTACAAAAATCTCTGAAACTGGAAATACTTATCTCCCTCACTAGCTTTAAGAAGCAGCTGTCAGAGCAGCTCACAGATTACTGCACCTGTACATAGCCCATCTATAATTTAGCCCAAACTACGTCTTCCCATACTGTATTTATTTAGCTCCTTTGCACCCCATTATTTTTATTTCAACTTTGTACATTCTTCCATTGCAAATATACCATTCAAGTGTTTTACTTGCTATATTGTATTTACTTCGCCACCATGGTCTTTTTTTTGCCTTTACCTCCCTTACCTCATTTGCACACATTGTATATAGACTTATATTTCTACTGTATTATTGACTGTGTGTTTGTTTTACTCCATGTGTAACTGTGTTGTTATATGTCGAACTGCTTTGCTTTATCTTGTCCTGGTCACAATAGTAAATGAGAACTTGTTCTTAACTTGCCTACCTGGTTAAATACAGGTGAAAAAAAATAACAAATCTTACAGCATGGTGCTGCCACCGTCATGTTTCACCATAGGGATGGTGCCAGGTTTCCTCCATACGTGACGTTTGGCATTCAGACCAGATAGTTCAATCTTGGTTTCATCAGACCGGAGAATCTTGTTTCTCATGGTCTGAGTCTTTGGGTGCCTTTTGGCAAATTACAAAAAACACCATGTTTTTTCTTACTGAGGAGTGGCTTCCATCTGGCCACTACCATAAAGGCCTGATTGCTGGAGTGCTGAAAAGATGGGAGAACCTTCCAAAAAGACAACTATCTCCACAGAGGAAATCTAGAGCTCTGTCAGAGTGAACATCGGGTTCTTGGTCACCTCCCGGACCAAGGCCCTTCTCCCACGATTGCTCAGTTCGGCGAAGCGGCCAGCTCTAGGAAGAGTCTTGGTGGTTCCAAACTTCAATTTAAAAACGACGGAGGCCACTGTGTTCTTGGGGGACTTCAATGATGCAGACATTTTTGGTACCCTTCCCCATTCTGTCCAGGGGCTCTATGGACAATTCCTTCGACCTCATGGCTTGGTCTTTACTCTGACATGCAGTCAACTGTGGGACCTTATATAGACAGGTGTGTGCCTTTCCAAATCATGTCCAAACAATTGAATTTACCACAGGTGGACTCCCCTCAAGTTGTAGAAACATCTCAAGGATGATCAATGGAAACAGGATCCACCTGAGCTCAATTGAGTCTCACAGCAAAGGGTCTGAATAATGGTCTGAATAATTATGTAAATATTTTTAACACAATTGTAACCATTTCGAAAATCCTGTTTTCACTTTGTCATTATAGGGTATTGTGTGTAGATTGCTGAGGGGGAAATGTATTTAATCCATTTTAGAATAAGGCTGTAAAGTAACAAAATGTGGAGGGGTCTAAATAGTTTCCAAAGGCACTGCATATTATTTATAAAGCCAGCAACATTTAACAGTTAGTCTATTGATTATAGACCTAATTAAGTTGGGGTTTCCTTCCTCCTCACTTTTTATAGACAATAAGGCAAGGGCTCCACTACACCAATAAGCTGGTTAACTTTGCTATTGTGCACATAGCAATATAGTCTAGGAAAAGGCACTAATTCAACAGCGCACTGATGTTTCAGAACCATGGACAGCGACCACTATTCAACGTGGGAAAAGTGCATTTTTTATATATAAAAAAAATATGTATTAGTGTATGTGCCCATAGGTAACGTTGTTGTCGGTGATGTCTGGTGAGGACCTGCCTTACAACAGGCCTACAAGCCCTCAGTCCAGCCTCTCTCAGCCTATTGCGGTCAGTCTGAGCACTGATGGAGGGATTGTGTGTTCCTGGTGGAACTCGGGCAGTTGTTGCCATCCTGTACCTGTCCCGCAGGTGAGATGTACCGATCCTGTACAGGTGTTGTTACACGTGGTCTGCCACTGCGAGGACGATCAGCCGTCCGTCCTGTCTCCCTGTAGCGCTGTCTTAGGCGTCTCACAGTACGGACATTGCAATTTATTGCCCTGGCCACATCTGCAGCCCTCATGCCTCCTTGCAGATGAGCAGGGACACTGGGCATCTTTCTCCCGGTGTATTTCAAAGTCAGTAGAAAGGCCTCTTTAGTGTCCAAAGTTCTCATAACTGTGACCTTAATTGCCTACCGTCTGTAAGCTGTTAGTGTCTTAACAACCGTTCCACAGGTGCATGTTCATTAATTGTTTTCAAAAGGCCTTCAGGGCCGACAGAGAAGTTCTCCACTTTTTCTCCCTTCCATTTATTCCCAAAGTAGTTCAATATGGTTTGCATTGCAAATGAAGGCATAAACTGGGTCAAGACACCAGCAGAGTAAGTAGACCGTTAAGTAGTAAAATAAAGGTTAATTAAAAATAAGACCTACAACACTTAACAGCACATTACTCAACACTAGTGAGGCTCATGTTGCCTACGGTAGGCCTACAGTATATCTACAAATATTTTTTTTCATCTCTACATGTAGGTCTCCTGATTTAAACCCGATCAAACTTGTTGCAACTAAAATGTAGTAGAAATAATCTGCATGTTTGCCTGGCATGGATTGTGACTCCATCTTGTTCTTCGCCCTCTCCAACTCCGCCAATGCTGCCTGACTCTCCGCCGACGACGTGACTCTCCGCCAATAACAACATTTGGAGGATTGGAGGAGTCTACATAAAAATCGAATCTGTGAGAATATCTAAGGGGCTTTTATATAATTATAATGCAGGGTTAATAATAATCGGTTTGTTTAAAAAAATAAATATTTTGGGGATGATTGTTTCAAATAACCAAAAGTGAACACTTAAAGGGTAAAAGGCCATTCTTGAACATGGGGTGAGACATTTTTAATAATTTGTAAATAAAGCCAGTTTATTACTTAGAATGATTTCTGTTTTTAGCGGGAGAGAAACCAAAAGCTCACTGCGCCTATTTTTCGGAAAATCGTTAGTCCAAATGTAAAGTGAAATACCCCCATGTTATTTACCCAAGTTCTCTCTTAGCTCCAGGAGCACAGATGGGCAACAATAACAAAAACTGATGCAGGACTCTAGTGCCAGAGGAGAGACTCTCAGATGGAAAACCGCCTCCATTAATTGCCACAGTTTAGACTTCCGATAGAGCAGAGTTTTAACTCCCCCTTGTGATAGTGTGGTGCAATGACAGAATGCCACCGTCTACCACAAACGGCCTAAACTCGTATTAAAGGAAGAACCACTATAGGAGAGCAAAATAAAAAATAAAAATCACCTTAATTGAATACTGAGTCATAAAAGTGCATTGAAATTACTTAGGAACTGTGCACATTTGAGAGTTGTGTGACCACTGAGACACCAGTTAGTCCTCTCACTCAAACCCTTGTCATTTATTTGTCTTGTGTTGCACCTAACACACAATAATATTCTTATAATGTTAGTGAATGTATCCAGAGTATTTCTAGATTTCGTTATTGACAAATGCAACAAAAAGTAAAGTAAATGTAAAATACACTGAGTAATGTTTGGATTCAGTCTTGTGTCAGGTAATCTGTTACGTCCTCAACTTTGGTCTAATACGTTTCACATAATCTCCAAACTGTTCCTTTTCAATTGCTACCATGCTTAGGAATTTTCCTTTCACATTTATTTTGTAAGAAACACTTCAATTTATCCCTATACATATAGTCCAATTCCCACAAGTGTAAAGGGTTAAGACAGCGCCTGAGAACAAAGGCATCAGAACTAACCATAAATTAATCCAGGGTCACATACCTTCCCAAGATCTCCAGTAACTCAGCAACCCCGTTAAAGTGCTCAGTCTCATAAACAAAACTTTACGAGAGAGGAGAGAGTGGATAAACGTTAGTGAAACATCAGTGAAAGTGCCACAACGGTCTAAGTAGAGGAGAATGAGGAGCGCCGTCTTACCGTAGAAAAATATTATTGATCTGTTTTCGTATAAAAGCCCTCAGCCCCAGGAACTTCCCATAGATTCTGTGTAAGACTGTTTTCAGGTAGTCTCTCTCCCGAGGATCCTCACTGTCAAATAGCTCCAAGAGCTACAGAGAGCCAGGGAGAAAGAACAAAAAGGGAAAGAAAAAAATATGAAACAACTACAAACTCCTCAAACTTGTACAACACTAGTCTACATTTTTTAAAGTGCAGCCTCAATGTAACAGTCTCACTCACCTGTAGAACAAATTTCTGGTCTATGTACTTTTTGGCAATGCTGGGCTGGAATTCTTGACTCTCCAAGAATCGTATGAAGAACTCATACACCAGCTATGATACAGTGAAAGAAAGAGCGAGATGGAGATTCATAAAACAAAGGTAAGGCTATGGAGCAGAGGAGGTCAAAGGTCACAGAGGCAAAACATGGGTAGGGTCACTAGTACCTTAAGTGGTAACCATGGTTACAAGAAGGCCATGGGGAGGGGCTTATGACTAGGCAGGTTAATCTCAATATGTGGTCAAATGAACTTGGCTGTTGCTTTGGAAATGTAATAAAGAAAATAAAACTTTTACCAGGAAGAATTTCCTTGAGATGGGCATCGTATTTCTTAATTTCTTACGGCTTGGGGGCAGTATTTTGATGACAAGCGTCTGGATGACAAGCGTGCACAAAGTAAACTGTGCCTGTTACTCAGGCCCAGAAGCTAGGATATGCATATAATTGGTAGATTTGGATAGAAAACACTAAAGTTTCCAAAACTGTTCAAATAATGTTTGTGAGTATAACAGAACTGATATGGTAGGCGAAAACCTGAGGAAAATCCATCCAGGAAGTGGATTTTTTTTTATGTGGGTGGTTTTCAATTGAATGCCTATTGAGTATCTAATGAGTTAGGACCAAGATTGCAGTTCCTATGGCTTCCACTAGATGTCAAGTCTTTAGACATTGTTTCAGGCTTGTTTTCTGAAAAATTAAGAAGAATGAGACCTTTCTGTCAGTGGACTGAGGAAGCATGCAGTACTGGTTTGCGCGCATGACCATGTGCGCACCCTTTTTCCTTTCTATTGAATACGCTATTGTCCGGTTAAATATTATTGATTATTTAGACAATTGACAACAATTAATTATCAACATCGTTTGACATGTTTCGACAAACTTTACCAGTACTATTAGGATGTATTCGTCTGCATCCTTTGACAGCCTTTGAGCCAGTGGATTACTGAACAAAACGCGCCAACAAAACTGAGTTTTTGGGATATAGAGGGACTTTATCGAACAAAAACAAACAATTAATGTGTAGCTGGGACTCGTGACTGCAACAAGATTAAGCTCTTCAAAAGGTAAGTGATTCATTTTATCGACATTTCTGACTCCTTTACTTGGTTGGAAAATGTTTATATGCTTTTGTAAGCAGGGTGCTGTCCTCAGATAATCGCATGGTATGCTTTTGCCGTAAAGCCTTTTTGAAATCCGACAAAGCGGCTGAATTAACAAGAAGTTCATCTTTAAGCTGTTGTATAACACTTGTATTTTTATGAATGTTTATTATGACTATTTCTGTATTTTGAATTTGGTGCCCTGCAATTTCACCGGATGTTGTCGAGGTGGGTGGCTAGCGGCACGTCTGCGCCAGAGGGGTTAAGGAGGCAGAGCCGCAGTTCCAAAGAAACGGTGGTGAGAGAATGAGCACCTGACAATAGACCCGTAATAAAATCTTACTAAATCAGGGACCGAGAAACAGAACACGCGTAACACCAGCTCAAATGTCCACATACAAAAGAACATATCAAAAATAGCTATGACACCAGGAAGGTTCTCATGGGGGGGAGACGAAATTCAGTCTCCAATTGAAGACAGAACGAATACTTACAGACACTTATACATCAATTCTATCCTATGCTGTTACCTGTAAGTGCGGCCATGAGGCCTCGAGTGTGGGTTCATCCTCCTCTGGGTCAAACTCATTACTGTCCGTGGGCGGAAGGGTCCGGAATATGTTGTAAGACACCTGGAAGAAAAGGGTAAAGGGGTAAATCAACAGATTTCAAAATCAACTGATTTCACTGGAAAGTAAGGCAATTGACACAGAGTAATATAACAATCAGTTTTATAGCCAACTCCGGCACTTCAATACTGATGTGAAACCAAAATGTTGACTAATGAGCATTGTTCTTGTCAACTAGCTAAATGAAATTAAATACAAACAGCAGAAAATTCCCCACCCTCTTCCTCTCCACCTACCATCCGTCACTCCCACTTCCTGAAGATCGGGACTTCCTTCCCCCACACCTTAAGTAGGCTCACCTGATTTCAATCAAGGTGGTTACCTGATTGAATTGTTTTGAGAAGTTTTTTTAAATTAAGTTTATAATCCTCTCCTTTGAAGTACATCTCCCTTCAAATGGATGTGTTATTGACTAAGTTTATCCTCTCTCCTTTATACCTACGCATTTGGTGTCGACTTTCTATAGTTTTACATGGTTTGACTTGTTTTAGCCACTAGCCGAGTCTTACCTTTTTTTGTAGTCCTTGGTTCTTGAGACTATACTGATCAAAAATATGAACGCAACGTGCAAAGTGTTGGTCCCAAGTTTCTTGAGCTCAAATAAAATATCCCGGAAATGTTCCATATGCACAACTTATTTCTCAAAAATCTTGTGCACAAATTTGTTTATATCCCTGTTAGTGAGCATTTCTCCTTTGCCAAGATATTCCATCCGATTAAACAGCATGATCATTACACAGGTGCACCTCATGCTGGGAACAATAATAGGTCACTAAAATGTGCAGTTTTGTCACAAAATACAATGTCACAGATGTGTCAAGTTAAAGGCTCCAATTGGCATGCTGACTGCAGGAATGTCCACCAGAACTGTTGCCAGAGAATGGAATGTTAAATTCTCTACATAAGCCGCCTCAAATTGTTTTAGAGCCTTGCATACTCACCAGACATGCTACCCATTGAGGAGTGGTACAATATTCCACAGGCCACAATCAACAGCCTGATCAACTATGCGAAGGAGATGTCGCACTGAACGAGGCAAATGCTCGTCACACCAGATACGGACAAGTTCTGCTCCACCCCTCTGCCTTTTTTTTAAGGTATCCGTGACCAACAAACATATCTGTATTCCCAGTGATGTGAAATCCATAGATTAGAGCATAATGAAAAATCAAATCCAAATACATTTTTATTGGTCACATACATAGTTAGCAGATGTTATTTGAGTGTAGCGAAATGCTTGTACTTCTAGTTCCGACAGTGCAGCAATATCAACAAGTAATCTAACAATTCCACAACTACCTAATACACACACATCTAAGTAAAAGGGTGGAATAAGAATATGTACATATAAAAATATGGATGAGCAATGACCGAGCAGCATAGGCAACACGCAATAGATGGTATAAAATACAGTATATAAATATGGGATAAGTAATGCAAGATACATAAACATAATTAAAGTGGCATTAATGAAGTGACTAGTGATCCATTTGTTAGAGTGGCTAATCATTTCAAGTCTATGTAGGAAGCAGCCTATCTGTGTTAGTGATGGCTGTTTAACAGTCTTATGGCCTTCAGATAGAAGCTGTTTCTCAGTCTCTTTGATGCACCTGTACTGACCTCGCCTTCTGGATGATAGCGGGGTGAACAGGCAGTGGCTCAGGTGGTTGTTGTCCTTGATGATCTTTATGCCCTTCATCTGACATCAGATGCTATAGGTGTCCTGGAGGGCAGGTAGTTTGCCCCCGGTGATGCCTTGTGCAGACCGCATCACCCTCTGGAGAGAAATACGATAGTGGGCGGTGCAGTTGCCATACAGGAAGCTCTCAATTGTGCATCTGTAAAAGTTAGTGAGGGTTTTTGGGTGTCAAGACACATTTCAGCCTCCTGAAGTTGAAGAGGCGCTGTTGCGCCTTCACCACACTGTATGTGTGGGTGGACTATTTCAGTTTGTCCGTGATGTGTACGCTGAGGAACTTAACTTTCCACTGGTGTCCCTTCGATGTGGATAGGGAGGGCGGGGGGAGGGGGGGGTGCTCCCTCTGCTGTTTCCTGAAGTCCACAACCTTTGTTGTGTTGACGTTGAGTGAGGTTGTTTTCCTTACACCACACTCCGAGTGACCTCACCTCCGACCTACAGCCTGTCTCGTCGTTGTTGGTGATGAAGCCTTGTCACAAGAATGTTATTATCATTGGGATTGAACAATCAATCAATAGCTTTGACCAATCCCCGAGGTCTGTAAAACCATGGGTTTAATAATAATTAGTCAAAGACTCAGCTTATGCAAAAGGTCAGTACAATTTATTGACAAGAACGTTCTGAAGTCCACAATACAAAGACATCCATTTTATAGCGGCGCACATACTTCCACAAACAGTAGAAATCATACACACATACACATCCTACACACATACTGTATCACTACCCAGCCGACAAAGATTATGGAGACCGTGAGAAGCACTCCCTGTCATCCCCCAAGATTAGGGAGGCCGTGAGAAGTACTCCCTGCCCTCTCCCAAATCTGTGGCCCCTAGCCAAGGTCGGCACCGAATTTTGCTCAGACAGTCTGTTTAAGATACTATAAACAATATATTGTACATATTGTAATATTGTATTGTTTTACCCTAATTCTGACTAAAACTACACACATCATTAATTACAATTTTACTGACTATAATCAATTTCGTACAATTATATGGTTTCAGGGTGGAATATTCTAATCATTAATTTAAACATAAATTCTATTATCAAGCCTACTACTGTGTCTGCAAACTTGATAATTGAATTGGAGGCGTGCATGGCCACGCAGTCATGGGTGAACAGGGAGTACAGGAAAGGGCTTAGCACACACCGTTGTGGGGCCTCAGTGTTGAGGGTCAGCGAAGTGGAGATGTTGTTTCCTACCTTCACCACCTGGGGGCGGCCCGTCATGAAGTCCAGGACCGAATCGCACAGGGCGGGGTTGAGACCCAGGGCCTCCACCTTAATGAGCTTGGAGGGTACTATGGTGTTGAATGCTGAGCTGTACTCAATGAACAGCATTCTTACATAGGTATTCCTCTTGTCCAGATGGGATAGGGCAGTGTGCAGGGTGATGGCGATTGCATCGTCTGTGGACCTATTGGGGCGGTATGCAAATTGCAGTGGGTCTAGGATGGCAGGTAAGGTGTGAGCTGTCGTCAATGAACAGTATTCCTACAACAGCATTCTTACATAGGTATTGCTCTTGTCCAGATGGGATAGGACGGCGTGCAGTGTGATGGCGATTGCATCGTCTGTGGACCTATTGGGTTCGTGGGTCTAGGGTGGCAGGTAAGGTGGAGTTGAAATGATCCTTGACTAGTCTCTCAAAGCAATTTGTGATAACAGAAGTTAGTGCTACGGGACAATAGTCATTCAGTTCAGTTACCTTTGCCTTCTTGGGTACATGAACAATGGGGGCCATCTTGAAGCATGTGGGGACAGCAGACTGGGATAGGGAGAGATTGAATGTCTATAAACACACCAGCCAGCTGGTCAGCGCATGCTCTGAGGATGCAGCTAGGGATGCCGTCTGGGCAGGCAGCCTTGCGAGAGTTAACATGTTTAAATGTCTTATTCACGTCCGCCACGAAGGAGGAGAGCCCACAGTCCTTGGTAGCGGACCACTTCGGTGGCACGGTGTTATCCTCAAAGCGGGCAAAGTTGTTTAGTTTGTCTGGAAGCATGGCGGTGTCCGTGATGTGACTGATTTTCTTTTTGTAGTCCGTGATTGTCTGTAGACCCTGCCGTATACGTGTCTGAGCCATTGAATAGCGACTCCACTTTGTCCCTATACTGACATTTCACTTGTTTGATTGACTTGCGGAATGAATAACCACATTGTTTGTATTCGGCCATATTCCTGGTCGTCTTTTTAAAAAAAAAATCTATTTTAATTTTTACCCCTTTTTCTCCCCAACTTCGTGGTATCCAATTGTTTTTAGTAGCTACTATATTGTCTCATCGCTACAACTCCCGTACGGAAAGCCATGTGTCCTCCAATACACAACCCAACCAAGCCGCACTGCTTCTTAACACAGCGCGAATCCAACCCGGAAGCAAGCCGCACCATGTGTCGGAGGAAACACCGTGCACCTGGCAACCTTGGTTAGCGCGCACTGCGCCCGGCCCGCTACAGGAGTCGCTGGTGCGCAATGAGACAGCCCTACCAGCCAAGCCCTCCCTAACCCAGAGTCTCTGATGGCACAGCCGGCGCTGCATTACAGCGCCCTTAACCACTGCGCCACCTGGGAGGCCCTGGTCATCTTTCCATGGTTAAATGCGGTGGTTTGCCAATGCCACCATCTGTCCACGGTTTCTGGTTAGGGTAGATTTTAATAGTCACAGTGGGTACAACATCTGATGCACTTCCTTAAACTCACTCACAGAATCAGTGTATAAATCTATTATTCTCTGAGGCTACCCGGGAACATATCCCAGTCCACGTGATCAAAACATTCTTGAAGCGTGGATTCTGATTGGTCAGACTAGCGTTGAATGGTCCTGGTCACAGGTGTGCATCCTGTTTGAGTTTCTGCCTATAGGGGGAGAAGCAAAATGGAGTTGTGGTCAGATTTGCTGAACGGAGGGCGGGGGCAGGGCCTTGTATGTACGCAGAAGTTAGAGTAGCATTGATCGTGTTTTGCCAGCCTGGGTACTACAATCAATATGCTGATAGAAAATTTGAGATCAAGGCTACCTAAATTCTATGTTAAAATCCCCAACTACAATAAATTAAACCTCAGGTTACATGGTTTCCAGTTTGCGTGGGAGTTCCTTGAGGGCCGTCGTGGTATCGGCTTGAGGGGGATATACACGTCTGTGACAATAACCGACGAGAATTGTCTTGGGAGATAACGCGGTCGGCATTCGAGCTTAAGGAATTATTGGTCAGGTGAACAAAAGGACTTGAGTTCCTGTATGTTACAATTACACCATGAGTCGTTAATCATCCCGGTGGCTGTACAGACTCCCGACAGCATGTCCCCAGAAAGTATGTTACAATCCCGGATGTCTTTCTGGAAAGCAACCTTGGCCCTAATTTCATCTACCTTGTAATCTAGAGACTGGACATTAGCGAGTAATATACTCGGAAGCGGTGGGCGGTGCGCGCGCCCCCGAAGTCTGACCAGAAGGACGCTCTGTCTACCTCTTCTGCGGCGACGTTGTTTTGGGTCAGCCTCTGGAATAAGTTAGAATGCCTTGGGTGGTTTGAACAAAGGATACGTTTTGGGAAAGTTGTATTCCTGGTAAATTGACGTCGCTCTGATATCCAATAGTTCTTCCCGGCTGTATGTAATAACACTTAAGATTATCTGGGCTAACAATTTAAGAAATACATAAACTAAATACTGCATAGTTTACGAAGGACTAGAAGCGAGGTGACCCTCTCTGTCGGCGCCATCTTCCCTTATAAGAGTCAACTGACTGATTTCCTTATGAACTGTAACTCAGTAAAATCTTTGAAATTGTTGCATGTTGCGTTTATTTTTCTTCAGTGTAGTTATCCTTTGAATATATTTGATGTCGAACTGACATCTATTCCGTATTATTTACTCCCAGAATCCTAGGCTAGCAACCATCATATCCGATTACATCCCTTTTCTAAATAAATGGTAAACTAGGAGATGGGTCCTAGTGTTCTTACAGACTACTCTGAAGCTGAGTAGTCTGTAAGAACCAGAAACCCTCCAGTATTTTACAAACTAAGATTGTAGCGTGGCTAGGAGTTAGTTTACTTTAAGGCACAATGTGTTGTGGCCTCACCATTTTGACAACCTCCGGGTAGGCCTGTTCTGTCAGGTAGCCCCTGCTGACGGTGACATAGTCCACCAGTTCGTTGAGCGTGGAGCGCTTGTACTCTTTCATCTTTAGGTCAGACAGCGTGTCCATGAAGTCAAAAACAGTACAGCACTGTTGCAGCTTCTTCAGGAACAGCTCCGGCTGCTCCGGCGCTGGCACGTCTACACACATAGGGAGAGAACGAGAAACGGTCAGTAGAGGCCTACTAGTATAGGGAGACTTCTAGTGGAGAGGGGGAGGACAACATTGGAGTAGAGATGGAGAGTGAATGAGGAAAGGAAAATGTGAATTTAAGGACCTTCACTTGTTAATTTTTTATATATTCACGCTGATGAACCAATCCAAGTAACTCAGTCTTCCATGATTAAGTAAGAGATGAGCTGCTATAGAGGCAACGGGCCACACGAACCTACAGGTCCCTCATTACTGCAGCATGTCACTGTAGTCAACAGATTACTGTGGATGTTGCTCACGCTGTTAACAGCGTAGTACAGGCAGAAGCGCAAAGACCATACATACAATACAAATCAGAGGACCCTGATCCAGACATGAAATCGCTTCCATCAGAGACCAGTTTGCACAAGATCTTAAATCCAGGCTATATGTACTTGTACTTACGGTATATCTATATAGTCAGTCAGTGCCTGCAGTTTAAACAGGTGGTATAAAAAGTGGATAAAAGTGACCTCATCACAGGCCATCCCTAAGACTAAGTATCTACACTAAACTATCTATGGTCTTCTCAGCCAAGCATCTGTCAACATGGCATAACACAGGGCAATACAGGTAACTGCCAAAATAAAGGCAAACCCAACAGTGTCTGAATAGGGTGTTGGGCCGCCACGAGCCACCAGAACAGCTTCAATGTGCCTTGGCATAGATTCTAAGAGTGTCTGATTGGAGGGATGTGACACCATTATTCAATGGGAAATTCCATAATTTGGTGTTTTGTTGATGGAAAACGTTCCAGAATCTCCCATGTGTTCAATTGGGTTGATCTGGTGACTAACACACCCCTTTAAAGCCCCTATGCTCCTTTCAAGACCCCTCTTTCAAAGTCACGAGATCTCTTCTAGACACGGTAGCCAAAATAATGGGCAACTGGGCATTTTTACATGGCCCTAAAACATGATGGGATGTTAATTGCTTAATTAACTCAGGAACCACACCAACTCCACCATGCTGCAGCTCCTTACCAAGAGGGGCCGAGAGCCCAGGGACCAAGATGTGGCCATCATAGAGGAAGGCCACACACCCATCAAGACTGTGCGTTAGTGTGTGCGCGCATTCTTATAACCCTAACATTACTCCTATTATTGATCCTTTGCTCTCTCATGATTGGCTCACGGTCTGCTTCACTCGGTCTGATTGGTCTAGAGAAGGTCCACTTGGTCCTGATGGACATGCTGATGTCACTGGTTGCCATGGAGACTGTTGGCAAGGTGAAGAGGGCAGCGGAGGCAGAGCAGATGGGGGGGGTTCCATGGAATAACACCCTCTTTTGGGTTAACCAGGTAAGACCAGAGCACAACCAGGTCATTCTAGAACACAACTAGAACATTCTAGTACACGAACTGGTCATTGTAAATTACGACCATCGTACTGTTAACGTGATTGTCTCGCTCTCTATCTGCAGTTAAATCAGATGTTGAGAGCGAGCACTGAGGATGAGGAGGCTCCAACCTGCACAGACCTACAGCCTGTTAAACCAACAGTTAGTGTACACACACACACACTAAAGGTTGAATGGCAAAAACCTGGATACTGAGATTTACCGGCCAAAACCAGTCCCTTTTCCCAGGATAAATAACTGCGAGATAACCATAAATAATTAGTCATACAGAGCAAAAATAAATGCAACAACTAACTTTACTGAGTTACAGTTCATAAGGAAATCAATTGAAATAAATTCATTAGACCCTTATCTATGGATGTCACATGACCCCCCAAAAGGGCTTTATTACAAGCAGAAATACTCCTCAGTTTCATAAGCTGCCCGGATGGCTGGTCTCAGACAATCCCGCAGGTGAAGAAGCAGGATGTGGAGGTCCCTGGGCTGGTGTGGTTACACTTGGTCAGCAATTGTGAGGCCAGTTGGAAGTACTGACACATTCTCTAATAAGACGTTGGACGCGGCTTATGGAAAATAAATTACCATTAAATTCTCTGGTAAGAGCTGTGGTGGACATTCCTGCAATCAGCATGCCAACTGCACGCTCCCTCAAAACTTTACACATCTGTGGCATTGTGTTGTGTAACAAAGCTGTACATTTTAGAGTGGCCTTTTATTGTCCCCTGTGCAATGATCCTGCTGTCAAATCAAGCTTCTTGATACGTCTCACTTGTCAGGTGGATGGATTATCTTGACAAAAGGAGAAACGCTCACTAACAGGGATGTAAACAAATTTGCAAAAAATGAGAAATCCCTTTTCTGCATATGGAACATTGAGCTCTTATTTCAGCTCATGAAACCAACACTTATGTTGCGTTTATATTTTTGTTCAGGATATAAGAACAGCATGGCGTGAAATGATATGAAATGTTTAAATACGGCTTCTCTGCGGCCTCTGCATGATGAACCATTAAAGCTCAGGGTGGGAACAGACAGCCCATCTCAAATTGGAGCGCAGTTCACAGTGCATGTAGATCTATCATATCATGGTAACTTTTTTTCTTGTCATAGTTAGACCTACATTTGCTGCAGCATAGTCTATAATATAAAGACCGGATGCGTGTCTATTTTACCCATCTCCATCTGGCTTGAGCAGTCACTTCATTATTTAACACAGCCTCACTCGAATATCGTTGCTTTAAAATCAGTGCATGCGCAAGCACTCCCCCTCAATTCCATTCAGACAACAAAATAGATAATCCTGTTCTCGATTCAGTGTCAAACGTTTAGACACTACTCATCCAAGGGTTTCTTTATTTTTATTTTTTAACATATGGACTCATGTAGTAACTAAAAAAAAGTGTTAAACAAATCTAAAAATATTTTATATTTGAGATTCTTCAAAGTAGCCACCCTTTGCCTTAATGACAGCTTTTCACACACATTGCAGTCTCTCAACCAGCTTCATGAGGAATGCTTTTCCAACCTTATTGAAGGAGTTCCCACATATGCTGAACACTTGTTGGATTCTTTTCCTTCACTCTGCAGTACAACTCATCACAAACCAAAGCACCCCCACACTTCACAGTGGGAACCACATATGCGGAGATCATCCATTCACCTACTCTGCATCACAAAGACACAGCAGTTGGAAACAAATCTCTCAAATTTGGATTCATCAGACCAAACATATGATATAGGCTACTGCACATGAACTGTAATACTGTATTGAATTATATGGGCTGGAATTACGCACAGCGTTGAAACCATGATAAAGCAGGGAGAGAACATGGGATTCTAATGCAGCACATGCAGCCTACAAAGTTACAAGTATAGGCTAGTGAATTACATTGACATGTTGAAGTATACGGGCTATTTGTATAATTGGTAGGCTGATATATTTCCCTAATGTTATAAGCCTATTTGGCCCTTTCGCTCTCTCGTTGCTTCATTCCTTCCTCGCTTTCAACAGTTAAATTATATCAAGTTTGTCTTTAATCATTCTAATGACATCCATATTATAGTACTAGAATTAGATGCAGAATGCTTTCACTTCTCTTCCCGAAGATTGAATGGTTATGGGTCTGAAATGAACTGCTATAGCATACTGCCAGTGCGAGTTCGCTCTTCTTTCAAACTGCCCGTGATTTCTATTGGCTGCTATATTTAAAATTCCACCAACAAGAGCTTGGGTACCTCTTCAAATAGTCTAAGAAATACATTTTTTTAAATGTCCAGAGATGCTATTCTAGTCTAACTTTTCATGCATGGGACTCCAAAAGCTAAGGAGTGTTTTTATAAGGAGAGATGCCAGTGGAGCACAGGTATGGGCGTATTACGCAAGAGGCAATGTTTGATTTTTATGCATACCCAATCTTTAATTAGCTAAATATGAGGCTTATGCTGCATTGAATGTATTACCTGAAAGAGGTAGGCCAGGACATCAATCTAAAAATATTGTATATACACACAGTACCAGTCAAAAGTTTGGACACACCTACTCATTCAAATGTTTTATTATAATAGTGAAGACATCAACTATGAAATAACACATGGAAACATGTAGTAACAACATGTTAAACAAATCTAAATATATTTTATATTTGAGATTCTTCAAAGTAGCTGCCCTTTGCCTTGATGACAGCTTTGCAGACTCTTGGCATTCAATTAACAGGTGTGCCTTGTTAAAGTTCATTTGGGATTTCTTTCCTTCTTAAAGCGTTTGAGCCAATCAGTTGTGTTGTGAGAATGTAGGGGTGGTATATAGAAGATGGCCCTATTTGGTAAAAGACCAAGTCTATATTACAGCAAGAACAGCTCAAATAAGCAAAGAGAAACAACAGTCCATTACTTTAAGACATGAAGGTTAGTCAATCCAGAAAATGTGCAGTCGAAAAAAGAAGCGCAATGATGAAACTGGTTCTCATGGGGACAGCCACAGGAAAGGAACACCCAGTGTTACCTCTGCTGCAGAGGATAAGTTCATTAGAATTAACTGCACCTCAGAAATTGCAGGCCAAATAAATGCTTCAGAGTTCAAGTAACAGACATCTCAACATCAACTGTTCAGAAGAGACTACTTGAATCAGGCCGTCATGGTCGAATTGCTGCTGCAAAAAACGAAAGGACACCAATAATAAGAAGACTTGCTTGAACAAGAAACACGAGCAATGGACATTAGATAGTTTGACTAGACTTTCCCTTTAAAAGGAAGCAATTAACAGAGTATGTAATCCCTCCAGGGAGGAGAGACAGCCCAGATCCACACACATGCACACCCCTCAAGACATGCCACAAGAAGTCTCTTCACAGTCCAGAACAGACTATGGAAGGCACACAGTACTAGATAGAGCCATGTCTACATGGAACTCTATTCTACATAACTCATGCCAGCAGTAGAATTAGATTTTAAAAAACAGATACAAATACGCCTTATGGCCTTGGCAGTAGTTAGTGGGGATTCATAAAATACACACAAGCACACTCCGCAACTGCAGAGCTCTCCAGAGGGTTGTGCAGTCAGCACAACGCATCCCACTGGGGCACACTTCCTGCCCCCCTGGAAATCCACAGCACCTGGTGTCACAGGAAGGCCAAGAAGATCATCAAGGACCTCAGCCTTCCGAGCCACAGCCTCTTCACCCATCTAGAAGGCAGAGACAGTACAGGTACAGAGCTAGGATGGAGACACTGAAAAACAGTTTATATCTCAGGCCATCAGACTTAAATAGTCACCACTAGCCAGCCTCCGCCCAGTACCCTGCCCTGAATTTGTCACTGTTACTAGCCAGCTACCACCCGGTACTCAACCCTGCACTTTAGAGCCTGCTGCCCTATGTACATAGTCATTGAACACTGTTCACGAATGTTTGCATACTGTTTTACCCACTACATGCCCAAACGTATGTGGACACCTGCTCGAAGAACATTTATTTCCAAAATCACAGGCATTAATATGGAGTTGGTACCCCTTAGCTGCTATAACAGAATCCACTCTTCTGTGAAGGCTTTCCACTAGATGTTAAGAGCATTGCTGCGGGGATTTGCTTCCACTCAGCCACATGAGCAAAATCCCCCCCAAAATGGTCACATACGGTGAATATAACAGGTTACCGTGAAATGCTTACTTACAAGCCCTTAACTCCTAGTTCTTTAAATTGATTTGTTGGTTAAGAAAAAAATATTTACTAAATAAAGTAAAAAAGAGCAACAATAAAATAACAATAATGAGGCTATATACAGGGGGGTACCGGTACCGAGTCAATGTGCGGGGGTACAGGTTAGTCGAGGTAATATGTACATGTAGATAGGGGTAAAGTAACTATGCATAGATACAACAGCGATTAGCAGCAGCGTTAAAAAAGGGGGAGGGGAAACGTAAAAGGTCTGGGAGGGCATTTGATTACATGTTCAGCAGTTCTATGGCTTGAGGATAGAAGCTGTTAAGAAGCCTTTTGGACCTAGACTTGGTACACCGGTACCACTTGCCGTGCGATAGCAGAGAGAACAGTCTATGACTAGGGTGGCTGGAGTCTGACAATTTTTAGGGCCTTCCTCTGACACTGCCTGGTATAGAGGTCCTGGATCGCAGGAAGCTTGGCCACAGTTATGTACAGAGTTGTACCCACTACCCTCTGTAGCACCCTGCGGTTGGAGGCCAAGCAGTTTCCATACCAGGCGGTGATGCAACCAGTCTGGATAATTTCGATGGTGCAGCTGAAGAACAATAAGGATATGAGGACCCATGCCAAATCTTTCCAGGATCCTGAGGGGGAATAGGCATTGTCATGCCCTCTTCACAACTTTCTTGGTATGTTTGGACCATGTCGGTGATGTGGACACCAAGGAACTTGAAGATCTCAACCTGCTCCACTACAGCTCCATTGATGAGAATGGGGGTGCGTGCGGCACTCCTTTTCCTGTAGTCCACGATCATCTCGGCCACGCAGCCATGGGTGAACAGGGAGTACAGGAGGAGACAAAGCATGCACCCATGAAGGCCCCCACATTGAGGATGAGCATGGCAGAAGTGTTGCCTACCAGTTGCAGAGGGAGGTGTTTAGTCCCAGGGTCCTTAGCTTAATGATGAAATTTGTGGGTACAATGGTGAAGGCTGCGCTGCAGTCAATGAACATAATTCTCACGTGTTCGTTTTGTCCAGGTGGGAAAGGGCAGTTTTGAGTGCAATAGATATTCTGTCAACTGTGGATCTGTTGGGGTGGTATGCATATTCTAGCATATGGGCTTGAGAAATAGGCCGTTTACATTGGGAATGTTATTTTTTCAAACATAAAAAAATAGTGCCCCCGGGGCCTCCCGGGTGGCGCAGTGGTTAAGTTGTGCCATCAGAGACTCCGGGTTCGCGCCCAGGCTCTGTCGTAACCTGCCGCGACCGGGAGGTCCGTGGGGCGACGCACAATTGGCCTAGCGTCGTCCGGGTTAGGGAGGGCTTGGCCGGTAGGGATGTCCTTTTCTCATCGCGCACCAGCGACCCCTGTGGCGGGCCGGGCGCAGTGCACGCTAACCAAGGTTGCCAGGTGCACGGAGTTTCCTCCGACACATTGGTGTGGCTGGCTTCCGGGTTGGATGCGCGCTGTGTTAACTTCTTGAAACTCCCCATCCCGGATCGTGACTCAAGCCTCGGGCTCATTAGCATAACGCAACGTTAACGATTTCTGAAAATCGCAAATAAAATTAAAATAATGCGTCTGCTCTCAAGCTTAGCCTTTTCTTAACAACACTCATCTCAGATTTTCAAAATATGCTTTTGAACCATAGAAATTGACTAATTTGTGTAAGAGTATGCAAAGCTAGCATAGCATTTTGTGTAGCATGTAGCACGCAACATTTTCACAAAAACCAGATAACCAAATAAATAAAATCATTTACCTTTGAAGAGCTTCTGATGTTTTCAATGAGGAGACTCTCAGTCACATACCAAATGCGCAGTGTTTCCTGAAAGCGTCTGTGTGTAGGAGAAATCGTTCCGTTTTCTACATTGCGTCTGGCTACTGAAACGAACCGAAAATGCAGTCACCTACAACGTAAAACTTTTTCCGGATTAACTACATAATATCGACCGAAACATGGCAAACGTTGTTTGGAATCAGTCCTCAAGGTGTTTTTTCACATATCTCTTCATTGACATGCAGTTCGTGGAAGCTTGCTTTCCTCTCTGTATCGTATGGAAAAATACTGGCAGGTGACTTTTGCGCACCAATTTCGGCGCAGGACACCGGGCGGACACGTGGTAAATGTGGTCTGTTATGGTCAATCTTCCAATGATCTGCCTACAAATACGTCACAATGCTGCAGACACCTTGGGGAAACGGCAGAAAGGGCAGACTTACTCCTCTCGCGTTCACAGCCATATAAGGAGACCATGGAAAACAGAGCCTCAAAAATCCTTGTCATTTCCTGGATGCCATCTCATCTTGGTTTTGCCTGAAGCTCACGTTATAGGGCACGCACAGAGAAGATCTTTGTATTTCTGGACACGTCAGAGTGTTTTCTTTCGAACGGTAGCAATTATATGCATAGTCGAGCATCTTTTTGTGACAAAATATCTTGTTTAAAACGGGAACGTTTTTCATCCAAAAATGAAATAGCGCCCCCATAGATGTAAGAGGTTAAGAAGCAGTGCGGCTTGGTTGGGTTTTGTGTCGGAGGAAGCATGACTTTCAACCTTTGTCTCTCCCGAGCCAGTATGGGAGTTGTAGCGATGAGACAAGATAGTAGCTACTAAAAACAATTGGATACCACTAAAATTGGGGAGAAAGAGGTAAAAATTCACATTTTTTTTTTTTTACAAAAGTGCCACCTAGTTGAAAGAGGCTAAGTAAGTTAATTCATTGATAAGGTGACGGGGAACCATATTTGGAAGGTTTCTGCCGTGTTTGAGAAGTCAAAGCCCCTAGGATGAGTTCTGTACCACTGCCATCATGATTTCCTTTCTCTCCACGGCCCATCTGCTCCTCTCCCATCTTCTCCAAGCAGAGCAGGCAGGCCCCTTGCCCTACTGACTCCAGACTCAACACAGCCTATAACCTTAACATGCTGTTTCAGAGCCAGTACTGTTCTTCCTTCAGACAAGCATATGTCCAAATTTTGTTCATTTGCACAATGTATCTGGTTCACTCATGTAAAATGTCCAAACTCATCACAAATTACATTCGGTAGCTTCATCAGCAAAAAAAAAGAAAAAAAAGAAAAGCCCTCTCATTGTCAACGGCGTTCAGTTTCAGCAAACGTGTAAATATTTATATGAACATAAGATTCAACAGACAAACTGAACAAGTTCCACAGACATGTGACTAACAAATTGAATCATGTGTCTTTGAACAAAGGGGGAGGGGTGTCAAAATCAAAGGTCAGTATCTGACTGACATCTGACATCAGATTTGCCAGTTCTTGCTGTGAGATGTTACCCCACTCTTCCACCAAGTTCTCTGACATTTCTGGGGAGGAATGGCCCTATCCCTCAACCGCTGATCCAACAGGTCCCAGGCGTGCTCAATGGGATTGAGATCCGGGCTCTTTGCTGGCCATGGCAGAACACTGACATTCCTGTCCATTCCTGTCTTGCAGGAAATCATGCACAGAACAAGCAGTATGACCATGTCAGGATGAGCCTGCAGGAAGGGTACCACATGGAAGAGAATGTCTTCCCTGTAACGCACAGCATTGAGATTGCAATGACAGCAAGCTCAGTCCGATGATGCCGTGACACACCACCCAGATCAAGACTGACCCTCCACCTCGATCCCACTCCAGAGTACAAGCTTCGGTGTAATGCTCATTCCTTCGACGATAAACGCCATTCCGACCATCACCCTTGGTGAGACAAAACCACGTCTTCGACAGTGAAGAGCACTTTTTGCCAATCCTGTCTGGTCCAGCGACGATGGGTTTGTGCCCATATGCAACGTTGTAGCCGGTGATGTCTGGTGAGGACCTGAATTACAACAGGTCTACACAAGCCCTTAGTCCAGCCTCTCTCAGCCTATTGCAGACAGTCTGAGCACTGATGGTGGGATTGTGCATTCCTGGTGTAACTCGGGCAGTTGTTGTTGCCATCCCGTACCTGTCCCACAGGTGTGATGTTCGGATGTACCGATCCTGTGCAGGTGTTGTTACACATGGTCTGCCACTGCGAGGACGATCAGCTGTCCATCCTGTCTCCCTGTAGCGCAGTCTTAGGCGTCTCACAGTACAGACATTTCAATTTATTAACCTGGCCACATCTGCAGTCCTCATGCCTCCTTGCAGCATGCGTAAGGCACATTCACAAAGATGAGCAGAGATCCTGGGAATCTTTCTTTTGGTGTTATTCAGTAGAAAGGCCTCTTTAGTGTCCTAAGTTTTTATAACTGTGACCTTAAATGCCTACCATCTAAGCTGCTAGAATCTTATTGACCGTTCCACAGGTGCATGTTCATTAATTATTTATTGAACAAGCATAGGAAACCGTGTTTAAACCCTTTACAATGAAGATCTTAAGTTATTTGGATTTTTATGAATTATCAGGGTCCTGAAAAAGGGATGTTTCTTTTATAGCTGAGATTATGTATAGCATTATGAGCTGTATTGTCTGTCTTTGCAATTGGATTATTTTTGTTTGCACTCATTAGCACATTTAGATAGCAGCCTACATGGAATTGCACTATTAGTTGTGTTAATTTTGTTAGCATTCTGGTAACAGATGCCCAATGGTATTTTTTGCATTTTGTATTATGCCGGTCATATCGTATATCCCAGGATGAGAGGACGGTATTAAAACATATAAATAAATAAACTCAGGAAACCACCCAAACCTACTGCTCTACACCTTTTCTATTCATATACTTATTTTCCACCATAAATTTGCAAATAAATTCATTAAAAAGCCTACAAATGTGATTTTCTGGATTTTTTCCCTCCTCATTTGGTCTGTCATAGTTGAAGTGTACCTATGATGTAAATTACAGGCCTCATCTTTTTAAGTGGGAGAACTTGCACAATTGGTGGCTGACTAAATAAGTTTTTGCCCCACTGTACCTTCCATGCCTATACACTGTGGTGTACAACAGGTCAGCCACCAGGGGGAGGACTCGTCCAACCATATGGACTAACATCGTGATGCCACAAGGGAGCTAGCTGCCAGATGATGGTGGGTGCAGTACCAGAGTTGCCGGTACCTCTCCTAGTTGGACAGGAATGTCCCCTGTTCAAAGCCCTATGGGGGCACGAGCTGAAGAAAAAGATACGAGCAAGCCTAAGAAGAGAGCAGGGTCGACCCATCGCCTGTACGGCCCAGTAGTCGGTCCGGAGTCAGAAGGAGTTCAACCTCCCCCTCCTCGATTCCGAGGGGCCAGTCGAGACACCCGCTGGGGGACAATTCGGATCTGAACTTGAAAGCCGCCGCAGCCCAAGGGATAGCAGTGGATGGACAGCTACTTCTGGGGGTGAGTGACTGGCGATACCCCCATTTCCAAATCAAGAATACCTTTTTGTTTCAGGTGTCACACTAACAGGGGGAACTTCGAGGGGTTTTTGTTGGTGCCCCGACGGTACATGGGAACCGTTCTTCAGCTGCCCCACACCCACCTGTTGGGGGCGAACCTGGGAATGTTTACACTGGCCCGGGATGAGGAGGGCTGTGGAAGACTACTGTCGCAGTATCAACTCATTGCCCCAAAAGCACACATCCAAAACCCACTGGTCCACCTACCGATCATCGGGGTTCCCTTTGAATGTATTGCCATGGACATAGTGGGACAGATACTACCCCACCTAATGTTCTCAATCCGAGAAGTATCTCAGCCCTCCACTGGGTTTTCCCCTTTCGAACTCCTCTACGGGAGGAGGTCACACGGCCTACTGGACCTCGCCAAGGAGGTGTGGGAAGCCCAACCAACCCCCTTACGCAGCATGGTAGAGCATGTGGAGACGATGAGGGAGCGGATGACAGCCATATGGCCAGTGGTAAGGGAACCTATGGAGAAGGCCCAACACGCCCAAGCCTACAATCGGGGAACCCAGCCCCGAGAAATCCAGGTGGGAGAAGGGTGTTGGTCTTAATCCCCACGGCCGAAAGTAAATTCCTGGCAACATGGGACGGGCCATACGAGGTGACAGAAGCTGGGACCTGTCAATTACCGCGTACGGCAGCCAGGGAGACGGAAACCAACAGATTTACCACGTGAACCTATTGAAGAAGTGGCACGAGAGGACAGCCTTAGCCGCGTTATGGTCGTGACCCAGGATGCCAACGGTACCAGAGCAATGAGGACCTCAACCCGGCCCAGAAGCAAGCGCTCAGGGAGCTCATCGATCGGAACATGGCGGTGTTCTCCGAGAAGCCCCGGCCCGAGGAAACGGTATGAAAACGTCCATATCGGATTCCGGAGGCCCAGAGGAAGGCCGTGAAACAAGAAGTGGAGGCTATGCTGAGGATGGGGGTAGTTGAAGAGTCCCACAGTGCATGGGGCAGCCCCATCATGTTGGTGCCCAAACCGGACGGTAGCCTGCGCTTCTGTCATGAATTCCGGGGTGTGAACGACATCAGCTTGTTCGACGCTTACCCCATGCCAATGGTGGATAAACTCATCGACCGATTGGGAAAGGCCCGGTACATGACCAAAGGATATTGGCAGGTACCGTTGACAGACTCCTCCCGGGAGAAGACAGCGTTTCCGACACCAGACGGACTATATCAGTACCGGGTGCTCCAGTTCGGTCTCCACGGAGCCCCACCCACATTCCAGCGCCTGATGGACAAAGTACTTCCACCCCACCAGTAGTACGCAGCAGCCTACTTGGATATCATCATCATCCACAGCCAAGGTTGGGAAGAGCACCTGACGCACCTCCAGGTGGTGTTGGACGAGCTCAGGCAAGCCGGGTTGGCAGTGAACCCCAAGAAATGCAAACTATGGTTCAAGGAGGTAGAGTACCTGGGGTATTTGATCGGACGGTGGAACGTCCCTTCAACGCTTCTCTTTTTTCTGTTGTGCACAGGTCAGGGGCGAAGTATGGAAACGCGGATTACCTGTCGAGAAGGGAGACACGTCGCACCGACAACAGCCCCCTCCCCGACTGGTCGAGGCCTGGTGGCAGACGGAGTCTACATCACGAGGCAATGGCTCCCTCTGTTGGACGTGCCAGGTCACGACGGGCTCTCCGGCCAGGACTAATTGGGGCTGATCGTGGTTGGTGGGTAATCAAGGGCTGATTGCTCACCAGCTGTACGAGTCCTATAAAGCTGCCAGAAGGGGATGGATTGGGGGAAGAAAGTTGACTTCCGTATAGTTGGAGACAGTGCCCGAGCTAACAGGAGGGAGTTCAGTTTTTGTGCCCGACAGGATACAGCAAGACTCAGAGCCCAGAAGACGGTATCCCGGAGAGGGTCTCATGGGGAGACCTATCCTTTTGATTTATTATTTAATAAACACCCTTGAAACCGAGCTAATCCTACTCTGTCCGTGTCTGATCTGTGTAAACGTCTTGACCAAACCCCCTGGTCTGCCACAACACACACACACACACACACACACACACAAACACTATCATACAGTGACTTCAAAGTATTCATACCCCTTTGACTTATTCCACATTGTGTTAGCCTGAATTCAAAATTGATTAAATAGATTTGTTCTACCCATCTACAAAGTGAAAACATGCTTTAAGATATTTTTGCACATTTATTGGAAATGAAATACAGAAATCTCATTTACATAAGTATTCACACCCCTGAATCAATAATCTATAGGTTCACCTTTGGCAGCGATTACAGCTGAGAGTACTGCTTAGAGACTTACCAAGAGCTTTCCACACCTGGATCATGCAACATTTCCTGTTATCTTTTTCAAAATTCTTCAAGCGCTGTCAAATAGGTTGTTGATCGATGCTTGACAACCATTTTCAGGTCTTGTTTTAGATTTTTGGGTGAATTTAAGTCAAAATGAACTTGGCCACCTAGGAACATTCACTGTCTTCTTGGTAAGCAACTACATTTGGCCTTGTTTTAGGTTATCGTCCGGCTGAAAGATGAATTAATCTCCCAGTGTCTGGTGGAAAGCAGACAACCAGGTTTACAGACTTTGCCTGTGCTTAGCTCCATTGTTTTTTTTATCCCAAAAAACAAAAACAAATTCTTAACTATTACAAGCATACCCATGACATGATGCAGCCACCACTATGCTTGAGAGTAGAACTCCGTAATGATGTTGCATTTGGCCCAAACATAATACTTTGTATTCAGGACAAAGACATGTATTGCTTTACTACATTTTATGCAGTGTTACTTTAGTGAATTGTTGCAAACAAGATGCATGTTTTGGAATATTTGTATTCTGTACAGGCTTCCTTTTCACTCTGTTGAATACTTGACTCCTGACTTCATTTTCAATTGATTTGTAAAAAATTCTAAAAACATAATTCGACTTACATTATGCAATACTGTGTGTAGGTCAGTGACAAAAATCTAAACGTAATCCATTTTAAATTGTCTAAAAGAATAATTTGAGAAAAAAAATCCAAATTTTGTGTTACAACCTTAATTTAAAATTGGATTAAATTGAGATTTTTACAGTGCAGTGAAAGATTCTCTCTATTTTTGGAACTGAATGGTATCAGATCTTAAACCAAAACCTAATAGATAGAAGGGGAACCTGAGTATACAAATAACAAAATGGATACTTATGTTATTTATTTAATTAACAGTTATGCAACACCCAAATCTCATGTGAAAAAGTAATTGCCCTCTTACACTCAATAACTGGTTGTGCTACCTTAACTGCAACCAAATGCTTCCTGTAGTTGTTGATCAGTCTCTCGCATTGCTTTGGAGGAATTTTGGCCCAAACTTGCACGTAGAGCTGCTTTAAGTCAACGACATTTGTAGATTATCAAGCATGACCTGCTCGTTTCGAATCCTCCCACATCATCTCAATTGGGATTAGGTCTGAACTTTGACTAGGCCATTCAAAACCTTCAAATGTATTGCTTTAAAAAAAAATTCATGTAGACTTGATTGTGTTTTGGATCATTGACTTGCTGCATGACCCAGCTGCACTTCGGCATACAGATGGCATACAGATGGATGGCCTGACATTCTCCTGTAGAATTCTGATACAGAGCAGAATGCATGATTCCTTTTATTACGGCAAGTCGTCCAGATCCTGAGGCAGCGAAGCATACCCAAACCATCCCACTACCACCACCATGCTTAACCGTTGGTATGAGGTTCTTACTGTGGAATGCAGTGTTTGGTCCTATTATGCCTGGCGAAAACCAATCAGGACAACCAGTCAAACGAAAGTCAGTTATATTTCTATGGCAACAAATCCTTCAGAATTAACTTGCTCCAGGGCAGGCTAACTCAATTTAGCTTGAATGAAGTGGGAGTTGAGGATCAATGAAATTAGATACCCTCCCTCTCGCAAAGATTGTGTCATTGTCCTTAGGGGCTGGGTTAAATGCATTCAGTTGTACAACTGATTAGGTATACCATTTCCCTTCATTTTAGGAAGACAACTGATTAAATATTTAATTTAAATGATTTTTCTATAAACGTTAAAAAACAGTTCACTTGACATTTAGTAATGACAGCATTTGTTTTTCCAAACTGTATACAATCCATAGATGGTAGTTCCCATTCAAGTAAAGACTGGCAGCCATTGCGAGCATACGAGTTTAACAGGCAAATTATCAGGGTTAGAGGTCACAAAACCCGTCTATGGATTATGTCTACAGCCACAACGCAACAAGCTATTCCACAAATAGAAGGAGCGATAGGAGTGGAGAAAAGTGGGTTGTGTTTGCACTGATAAGCACACCAAAGATCGCATTAACGATAAGTAATAAAATAAAAGACGGCACTTCTAAATGCCTAATTCACACCACAGCCCGCTGAATTTGGAAGCTCTCTCAATGAAAGAAAAGTTTTCAGCACAAATGAAAATGTGGCACTCGCCCATGAGATTGATGCTTCAACATTGCCTCAATGAAGAGTTCACTAGCCTGAGTAGAGCTAGCATGCTTCGTAGGATACCCCTCTGACATAGTACACCAAACCACACTGAACAAACCTACACATGACAGCCCTGCCCACAACACAGCACACATTGTCCACCCAGCAGTGGGAACACCGCTCAGCTGACCACAACAGTGCCGCACATGACAGGGAGCACAGCTTAGAACGGCATGGAACGCCTAGAACGGCATGGAACACCCAGACTTGGCAAGCAGCACCATTCAGATACCAGCTTTACCATCTCAGGTTATTACAATACTGCGTATGTTTCTCTGCCTAAGACACAGCCAAACCCAGGAGTCCAATGTGTAACAAAGTATATATTTAGTAGTGGAAAATAGGTGAGAGTCCAAGTCTAACCCATCCCTGCCAGAATATCCTAACACAACCCTGGGCTGGGCCCAGATTCACACCACTGAAGATAAAGCATTCAGCATGTCTCAATCCCAATTTTCCCCAATAAACTGCATAGGAAAGATCAGCGCCATGTAAACATTTAACACATTTCTGTTGTATCCTATTTGTGCATCTCTGAGTGACATTCTATCGATTCCTGGGGTCCTTAATTGTTTTGATGTGTATTGTAGCTATTCAAGCAACCAGAAATACAGCTGGTATGACGATGCAAAAGTAGTCCAACTGTGCTTGAACAGCAAATGGTTTCGATACACATTGAAAACCGAATCTATAGAACATTGCTCAGCACTTACACAAATACGGTTAAACTTTCATTTAAAATGACATTGACATTTTTCAGATGTCAAGCCCATACCAGCAGAGCACAGCAATCCACAGCACCCTGCCCATAGCCCAGCCCCGACTAGGTCAGCACAAGGAGTTGAGCTCAATCTAGTGCAGTGAACTCTAGAAATCTGACAAGCCCCAGCACAGGGATGGGAGCATCATCTTAGCTCCCGTTGCAGACTAAATGAAGACACTGGTGTTATATTAATGTGGAGAAAGCTGAGCTTCTCAAAGATGGAGAATGAGAGTAGTTTAACAGTTCACCACAGGAAATGTTCAAAGTTAATGTGATAGTCATTTGAAGCTATTGAGCAGAGTGCAAGCCTATACAGAGAGCTCAGTCATCATCGCCACATAAACAGGGTCCTTTCATAGGACACATCTACTGATGAGACTGGAGCCTCAGGGACATCATGTACTAGAAGTTGTCTCAGAGACATGGACTCACTAAGACGCAACTCCACTGCATGGTGATATAACTCCAACTCAGCCCGCTGTCTGCCATTTCCTTACCTTTACCTTTTAACCTGACTAAAAAAGATGGGTTAAACAGAGAGACCTGCAGGCTGAGAAAAGCTAGAAGCAAAACTGCAAAGTAAAAGTACTCATACTGAACTGTTCGGTACGGGGACCTCGGTTCGGTCCGCACTGCGAACCCAAATGAATACGTTTAAAAAATGTAAAAGATAAAAACACTAAGCCTATAGGCTATGCCTACTAGAGGTCAACCGATTATGATTTTTCAATACTCAATACTGATACTGATTATTGGAGGACCAAAAAAAGCCAATACCGATTACATCGGACAAATGCATTTATTTATTTGTAATAATGACAATTACAACAATCTGGAATGAACACTTACTTTAACTTAGTTCAATTTGGTTCAATTTGGTTTAAATAATGCAAAAACAAAGTGTTGGAGAAGTAGAAGTGCAATATGTGCCATGTAAAAAAGCTAACGTTTAAGTTCCTTGCTAAGAACATATGAAAGCTGGTGGTTCCTTTTAACATGAGTCTTCAATATTCCCAGGTAAGAAGTTTTAGGTTGTGGTCATAGGAATATTTCTCTCTATACCATTTGTATTTCATATACCTTTGACTTTTAGGCACTTTAGTATTGCCAGTGTAACAGTATAGCTTTCGTCCCTCTCCTCGCCCCTACCTGGGCTCGAACCAGGTAACAGCCACCCTCGAAGCATCGTTCCCTATCGCTCCACAAAAGCCGCGGCCTTTGCAGAGCAAGGAGAATAACTACTCCAAGTCTCAGAGCGAGTGACGTCACCGATTGAAACGCTATTAGCGCGCACCCCGCTAACTAGCTAGCCATTTCAAATCGATTACACCAGCCTAATCTTGGGAGTTGATAGGCTTGAAGTCATAAACAGCTCAATGCTTGAAGCACAGCGAAGAGCTGCTGGCAAACGCACAAAAGTGCTGTTTGAATGAATGCTTACGAGCCTGCTGCTGCCTGCCAACAGTCAGACTGCTCTATCAAAATCAGACTTAATTATAACATAACATACAGAAACACGAGCCTTAGGACATTAATATGGTCAAATCCGGAAACTATCTTTTCGAAAACAAAACATTTATTCTTTCAGTGAAATACAGAACCATTCCATATTTTATCTAACGGGTGGCATCCATAAGTCTAAATATTCCTGTTACATTGCACAACCTTCAATGTTATGTCATAATGATGCAAATTAGGTCGCAACGAGCTAGGCGGCCCAAACTGTTGCAAATACCCTGATTCTGCTTGCAATGAACGCAAGAGAAGTGACAATTTTCCTAGTTTAATATCGCCTGCTAACCTGGATTTCTTTTAACTAAATATGCAGGTTTAATAAAATATACTTCTGTGTATTGATTTTAAGAAAGGCATTGATGTTTATGGATAGGCACATTCGTGCAATGATTGTGCTTTTTTCGCAAATGTGCTTTTGTTAAATCACCACCCATTTGGCAAAGTTGGCTGTCTTTGTTATGTAGAAATAGTCGTCACAGTTTGCAACGAGCCAGGCGGCCCAAACTGCTGCATATACCCCGACTCTGTTGCACAGAACGCAAAAGAAGTGACAATTTCCCTAGATAAAAGAAATTCATGTTAGCAGGCAATATTGACTAAATGCAGGTTTAAAAATATATACTTGTTTATTGATTACGAAAGGCATTGATGTTTATGGTTAGGTACACATTGGTGCAACGGCAGTGCTTTTTTCGCGAATGTGCTGGTTAAATCATCCGTTTGGCAAAATAGGCTATGATTCAATGATAAATTAACAGGCACCGCAACACAGGACAAGCTAGATAAGCTAGTAATATCAACCATGTGTAGTTAAATAGTGATTATGTTAAGATAGTTTTTTTTATAAGATTACATTTAATGCTAGCTGGCTCCTTGCTGCACTCGCATACCAGGTAGTCAGCCTGCCATGCAGTCTCCTCATGGAGTGCAACGTAAATCGGCCATGATCGGTGTCCAAAAATGCAGATTACAGATTGTTATGAAAACTTAAAATCGGCCCTAATTAAAATCGGCCATTCCGATTAACCGGTCGGCCTACACTGCATTGTATGCCATTGCCTCAAGTAAATCTGAGCTGGAAAAAAAACATTAGGCCATTTTGTTAAAACAACTATAGCCTATGCGCACGTGGTAATCATAATTCTCATCGTAACTGGCGTATTTCAAACTATCCTTTTGTGAAGCTCAGCCGGGAAATAGTTCTGTACGATGGCGAGTGGAGGAGTCGATAAACCAGAATTGGAAGATCCTACATCATTCAAATCTCCAGTTTGGGAACACTGACTTCACAGAAGATTTCCACGCCGATGGATAAAAAGTTTACAGCATGTCGTCACTGTTCAGAATAGCCTATACAGAGTGACGCATGTAAATTGTTGTCGGCCAATCACAAGTAATCAACAGGGCATTACACAGTCAGGGCTGCCATGTGAAGCAAGGCAGGACACCATCAATGGAAAATGGAATTAAAAGTTAAATGAGAAGGATACACTACAATGACGCACACAGAGACACGCAAAGTCCCGGGCCACTCAATAAAAGCAGTGTGTGTGACTGGCTGGTCAGGCTTGAGTTACGGCTGCAAGAAAGAGTGAGAGGCTCCAACAGATGGGCTCAGCAGGTGACCAGGCCAACACCGTGCCAGAGACTGAAGGTCGATATGTACTGTATGTATACAGAGAGGCAGACCACCACAACACAGAGGGAGAACCACACAGTCTCCATAGTCTCTGAGTTGCAGATAAGACACCCAGCCAGGTAAGGGTTAGGGAGGTGTGTTTGAGTGAGAGGATTGCACCCCAGTCTCTTATATACCGGTCGTACTTAAATATAGGTTGCGGCGTGTCAGTAAATGTATCATTAATTACCGGAATTGATTTGGCCAAGTGCAAATGCATTCTTCAGTGCGCTCTCTACTTAGCAGCGGTGTCTCTGCTCAGTTTGGCAGCTGCACGAGTGGGTGGGAGATGCCCGTGTGCTTCGCTGTTTACTGGATCTTTAAAAAAAAAACGGCAGTTATCTTGAAGATCACTCTGCGATCCACACGCTGCAGCGCTGTCCTTCAGCAGCAGATGATGTGTTGTCAGCCACTGACTTGTCATTCCCACTCGCCATCACTCACCACGGTCATCAAATGGAGTCAAGATGGCCACAAGTTCTGACAGATCAATCTTGATGAAACGCAAATACAGAGACGAGTTTCTCTTGGCTTAAAACCAACAGAAATAACGAGGAGCTCCCACAATGGGTTTTGTGCGGGGAAGTGCTTAGTAATGAGTCTCTCAAAATTAACAAATGAAAACATCCTGACCAAACATCCACTGCATGGCGGTAAACCCAGGGAGTTCTTTCAGAACAGGACAGAATGCTTCAGGAAACAGTGCTTCGACAGTGGAAGAGTAAGTCAGCTAGCAAGGAAGGCATTGTCGTTGTCATTTTATAACCAGTGATGAGCAGCAAGGAGGGAGTACTCCTTCTCATAGTAGTAGATGCGAGTTTCTCTTTTTTTTTAAATCCCCATGTAGCTAGCTAACATTAGCCAAAGCTAGTTAGCTACTGATGGTGCAACCCTAAGTAACAGTACATTGTAAATAAGAATTTGTTCTTAAAACTGACTTGCCTAATTAAATAAAAGGTTTAATAAAATGAATGTTTTGGTACTACTACTAGAGAGCGCTTCTTGATCTACACCCATTCAGCATCGTTCACACCCTCTTAAGCTTTAGCCCCGCCCATCTCTTTAAGTGTTGTGTTGAGCGTTCTGTACTAACTGCAGCAGTCAAGCACCCAAGCTAACTTGCTAGACACTCCCAGACACAAATGAGAGAAAACCTCAATGTACAAGTAGAGCTGGTTAAGATGTTAAATTATCCAGAGCGTTGGTGACTGCAACTGTGCTATCAGGTTGTCCATTCGTAAAATCAGAGCGCGCACTGGACCCTCTGGCCGATGTGCAGGGTTGATCCATTGGCTAGCTTATTAGGTACTTCCAAACAGAAATTAGAGAACACCCACCCTGACCATTTTAGTTGCCCTAGAAGAGCTGGTTAGGCTGTTATGTAATCCAGAGCGATGGTGACCAACTGTGCTGCTGGCAACAATTTTATAACGCTATTTTGCCAATGTTTACTGACACCGGTCATGTTCAACGGGTGTTGAGCGTTCATAAATCCGTCAGTTATTCTGCGCTCTGGCACTGTCAGACGAGAGTAGAGATAGAAACGCACCCGAAATGGTTACTTGCATAGTAGTCTTTTAATTTCTTGGTGCCAGGGGGTAGTATTTCCACGTCCGGATGAAATGAATGACCAAACTCAGCTGCCTGCTACTCATCCCCAGAAGATAAGATATGCATATTATTAGTAGATTTGGATAGAAAACACTGAAGTTTCTAAAACTGTTTGAATCATGTCTGTGAGTATAGAACTTATTTAGCAGGCGAAACCCCGAGGACAAACCATTCCGATTTTTTTTTTTTAGGTCACTCTTTTCAATGGGGTTTCATTGGGAATCCAGATTTCTAAGGGACGTTCTTGCAGTTCCTACCGCTTCCACTGGATGTCAAAAGTCTTTAGAAATTGGTTGAGGTTTTTCCTTTGCGTAATGAAGAAGTACGGCCATCCAGAAGGAGGGTAACTTGAAGTGTACTGTTAGATAGAGGCACGTGACCAGAAAGCTAGCTACAGTTTGTTTTCCTCCTGTATTGAACACAGATCATCCCGTCTTCAATTTTATTAATTATTTACGTTAACTTCTTGGGGGCAGGATTTTTGTTTTTGGCTAAAAAACATACCCATTTGAAACTGCCTATTTCTCAGGCCCAGAAACTAGAATATGCATATAATTGATTAGGATAGAAAACACTAAAGTTTCCAAAACTGTCAGATATTGTCTGTGAGTATAACAGAACTGATATTGCAGGCGAAAACCTGTTGAAAATCCAACAAGGAAGTGCTGTTTTTCCTGAAAGCTCTCTGTTCCATTGGATGCCTTGCATCCATTTAAAGGGATATCAACCAGATTCATTTTCCTATGGCTTCCTCAAGGTGTCAGTCTTTAGACAGTTTCAGGCTTTTATTTTGAAAAATGAGCGAGAAAGATCACATCGCGTCACCAGATAGCTGGGTGTTCAGAATTTTGTTTGCGCAACAGTGGGGCAGCCATTGTCTCTACTGCTCCTATTAAAAAAGCTAGTGTCCCGGTTGATATATTATCGATTATATATTTTTTTAAACAACCCGAGGATTGATTATAAAAAACGTTTGATATGTTTCTGTGCACATTACGGATACTATTTGGAATTTTCTGCGATGTCGTGACCGCTCGAGCCTGTGGATTTCTTAACATAACACGCCAAACGAATGGAGGTATTTTGGATATAAAAATAATCTTTATGGAACAAAAGGAACATTTATTGTGTAACGGAGTCCTGTGAGTGCAAACATCCAAAGGTAAGCGATTTCATTTATTGCTTTTCTGACCAATCTACTTGGCTGCTAGTGTTTGTAATGTTGTGTCTACTGAAAGAGATGTCCTTACATAAACAGTTGTTATGCTTTTGTCAAAAAGCTGTATTGAAATCTGACATGCCCGGTGGATTATCAACCAGCTAAGCTGTGTTTTGCTTTATTGCACTTGTGATTTCATGAAAATTAAATATTTTTAGTAATTTAATTTGAATTTGGCATGCTGCAATTCAGCAAAACACCGGGTTGGATGCGCGCTGTGTTAAGAAGCAGTGCGGCTTGGTTGGGTTGTGTATCGGAGGACGCATGACTTTCAACCTTCGCCTCTCCCGAACCCGTACGGGAGTTGTTGCGATGAGACAAGATAGTAGCTACTAACAATTGGATACCACGAAATTGGGGAGAAAAAGGGGTAAAATAAAAAAATGTTTACTGGAGGTGCTATCCTCAGATAACAGCATCGTTTGCTTTCGCCGAAAAGCCTTTTGGAAATCTGACATGTTGGCTGGATTCACAACATGTTTAGCTTTAATTTGGTATCTTACATGTGTAATTTCATGAAAGTTTGATTTTTATAGTAATTTATTTGAATTTGGCGCCGTGCATTCTCACTGGCTTTTGTATTCACATTTACAGACAGCATACAAGTTTGTTATTAAGATACATGAAAGTTCACATGTTCCAGAAGGCATTTTTTTTATTGTATATATAGTTTCCGTTCAAGCGGCTCTCCTGTGAAGTAGTGACCCGCGACATATGCCTAGTTTCCTGAAATGGGGAACACATTCAAAAAAATGATCAGGCCTATTATACATCTTTCTCTAGAAATGATTGGTGAAAACAAGTCTAGGTTGGAACTGTTGCTGTTAAAATACAATAAATAATTTAATTCTGAACTGGAATGAACGCATTGAAGCAAGATACTATTTTGTGGCACACACACAGTTCTGGATTGCTTATCTACAGCAGGAAGCGGTCTCCTGCCTAACAGAAAGCAGTAGATGTTCTGGTCCTGTTTGGCACCACATAACTATGCGAGTCAGGGCTCTCAACACTGGCATACTTTAAAAAAACAAGTACAGAAACAGACTGAATGCTAAGCATGACCTCAGGGTTGCACTGTCAAAAACTGAGCCCAGAATAGACTTGTTGAAAACTTCAACCAGCCACACACACACACACCTCATTAGGAGTGTGTGTGTTTTCTGGTCTACATCTGTGTGATGTGGTCAGTTTATTTCAGTTCAGAATGAAAATGATTTATTGTATTTTAACAGCAACAGTTCCAACCTAGAAAGATGTGTTTTTAAAAATGGGGAAACATTTACATAAAATGCTATTTATATGGGTATTTCATTGTTATTTGTCTATATTACATTTGTTTCAGGCATAAGGGCAATGAAATGTACAGATATTTATGTTTTTATAAGCTTGGTGCCCAGTAAAACACAATTTCTCATTTGGGTCGCAGGCTGGAAAGGTTTAAGAACCCCTGGCCTAGTTGAAACACCCAACTGAACCACACATCCCCTTTGCAACAGGATTACAATTCTCACCTGAGCCCTTTGTCTGTGTGCCCCTCTTAGTATCTATCTCCTCTCTACATTGACCTTTCTATATAATAAAATACCAAAGCAGATTGGAATTTAAAAAAATTCTAATTCAGTCAACCACTATACAAATGAATGACTAGAGTAAATGTTGATACAAGCCTAAATATTTGTAATATTTTCAGCTATTTGCCCATTTATGTGTCCTCATATGGAAGCTTCCCTGAAGTATCATTATGAACAACTGTCAATCATTGACTGATGTAATCATCCTATGCAAACTTGGCTCCCCACTATGGTAACACTATATGACCAGTCAATATCATTTCTTAACTTAGGCCAATGAAAGCATCTTAGGCATTGTAAAGCAACTGTTCATTTGTTATCACTAATAAAAATCACATCACCTCTTAGAGACATTTCAATGTATTTTACGATATACCGGTATTGATGCACCTGATGCGTAAAAACTGGTTTGGGTTTTTACGTTACCTTCTATAAAAGGTATTTGAATGTTTGGTTTCCATTTTTATAGATTACTCCTCTACTTTAGTCATCCCTCTCCGCTCTCTCCATTCTCCACACAGATCTACAGTAGACCCGCCCCGTCACACAAGTTTGCACGGGCAATGCAGCACGTGCAACAACGTTAATGAGAACAACGCGGTTTTCACTTTTCTTCATAATATAAATCCCCTAGCGTTCTACAATTATACTATTAGTTTGTGTTTCTTACATCTGCAAATGGCTAGTTTGTCTTTTCTTAGCAAGTTGGGCCTAAATTGGTTTGGCCGCTAATGCTAATCGCTAGTTAGCTGGCTAGCTAGCTAATAAATGTACTGAGTCAGAGCAAACGTAACAAGCTATATATACACACACTGCCTGATAATACCAGTGATGGTATAGAGCTAAATCAGTATGTTTGTGCAATAGTATCTTCTAAATCAAAGAATACGTTAAGCATGAATGTGTTAGCTATATGAAGTAGCTAAGAGAAAACATTCAATCTTGCCAAAGATTATAGGGTCCCCTAGGAAACAACACTTGTTCGTACCCTGTCACAATAACTCTTCCTCCTCTCGTAGCATCGTTGTACCATGAGGTGCAAAAACTCGATGTACCCAGTTGCTGCCCACTTTTTGGAAGCGAACCACGACTTCGTCCTTACGTTGTATCGGCATCGAACACGTCACTCTCCCTAGGAGAGGAGGTGACCTTGACAATTCATTTTTTTAAACGAGAGGCTGCCTGGATATTTAATTTAAAGAGCTTTGCTCCCTTCGGTCTCAACGTCGACTTTGATCCAAAGCCATTCTTGCGAATGTGACTTTGCTATACATTGTAAATGTTTGCAAGCTTATGTAGCCAAATTGTATCTATGTATGCTACCCATTCATGTGTTTTATATGTTCAGTTTATATATGTAAATAACCATTGCTATCAAGCCACAACCAGGCATGACTACAGACACCTGTGTGTCCTTTGAAACTATATAAACTAGTGACCCGCAGTGTTTGTCATTATACACTGATGACAGCTTGTCTTTCAAAACGTTGGTTATGAAATTATTGCATCTGAGGCTCCTAGTGTGCAGCACACCTTTTCTTTTTCCAAGTGTTCCACTCCACTCGCCAGCACCTCGCCTGAACAGGTGTGTGTTTCTTTCACCTCCACAATAACTCTTCCTGGCATTTTTCATTTGTTGTCGTCACGTCAAACACTATATTCATAGCGCACACGATTATATTCTAACTTTAGAATTTGAACAATCATTCCATTTCCATGATTACAACAGTTCAGTTTTTCTCTAAATCGTGAGTCAAATAGTAATTGCAACATTTGGTTAAAAATAAGGCCTAGATTGTTTGCTTATAATGTGCAGCTCTAAGTGGCAATGTGGAAATAACCTCAAATTAATAAAGGAAGTTGAGAAATGTATCATTTATTTTTAGTTGAAGTTTAATTAAACAGAATAAAACAAATCAGAATGGAGAAATCACATAGCAATCATTCCACGAGCCATAGGCACCACACTATGCCCTTAACAAGCACAACTCTGAAAACACCCGCAAGCAGCAGCCCTGCCTGCAGCAACACCTGCCTGGCTACCACAACATCCTCTGGCAGACAGACAGACAACAGGAGAGGAAGGTTGCTGTGTGGCAAACAGAGAAGCTACTGCCCATCCACAGTACGACTCACCTCTACACCAGCACTCCTTAGAGATGCTTGCTGTACAGGCAGATCCACCTTTCTCCTACGTCCCACTTAAAAGCTCAGTCAAACCCTCTTTCGTTCTTTCCATTCGCCATCTCTACTATAGCCTAGTAAACAATGTCCCTCTGCCATTTCCACTCCATTCTCTCCACTCAGCCCCACAGACAGACCAGCCCTGCTGGCCAAGTCGTAGAGGGCACCTAGCAGACCAACTAAGGCACTCTTACCCCCAGCAGCACCACGGACACTCACTCAAGCAGGTTTCCGTACCGCTGGAGAATCCATCAGCCAAAAATCTTTCACAAAACATATAAAAACATGATTGTGTAAAAATCAGTTTGTTGTTGTAGTGGGCCCACGCTCCCCTGTGCTGCTTGTTTGGAGCGAGTCGGTCTGGAAGTCTAAAGAAACACCTCGTGCATCAGGTTACCCCTGAGGGGAGGGTGTGGAGGGGAGCATGGGGCAGAGCCCAGGAAACAGCAGAGGGGGGCTCTATGGCCGGTGCTTTACACCCACCCCACACCATGTTCCAGTCTTCATTCTATTTCTGCTCACCTCTTTTTAAAATTCTGCTCACGAGGTCAGAGACAGCGATCCAGCATACATATTACACAGAGACGTGGTCCTAAAAACAGGCTTCTCCCCATCTCTCTTCCTTAAAAAGGTGCAATGCAGCCTTTTATCTCAATATAAAATAATTTCTGGGTAACATTTAAGTAGCTTACTGGGATTGTTTTCAATTAAAAATGGTCAAAAAGAAACAATTAGCTTCTTAACAAAGAGCAATTTCTAAAGCAAGAATTAAGCTAGGACATGTCAGTGGTCTGAGTGGGGAAGGGAAAACAAAAAAATTGGCAGAGCGGTTTGGAACTCTTTCTTATTGGTCTATTAACCAAGGCAAGTCACCGATCCCAGCAAAACAAGCTGTCATTTCAGGTGGTCTTTTCAAACAGCTCTTACACTAAAAAGGGAATTATCATTATTTTCCCAACCTCAGTATGGAAATATATTTAAAACACAGGAAAATCAAGTTTGACTGCTTTTAACCTTTAACATTGGCATCACTCCACCAAGACTTCAGTAAAAAGAGGAAAGAGGGATTCTCAACTTCATCTAGGAAATGTGGAATGAGGGAAAGGGGTTTGCCCTGACCTGGCCAAGTGTTGGAAACTCCTCTTCCTCCCTCTGCCATGGAGCATTAGGACACACAAATCCTTTCTCCAGGCACCATGTTAGGCTCATACTACTTCTTTCTCTGTCACCATCACCATCCCTCTAACTCTCTGTGTAGTGGCTCTTAAAGAACTACCACAACAAAACTCCTGACTTGCACACTGACGGAGGCATCCATAACAGGAACAAAACATCTAGGAATAAGAAGGTGCTCTTGTTGAGGACATGGGCTCTGCAGCCTAGCAAATAAAATTGTGTATCATTGTTGATGCGGAGTGAAAATCTGTCCCCTTTCCACTTTCAAGAAAACTCAAAAGAACTGAAACATTAGGAGGTTCTGATAAAGTTCCAGGAGAACCAGATCACTTCCCTGGCTGTGACGAGCAGGTGAAGTCTGATAGGCCTCCTTCCCAGTCTCACCACTCTCCAGAGTACAAACTAAAGCACTCTGCCCCTATAGGTCAAAGGTCAGTCAGTGGATGATTAAAGAGGGCATGTGGCGGAGCAGCGTGGAGGGACGGGGCATCGCCAGTCTCCACAACCTCGTTGGATAGATTAACCCAGGCCCTGCAGCTCAGCTAATAGGCCACAACACACACACACCATTTCAATGCATTTAAGCTCTGCTGCTGCATTTCACTGGTCCCTTTAACTGGCCCTAAAAGACTATGATTTGAGACAACTTGCTGGAAGTTAATAAACCACTGTACTCCTAGATCTACATCTATTTGGTGTGCTCCTTTGAGGAGTTATAGAAATGGAGGAGATTAGAGGTAAAAAGCTGTCACTAAAATGGAATCGGATATATTTAAGTTAAAGCTAGGGGGCAGAATTTTCACTTTCGGATAAATAGCGTGCCAAATTTCAACTTCCTGCTACTCATGCCAAGAATATAAGATATGCATATTATTCATAGAGTTTCTAAAACTGTTTGAATCAGGTCTGTGAGTATAACAGAACCTGTAGCAGGCAAAACCCAGAGGACTAACTGTTTAGCTTCCCCCCCTCCCTCTCTGTTCACTATATTGTCTTTGCCATTGGATATTTAATAGGAACCCATTTTCAGTTCCTACCGCTTCCACACGATGTCGCCAGTCTTTGGAATATGCTTGAGGTTATTCCTTTGTTCTATGAAGAAGTAGGCCAACTCGGAACTGGGGACACATTTGTGAGTTGCGCAAGACGTGAACAGCAGTGCTGGTTTGGTTTCGTTCCTGTATTGAATACAGATTGCCCCGTCTACAATTTGATCGATAATTAACGTTTAAAAATACCTAACGTTGTATTACAAAAGTAGTTTGAAATATTTTGGCAAAGTTTATAGGCCACTTTTGAAATATTTTGTAGTGACGTTGTGTTTTTGTAAGCTGTTTTTTTCTGGATCAAACGCGCTTTATAAATGGACATTTTCGATATATATGGACGGAATTAATCATACAAAAGGACCAATTGTGATGTTTATGGGACATATTGGAGTGCCAACAAAAGAAGCAAGTCAAAGGTCCTTTGTTCACTGCTGGTGCAGATGGGTGCAGGCTATCAGATATGCTTTCGCCGAAAAGCATTTTTAAAATCTGACATGTTGGCTGGATTCACAATGAGTGTAGCTTAAATTGAGTGTCTTACACGTGTGATTTAGTGAAAGTTTGAATTTTATAGCATTTTATTTGAATCTGGCGCTCTGCGTCTCCCCGATCCATAAGAGGCTAAAAAGGCACTCACGCAAAGATGACAATCTTCCCGTTTAATAATTTTGAATTATTGTGGCCAATATATTTGCACCTTTTATCATGCAGGTGTTAATATAAGGACATAGAGAGTATACACTAAGAGAACAAATCATTAGGAACTAGAGGTCAACCGATTAATTAGGGCCAATTTCAAGTTTTCATAATCGGAAATCGGTATTTTTGGACACCGATTTGGCAGATTTTTTTTTACACCCTTATTTAACTTTGCAAGTCAGTTAAGAACACATTCTTACTTTCAATGGCGGCATAGGAACGGTGGGTTAACTGCATTGTTCAGGGGCAACCTTACAGTTAACTAGTCCAACGCTCTAACCACCTGATTACATTGCACTCCACGAGGAGACTGCCTGTTACGCAAATGCAGTAAGAAAACAAGGTAAGTTGCTAGCTAGCATTAAACTTAACTTATAAAAAACAATCATAATCACTAGTTAAACTAGTAATATCATCAACCATGTGTAGTTTTCTAGCGTGTCCTGCGTTAAATATAATCTATGCATCTCAGGGGGATTATTTAAAGAAAGCGCATTTGCAAAAAAAGCAATCGTTGCACGACTGTACCTAACCATAAACACCAATACGTTTCTTAAAATCAATACACAGAAGTATATATTTTTTAAACCTGCATATTTAGTTAAAAGAAATCCAGGTTAGCAGGCAATATTAAACTAGGGAAATTGTGTCTCTTCTCTTGCTTTCATTGCACGCAGAGTCAGGGTATATGCAACAGTTTGGGCCGCCTGGCTCGTTGCGAACTAATTTGGCAGAATTTTACGCAATTCTGACATAACATTGAAGGTTGTACAATGTAACATTTAGACTTATGGATGCCACCTGTTAGATAAAATACCGAACGGTTCCGTATTTCACTGAAATAAACATTATGTTTTCGAAATGATAGTTTCCGGATTCGACCATATTAATGACCAAAGTCTCGTATTTCTGTGTGTTATTATGTTATAATTAAGTCTATGATTTGATAGAGCAGTCTGACTGAGCGGTGGTAGGCAGCAGCGGGCTCGTAAGCATTCATTCAAACAGCACTTTCGTGCGTTTAGCCCGCAGCTCTTCGCAATGCTTCAAGCATTGCGCTGTTTATGACTTCAAAGTCTATCAACTCCCGAGATTAGGCTGGTGTAATCGATGTGAAATGGCTAGCTATTTAGCAGGTGCGCGCTAATAGCGTTTCAAACGTCACTCGCTCAGACTTGGGAGTAGTTATTTCCCTTGCGATGGGTAACGATGCTTTGAGGGTGGCTGTTGTCGATGTGTTCCTGGTTCGAGCCCAGGTAGGGGCGAGGAGAGGGACGGAAGCTATACTGTTACACTGGCAATACTAAAGTGCCTGTAAGAACATCTAATAGTCAAAGGTACATATGAAATACAAAATGGTAGAGAGAGAAATAGTCCTATAAATACTATATTAACTACAACCTAAAACCTCTTACCTTGGAATATTGAAGTCTCATGTTAAAAGGAACCACCAACTTTCATATATTCTCATGTTCTGAGCAAGCAATTAAAAGTTCGATTTTTTACATGGTACATTGCACTTTTACTTTCTTCTCCAACACTTGGTTTTTGCATTATTTAAACCAAATTGAACATGTTTTATTATTTATTTGAGGCTAAATAGATTTGTATTGATGTATTATATTAAGTTAAAATAAGTGTTCATTCAGTATTGCTGTAATTGTCATATCTTTTTTTCAAATATCTTTTTTCCAATAATCGGTATCGGCTTTGAAAAATCATTATCGGTCGACCTCTATTAGGAACCCCTGCTCCTTCCTCGACACACTGACCAGGTGAAAGCTATGATCCCTTGACGTCACTTGTTAAATCCACTTCAAATCAGCATAGATGAATGTAACGAGACCTGTTAAAAGATGGATATTTAAGCCTCGAGAAAAGGTGTGTGTGTGCCATTTAAAGGGTTAATGGACAAGACAAAAGATTGAAGTGCATTTGAACGAGGTATGGTTGTAGGTGCCAGGCACACCGGTTTGAGTGTGTCAAGAACTGCAACACTGCTGGGTTTTTCATGCTCAACAATTTGCCGTGTGTATCAAGAATAGTCCACCACTAAAAGGACATCCAGCCAACTTGACACAACTGTGGGAAGCATCGGAGTCAACATGGGCCAGCATCCATGCGGAACGCTTTTGACACCTTGTAGAGTCCTGGGCATAGTGTCATTCTGACTAACAACAGGACATCTACCCACCCGGTCCTCAGAGTAAGGAGAGGACATAACCTGAGGTCTGCACCCTGCTTGCCCAGAGCTCTGCAATTGCACTGGCAGGTAACACTGACAGACTAACTCACTCACAGCCAGGCAAATAGACTATAGGGTGGCCCTGAGTGGATAAGAGCGAGGTGTGGCCATGCCTAAGGGGCACTGGTGTGGCAGACACCCTCAAGAGGGAGGGACACACCATGGCTGCTATTTTTTATTTTACTAGGCAAGTCAGTTAAGAACAAATTCTTAAGATTTTGTACCTTGTCAGCTCGGGGATTTGAACTTACAACCTTTCGGTTACTAGTCCAATGCGCTAACCACTAGGCTACCCTGCCGCCCCTACAGGCGGCTGAGGTTGAGGCGGGGGGGAGGGGTCTAGGCTCTGGCTCCTGTTGGGGAGCATTTCACATGTCACTAGTCTCACTAACAGATTGTATAGAGCCAGGCCTGAAGGAGAGGACTGACCTGCCTGTGAATCAGCAGGCTTCCTCCCTGTCTTGGCATGCAGGTCACACAGGGAAGGGATCCCTGCCGCTACCTCGCTTTCCAAACAAGGTGCATGAATTGAGTAGCAAACTGAAGGACAGGAGAATGAACAACCCCGGAGGACAATGTAATTCAAAAAAATTGAATTCCACAAGATTTATTGCTGAAAGTAAAATCAATGCGTTTTGGCATTCAGGGTTTTTACAGACATACAAATAAAATAGAACAGGGCTTTCTGCCCCATTCTTTAAAATCCCTGATAAAGTCCAAAACACAAAATGCGTTGGTTCTACTTTCAGCAATAACAACATGTTGAATTCCATAGTCATGCATGTCACACAAACAACAGCATGCATACACACTGACGTATATAATGCATGAGCATAGAGAGACTCAAACACTCGGTCACACACTGGGATTGGCCCAGGCTTTCATGAAGAAATGACCTGGCAGAACTGATGAGCAGGAACTAGGCTGACTGCTCGCTTCCCACCATGCTGGTATTGATATTCACTACTAAAACACACCACCACAACACAACACTCACAGGTTAGCACTGCAGTTGTGATGTTTGGTTGAGAGGAGGGTTAGGGGTAGAGACTTAGTAGTAGAGTTGAGGTAGTTGATATTAGATCCTTACCCTTGAGCAGGGGCAGGGGCGTGAGCTCGATGGGTTTGCCCTGAGACCGGAATTGGGACGAACTCTGCGATCGCTTCTGCTTGGCCTTTCTGACAGACTTCCGTGAAAATCCGTCCACTTTGTCCACAGATGGAGGTGTGGTTGCTGCCGAGGACATAGCCCTGCTATAGGAGGTGAGACAAGGACAGGTCTCAGCTTAACATCTAGCCACAAAACAAGACAGCTTCCTCACAGCGGTGTCTGTACTAAGGAAATGTCCAGTTGTGTGTGCTGCTGATTATGCCTCATAGCCATTGATTAGGAGCCCCTGGAGGGGAAGCCGGAAAGTCCCACTGTACACAACTAACCGCCTGCTCACAGCCATAAGAGGTGAATACCAACTGCACTGAACTACAACTAAACCGAATAGCGCATATGCGCCACATTTTATCCACCAATTAAGGTAATTCATAATTAGATGATTTACTACAGGTCTCAGAGTCCATGTGTATAAGAAGAAAACCACAGTTTAGCAGCGTGAGGGACAGCACTGACAGAAGGATTGCAGCAAAGTGCCAGGCAGAGGGAGACAGAGTAAAAGACATAGTAAAGACACTCAGCCCTGAACCAAGACACACAATCATGTCATGTAGCCTGCCCTGAGGCTGTGGGTGGCATTGTTAACCATGGCTTTATCAGTCTGTTCACTGATCCAAGGGTGAAATATAGTTAATCAGAAGTCTCATTGCTGCTTACCTGCATAGCCCCACAGGTCGTGTGTTATCATGGCAAAAATAAATAAACAAAATCTAGACAGCACAAATACTTCCCTTTCCCCAGAAAACTAGTGATAGTTTGCCATTCAAAACCGGACAGGCCAATTCAAATGGTATACAAAGTGAGTCCCTGGAGCCAGAGAACATGATACGGGTGATAGGGCTTTTGTAACATGAAAACACAAAAAGACATGCAAATAGCATCACCACCTGCCACCATGCAGACGAAACAAAGGAGCTACATGGTCAATCTGACTCCTGCATTGGACAAGCAGCATTTACAGTGATGCTGCCTCTGCAAAAGTAAGGACATTCATACCTCCCGCCCCCACCTACAGTCAACCAATCATGTCAATGTGGAGCTTCACGGAAACCTCCGCAGAGCTCAATTACCCCTCTGGAGGCTCCACAATTGAGTTACACCCTCCATATGGCACCACCGACCACATTTTCTAATCAAGCACGAATCTGCTTTTAGGCTACAGACAATGTAAACCCAAGCACAGAGGTGTATGCTATTCCACAGCACACTCAATGTGCACAGTGGCACGAGAGGCCACAAACAGATCACAAAACAAACCACTAGCCCTAATGGTTGAGGAACGGGTGCTGCTGCTACACAAGGGACAGTGCTGGTCGGGCATACGGCACAGTACAAAGCCTCCCCATGCCTCCTACAAAAGAGACCTGATGACAAACACAGTCTTGGGGATTAAAGAAAGAGAGGGGGAGAGGGGGCGAGAGGGGGGAGAGAGCGAGAGCTACAGGGGGGAGAGAGCGAGAGCTACAGGGGGGAGAGAGAGCGAGAGCTAAAGGGGGGAGAGAGCGAGGGAGAGAGGGAAGAGAGAGAGAGAGGGGGAAGAGAGAGAGGGGGGAAGAGAGAGAGAGGGGGAGAGAGAGGGGGGGGGAGAGAGAGAGAGGGGGGAGAGAGAGCGCGAGAGGGGGAGAGAGAGGGGGGGAGAGAGAGGGGGAGAGAGAGGGGGAGAGAGGGGGGGAGAGAGGGGGGGGGAGAGAGAGGGGGAGAGAGAGGGGGAGAGAGGGGGGAGAGAGAGAGGGGGGAGAGGGGGGAGAGGGGGAGAGGGGGGAGAGAGCGGGAGAGAGGGGGAGAGAGAGGGGGAGAGAGGGGGGAGAGAGGGGGGAGAGAGAGGGGGGGAGAGAGAGGGGGAGGAGAGAGGGGGGGGGGGGGAGAGGGGGAGAGAGGGGGGAGAGGGGGGAGAGAGGGGGAGAGAGGGGGAGAGGGGGGGAGAGGGGGGGAGAGGGGGAGAGGGGGAGAGGGGGAGAGAGAGGGGGAGAGAGAGGGGGAGAGAGGGGGGAGAGAGAGAGGGGGAGAGAGAGGGGGAGAGAGAGGGGAGAGAGAGGGGGGAGAGGGGGAGAGAGGGGGAGAGAGAGGGGAGAGAGAGAGAGGGAGAGAGAGGGGAGAGAGAGGGCGAGAGGGGGGAGAGAGAGCGCGAGAGAGGGGGAGAGAGAGCGCGAGAGAGGGGGAGAGAGAGCGCGAGAGAGGGGGAGAGAGAGCGCGAGAGAGGGGGAGAGAGAGGGGGAGAGAGAGCGCGAGAGAGGGGGGAGAGAGAGCGCGAGAGAGGGGGGGAGAGAGAGCGCGAGAGAGGGGGAGAGAGAGCGCGAGAGAGGGGGGAGAGAGAGGCGAGAGAGGGAGAGGGGGAGAGAGCGAGAGAGGGGTGAAAGAGAGAGCGAGAGAGGGGTGAGAGAGAGAGAGCGCGAGAGAGGGGTGAGAGAGAGAGAGCGCGAGAGAGGGGTGAGAGAGAGAGCGCGAGAGAGGGGTGAGAGAGAGAGCGCGAGAGAGGGGTGAGAGAGAGAGCGCGAGAGAGGGGTGAGAGAGAGAGCGAGAGAGGGGTGAGAGAGAGAGAGCGAGAGAGGGGTGAGAGAGAGAGAGAGAGAGAGGGGGAGAGAGAGCCGGAGAGGGGGAGAGAGAGCGGAGAGAGAGCGCGGAGAGAGGGGGGAGAGAGAGGGGGAGAGAGAGGGGGAGAGAGAGGGGAGAGAGAGGGGGGAGAGAGAGGGGGAGAGAGAGGGGGAGAGAGGGGAGGGGGGGAGAGAGGGGGAGAGAGAGGGGGAGAGAGAGGGGGGGAGAGGGGGGGAGAGGGGGAGAGAGGGGAGAGGGGGGAGAGAGGGGGAGAGAGGGGGGAGAGAGGGGAGAGAGAGAGGGGGAGAGAGAGGGGGAGAGAGAGGGGGAGAGAGAGAGGGAGAGAGAGGGGGAGAGAGGGGAGAGAGGGAGAGAGAGGGAGAGAGAGGGGGAGAGAGAGAGGGGAGAGAGAGGGCGAGAGAGGGGGAGAGAGAGCGAGAGAGAGGGGGAGAGAGAGCGCGAGAGAGGGGGAGAGAGAGCGAGAGAGGGGGAGAGAGAGGGGGAGAGAGAGCGCGAGAGAGGGGGAGAGAGAGCGAGAGAGGGGGGAGAGAGAGCGCGAGAGAGGGGGAGAGAGAGCGCGAGAGAGGGGGGAGAGAGAGAGAGCGCGAGAGAGGGGGAGAGAGAGAGAGCGCGAGAGAGGGGAAAGAGAGAGCGCGAGAGAGGGGTGAGAGAGAGAGAGCGAGAGAGGGGTGAGAGAGAGAGAGCGCGAGAGAGGGGTGAGAGAGAGAGCGCGAGAGAGGGGTGAGAGAGAGAGCGAGAGAGGGGGTGAGAGAGAGAGCGAGAGAGGGGAGAAGAGAGAGAGAGCGCGAGAGAGAGCGCGAGAGAGAGCGAGAGAGGGGCGAGAGAGAGAGCGAGAGAGAGCGAGAGGGGGAGAGAGAGCGCGAGAGAGGGGGGGAGAGAGAGCGAGAGAGAGGGGGAGAGAGAGCGCGAGAGAGGGGGAGAGAGAGCGCGAGAGAGGGGGAGAGAGAGCGCGAGAGAGGGGGAGAGAGAGCGCGAGAGAGGGGGAGAGAGAGCGCGAGAGAGGGGGAGAGAGAGCGCGAGAGAGGGGGGGAGAGAGAGCGGGGAGAGCGCGGGAGAGAGAGGGGGAGAGAGAGGGGAGAGAGAGGGGGAGAGAGAGAGGGGGAGAGAGAGGGGGAGAGAGAGGGGGAGAGAGGGGAGAGAGAGGGAGAGAGAGGGGGAGAGAGAGGGGGAGAGAGAGGGGAGAGAGAGGGAGAGAGAGGGGGGGAGAGAGGGGGAGAGAGAGCGAGAGAGAGCGCGAGAGGGGGAGAGAGAGCGCGAGAGGGGGAGAGAGCGCGAGAGGGGGAGAGAGAGCGAGAGGGGGAGAGAGAGAGAGAGAGAGGGGGAGAGAGAGCGCGAGAGAGGGGGAGAGAGAGCGCGAGAGAGGGGGGAGAGAGAGCGCGAGAGAGGGGGAGAGAGAGCGCGAGAGAGGGGGGAGAGAGAGCGCGAGAGAGGGGGGAGAGAGAGCGAGAGAGGGGGAGAGAGAGCGAGAGGGGGGAGAGAGAGCGAGAGGGGGGAGAGAGAGCGAGAGGGGGAGAGAGAGCGCGGGAGAGAGAGCGCGAGAGAGCGCGAGAGAGAGCGCGAGAGAGAGCGCGAGAGAGAGCGAGAGAGAGCGCGAGAGAGAGCGCAGAGAGAGCGCGAGAGAGAGCGCGAGAGAGAGCGCGAGAGAGAGAGCGAGAGAGAGAGCGAGAGAGAGCGCGAGAGAGAGCGAGAGAGAGCGAGAGAGCGAGAGAGCGAGAGCGCGAGAGAGAGCGCGAGAGAGCGCGAGAGAGCGAGAGAGAGAGCGAGAGAGAGAGCGAGAGAGAGAGCGAGAGAGAGCACGAGAGAGAGCGCGAGAGAGAGCGCGAGAGAGAGAGCGCGAGAGAGAGCGAGAGAGAGAGAGAGCGAGAGAGAGAGAGCGCGAGAGAGAGGGAGAGAGAGCGCGAGAGAGGGAGAGAGAGCGGGAGAGAGAGCGCGAGAGAGCGAGAGAGAGCGAGTGAGAGAGCGCGAGAGAGAGAGCGCGAGAGCGAGCGAGAGAGAGCGCGAGAGAGAGAGCGCGAGAGAGAGCGAGAGAGAGAGCGCGAGAGAGAGCGAGAGAGAGCGCGAGAGAGAGCGCGAGAGAGAGCGCGAGAGAGAGCGAGAGAGAGCGAGAGAGAGAGCGAGAGAGAGCGAGCGAGATAGAGCGAGAGAGCGAGCGAGAGAGAGAGAGCGAGAGAGAGAGCGAGAGAGAGCGAGAGAGAGCGCGAGAGAGAGCGCGAGAGAGAGCGCGAGAGAGAGCGCGAGAGAGAGCGCGAGAGAGAGCGCGAGAGAGAGATCGAGAGAGAGCGCGAGAGAGAGCGCGAGAGAGAGCGAGAGAGAGAGCGAGAGAGCGCGAGAGAGAGAGCGCGAGAGAGAGCGCGAGAGAGAGGGAGAGAGAGCGAGAGAGGGAGAGAGCGCGAGAGAGAGCGGGAGAGAGAGCGAGAGAGAGAGCGAGAGAGAGTGCGCGAGAGAGAGCGCGAGAGAGAGCGCGAGAGAGAGCGCGCGAGAGAGAGCGAGAGAGAGCGCGAGAGAGAGCGCGAGAGAGAGCGCGAGAGAGAGCGCGAGAGAGAGCGAGAGAGAGAGCGCGAGAGAGAGCGAGAGAGAGCGCGAGAGAGCGCGAGAGAGAGCGAGAGAGAGCGCGAGAGAGAGCGCGAGAGAGAGCGAGAGAGAGCGAGAGAGAGCGCGAGAGAGAGCGGGAGAGAGAGCGAGAGAGGGCGAGAGAGGGGGGAGAGAGCGCGAGAGGGGGAGAGAGGGGAGAGAGAGCGCGAGAGAGGGGGAGAGAGAGAGCGAGAGAGAGCGAGAGAGAGCGCGAGAGAGAGCGCGAGAGAGCGAGAGAGAGCGAGAGAGAGCGCGAGAGAGAGCGAGAGAGAGCGCGAGAGAGAGCGAGAGAGAGAGAGAGAGCGAGAGAGAGAGCGAGAGAGAGCGCGAGAGAGAGCGCGAGAGAGAGCGAGAGAGAGCGCGAGAGAGAGCGCGAGAGAGAGCGCGAGAGAGAGCGCGAGAGAGAGCGCGAGAGAGAGCGCGAGAGAGAGCGCGAGAGAGAGCGCGAGAGAGAGCGCGAGAGAGAGCGCGAGAGAGAGCGCGAGAGAGAGCGCGAGAGAGAGCGCGAGAGAGAGCGCGAGAGAGAGCGCGAGAGAGAGCGAGAGAGAGCGAGAGAGAGCGAGAGAGAGAGCGCGAGAGAGAGCGAGAGAGAGCGCGAGAGAGAGCGAGAGAGAGCGCGAGAGAGAGCGCGAGAGAGAGTTCGAAAGAGCGCGAGAGAGAGCAAGAGCGCGAGAGAGAACGCGAGAGAGCGCGAGAGAGAGCGCGAGAGAGAGCGCGAGAGAGAGCGCGAGAGAGAGCGCGAGAGAGAGCGCGAGAGAGAGCGCGAGAGAGAGAGAGAGAGCGGGAGAGAGAGAGAGCGAGAGAGAGCGCAGAGAGAGCGCGAGAGAGAGCGCGAGAGAGAGCGCGAGAGAGAGCGCGAGAGAGAGGGCGAGAGAGAGCGCGAGAGAGAGCGAGAGAGAGCGCGAGAGAGAGCGCGAGAGAGAGCGAGAGAGAGAGCGCGAGAGAGAGCGAGAGAGAGAGCGCGAGAGAGAGCGAGAGAGAGATAGAGAGAGAGAGCGAGAGAGAGAGAGCGAGAGAGAGCGCGAGAGAGAGCGCGAGAGAGAGCGCGAGAGAGAGCGGAGAGAGAGAGCGAGAGAGAGCGCGGAGAGAGAGCGAGAGAGAGAGAGAGCGCAGAGAGAGCGAGAGAGAGCGGGAGAGAGAGCGCGAGAGAGAGCGCGAGAGAGAGCGCGAGAGAGAGCGCGCGAGAGAGCGCGCGAGAGAGAGCGCGAGAGAGAGCGCGAGAGAGAGCGCGAGAGAGAGCGCGAGAGAGAGGGCGAGAGAGAGGGCGAGAGAGAGGGCGAGAGAGAGGGCGAGAGAGAGGGCGAGAGAGAGGGCGAGAGAGAGGGCGAGAGAGAGGGCGAGAGAGAGAGGGCGAGAGAGAGGGGGAGAGAGAGGGGGAGAGAGAGGGGGAGAGAGAGAGGGGGAGAGAGGGGGAGAGAGAGGGAGAGAGAGGGAGAGAGAGGGGGAGAGAGGGGGAGAGGGGGGAGAGAGGGGGAGAGAGAGAGGGGGAGAGGGGGAGAGAGGGGGAGAGAGGGGGAGAGAGAGCGGGGAGAGGGGGAGAGAGGGAGAGAGAGGGGGAGAGAGAGCGCGAGAGGGGGGGAGAGAGCGGAGAGAGAGCGGAGAGAGGGGGAGAGAGCGCGAGAGAGGGGGAGAGAGCGCGAGAGGGGGGAGAGAGCGCGAGAGAGGGGGAGAGAGAGCGAGAGAGGGGGGAGAGAGAGCGAGAGAGAGCGCGAGAGAGAGAGCGCGAGAGAGAGAGCGCGAGAGAGGGGAGAGAGAGCGCGAGAGAGGGGGAGAGAGAGCGCGAGAGAGGGGGAGAGAGAGCGCGAGAGGGGGGAGAGAGAGCGCGCGAGAGAGGGGAGAGAGAGCGAGAGAGGGGGAGAGAGAGCGCGAGAGAGGGGGAGAGAGAGCGAGAGAGGGGGAGAGAGAGCGAGAGAGAGGGGGAGAGAGAGCGCGAGAGAGGGGGAGAGAGAGCGAGAGAGGGGGGGAGAGAGCGCGAGAGAGGGGGAGAGAGAGCGCGAGAGAGGGGAGAGAGGGGGAGAGAGAGGGGGAGAGAGAGGGGGAGAGAGGGGGGAGAGAGGGGGAGAGAGAGAGGGGGAGAGAGAGGGGGAGAGAGAGGGGGAGAGAGAGGGGGAGAGAGAGGGGAGAGAGAGGGAGAGAGAGAGGGGGAGAGAGAGGGGGAGAGAGAGGGGGAGAGAGAGGGGGAGAGAGAGGGGGAGAGAGGGGGAGAGAGAGGGGGAGAGAGAGGGGGAGAGAGAGGGGGAGAGAGGGGGGAGAGGGGGAGAGGGGGAGAGAGAGCGAGAGGGGGGGGGAGAGAGAGCGCGAGAGAGGGGGAGAGAGAGCGCGAGAGAGGGGGAGAGAGAGCGCGAGAGAGGGGAGAGAGAGAGCGAGAGAGAGGGGGAGAGCGAGAGGGGGAGCGAGAGAGAGAGCGCGAGGAGAGGGGGAGAGAGAGGGGAGAGAGGGGGAGAGGGGGAGAGAGGGAGAGAGAGGGGGAGAGAGAGGGGGAGAGAGAGGGGGAGAGAGAGGGGAGAGAGAGGGGGAGAGAGAGGGGGGAGAGAGGGGAGAGAGGGGGAGAGAGAGGGGGGGAGGGGGAGAGAGAGGGGGGGAGAGAGGGGGAGAGAGGGGGAGAGAGGGGGGAGAGAGAGGGGAGAGGGGGGAGAGAGGGGGAGGGAGGGGGAGAGAGGGGGAGGGAGGGGGGAGAGAGGGGGAGAGAGGGGGAGAGGGGGAGAGGGGGGAGAGGGGGAGAGAGGGGGGAGAGGGGGGAGAGAGGGGGGGAGAGAGAGGGGGAAGAGAGGGCGCGAGAGGGGGAGAGAGAGAGCGCGAGAGAGAGCGAGAGAGAGGGGGGGAGAGAGAGCGAGAGAGGGGGAGAGAGCGCGAGAGAGGGGGAGAGAGAGCGCGAGAGGGGGAGAGAGAGCGCGAGAGAGGGGGAGAGAGAGCGCGAGAGAGGGGGAGAGAGCGCGAGAGAGGGGGAGAGAGCGCGAGAGAGGGGGAGAGAGAGCGCGAGAGAGGGGGGGAGAGAGAGCGAGAGAGGGGGAGAGAGAGCGAGAGAGAGGGGGAGAGAGAGCGAGAGAGGGGGAGAGAGAGCGCGAGAGAGGGGGGAGAGAGAGGGGGAGAGAGAGGGGGAGAGAGAGGGGGAGAGAGAGGGGGAGAGAGAGGGGGAGAGAGAGGGGGAGAGAGAGGGGGGAGAGAGAGGGGGAGAGAGGGGGGAGAGAGGGGGAGAGAGAGGGGAGAGAGGGGGGAGAGAGGGGGAGAGAGAGCGCGAGAGAGGGGGAGAGAGAGCGAGAGAGAGGGGGAGAGAGAGCGCGGAGAGAGCGCGAGAGAGGGGGGGGGAGAGAGCGCGAGAGAGAGAGCGCGAGAGAGGGGGGGAGAGAGAGCGCGAGAGAGAGCGCGAGAGAGGGGGGAGAGAGAGCGCGAGAGAGGGGGAGAGAGAGCGAGAGAGGGGGAGAGAGAGCGCGAGAGAGGGGGGGAGAGAGAGCGCAGAGAGAGAGCGCGAGAGAGGGGGGGAGAGAGCGCGAGAGAGAGAGCGCGAGAGAGGGGGGAGAGAGAGCGCGAGAGAGGGGGAGAGAGAGCGAGAGAGGGGGAGAGAGAGCGCGAGAGAGGGGGGAGAGAGAGCGCGAGAGAGGGGGAGAGAGAGCGCGGAGAGGGGGGAGAGAGAGCGCGAGAGAGGGGGAGAGAGAGCGCGAGAGAGGGGGGGAGAGAGAGAGAGAGAGAGAGAGCGAGAGAGGGGGAGAGAGGGCGAGAGAGCGCGAGAGAGCGCGAGAGAGCGCGAGAGAGGGGGAGAGAGCGAGAGAGGGGGAGAGAGAGAGGGGAGAGAGGGGGAGAGAGAGGGGGAGAGAGGGGGAGAGAGAGGGAGAGAGAGGGGGAGAGAGGGGGAGAGAGGGGGAGAGAGGGGGAGAGGGGGGGAGAGAGAGGGAGAGAGGGGAGAGAGGGAGGGGAGAGAGGGGGAGAGAGGGGAGAGAGGGGGGAGAGGGGGGAGAGAGGGGGAGAGGGGGGAGAGAGGGGGAGAGAGAGGGGGAGAGAGAGCGCGAGAGGGGGGAGAGAGAGCGCGAGAGAGGGGGAGAGAGAGCGCGAGAGAGGGGGAGAGAGAGCGCGAGAGAGAGAGCGCGAGAGAGGGGGAGAGAGCGCGAGAGAGGGGGAGAGAGCGCGAGAGAGGGGGAGAGAGCGCGAGAGAGGGGGAGAGAGAGCGCGAGAGAGGGGGAGAGAGAGCGCGAGAGAGGGGGAGAGAGAGCGAGAGAGGGGGAGAGAGCGCGAGAGAGGGGGGAGAGAGAGCGAGAGAGGGGGAGAGAGAGCGCGAGAGAGGGGGAGAGAGAGAGCGAGAGAGAGCGCGAGAGAGGGGGAGAGAGAGCGCGAGAGAGAGAGCGAGAGAGGGGGGGAGAGAGAGCGCGAGAGAGAGCGCGAGAGAGGGGGAGAGAGAGCGCGAGAGAGGGGGAGAGAGAGCGAGAGAGGGGGAGAGAGAGCGCGAGAGAGGGGGGAGAGAGAGAGCGCGAGAGAGAGAGCGCGAGAGAGGGGGGAGAGAGAGCGCGAGAGAGAGAGCGCGAGAGAGGGGGGAGAGAGAGAGAGCGAGAGAGGGGGAGAGAGAGCGCGAGAGAGGGGGAGAGAGAGCGAGAGGGGGGAGAGAGAGCGCGAGAGAGGGGGAGAGAGAGCGCGAGAGAGAGAGCGCGAGAGAGGGGGAGAGAGGGCGAGAGAGAGCGAGAGAGCGCGAGAGAGCGCGAGAGAGGGGGAGAGAGCGAGAGAGGGGGAGAGAGCGCGAGAGAGAGGGAGAGAGAGGGGGAGAGAGAGGGGGAGAGAGGGAGAGAGAGGGGGAGAGAGGGGGAGAGAGGGGGAGAGAGGGGGAGAGGGGGGAGAGAGAGGGGGAGAGAGAGGGGGAGAGAGAGGGGGAGAGAGAGGGGGAGAGAGAGGGGGAGAGAGAGGGGGAGAGAGGGGGAGAGAGGGGGGGAGAGAGGGGAGAGAGAGAGGGGGAGAGAGCGCGAGAGAGGGGGAGAGAGAGCGCGAGAGAGGGGGAGAGAGAGCGCGAGAGAGAGCGCGAGAGAGGGGGGAGAGAGAGCGGAGAGAGAGAGAGCGCGAGAGAGGGGGAGAGAGCGCGAGAGAGAGCGAGAGAGGGGGAGAGAGAGCGAGAGAGAGGGGAGAGAGAGCGCGAGAGAGGGGGGAGAGAGAGCGAGAGAGGGGGGGAGAGAGAGCGCGAGAGAGAGAGCGCGAGAGAGGGGGAGAGAGAGCGCGAGAGAGAGAGCGCGAGAGAGGGGGAGAGAGAGCGAGAGAGGGGGGGAGAGAGAGCGCGAGAGAGGGGGGAGAGAGAGCGAGAGAGGGGGAGAGAGAGCGCGAGAGAGGGGGGGAGAGAGAGCGCGAGAGAGAGAGCGAGAGAGGGGGAGAGAGGGCGAGAGAGCGCGAGAGAGCGAGAGAGCGCGAGAGAGCGAGAGAGCGCGAGAGAGGGGGAGAGAGAGGGGGAGAGAGAGGGGGAGAGAGGGAGAGAGAGGGGGAGAGAGGGGGAGAGAGGGGGAGAGAGAGGGGGAGAGAGAGGGGGAGAGAGAGGGGAGAGAGGGGGAGAGAGAGGGGGAGAGAGAGGGAGAGAGAGGGAGAGAGAGGGGGAGAGAGGGGGAGAGAGGGGGAGAGAGGGGGGGAGAGAGAGCGCGAGAGAGGGGGGGAGAGAGAGCGCGAGAGAGGGGGAGAGAGAGCGCGAGAGAGGGGGGGAGAGAGAGCGCGAGAGAGAGAGCGCGAGAGAGGGGGAGAGAGCGCGAGAGAGGGGGAGAGAGCGCGAGAGAGGGGGAGAGAGCGCGAGAGAGGGGGAGAGAGAGCGCGAGAGAGGGGGAGAGAGAGCGAGAGAGGGGGGAGAGAGAGCGCGAGAGAGGGGGAGAGAGAGCGCGAGAGAGGGGGGAGAGAGAGCGAGAGAGGGGGGAGAGAGAGCGCGAGAGAGGGGGAGAGAGGAGCGAGAGAGAGAGCGAGAGAGGGGGAGAGAGCGCGAGAGAGGGGGAGAGAGCGCGAGAGAGGGGGAGAGAGCGCGAGAGAGGGGGAGAGAGAGCGCGAGAGAGGGGGAGAGAGAGCGAGAGAGGGGGAGAGAGAGCGCGAGAGGGGGAGAGAGAGCGAGAGAGGGGGAGAGAGAGCGCGAGAGAGGGGGAGAGAGAGCGAGAGAGAGGGGGAGAGAGAGCGCGAGAGAGAGGGGGAGAGAGAGCGCGAGAGAGAGAGGGAGAGAGAGCGGAGAGAGAGCGCGAGAGAGAGGGGGAGAGAGAGGGGGAGAGAGAGGGGGAGAGAGAGGGGGAGAGAGAGGGGGAGAGAGAGGGGGAGAGAGAGGGGGAGAGAGAGGGGGAGAGAGGGGGGGAGAGAGAGGGGGAGAGAGAGGGGGAGAGGGGGGGAGGGAGGAGAGGGGGAGAGGGGAGAGAGGGAGGAGAGGGGGGAGAGAGGAGGGGGGGGAGAGAGGAGCGAGAGGGGGAGAGAGAGCGAGAGAGGGGGAGGGCGAGAGAGGGGGGAGAGCGAGGAGGGGGAGAGAGGCGGGAGAGAGGGGAGCGAGAGAGGGGGGAGAGAGGCGGGGGAGAGAGAGGGGGAGAGAGAGGGGGAGAGAGGGGAGAGAGGGGGAGGGAGGGGGAGAGAGAGGGGGAGAGAGGGGGGAGAGAGAGGGGGAGAGAGAGGGGGAGAGGGGAGAGAGGGAGAGAGGGGGAGAGAGGGGGGGAGAGAGGGGAGAGAGAGGGAGGAGAGGGGGGGAGAGAGGGGGAGAGGGGGGGGAGAGGGGGAGAGAGGGGGAGAGGGGGAGAGAGAGGGGGGAGAGAGAGGGGGAGAGAGGGGGGAAGAGAGAGCGCGAGAGGGGGAGAGAGAGCACGAGAGAGAGCGAGAGAGGGGGGGAGAGAGAGCGCGAGAGAGGGGGGGAGAGAGAGCGAGAGAGGGGGAGAGAGAGCGCGAGAGAGGGGGAGAGAGAGCGCGAGAGAGGGGGAGAGAGAGAGCGCGAGAGGGGGGAGAGAGAGCGCGAGAGAGGGGGAGAGAGAGCGCGAGAGAGGGGGAGAGAGAGCGCGAGAGAGGGGGGAGAGAGCGAGAGAGGGGGGAGAGAGAGCGCGAGAGAGGGGGAGAGAGAGCGCGAGAGAGGGGGAGAGAGAGAGCGCGAGAGAGAGGGGGAGAGAGAGCGCGAGAGAGGGGGGGAGAGAGAGGGGGAGAGAGAGGGGGAGAGAGGGGGGAGAGAGAGGGGGAGAGAGAGGGGGAGAGAGGGGGAGAGAGGGGGAGAGAGAGGGGGAGAGAGGGGGAGAGAGGGGGAGAGAGGGGGAGAGAGAGGGGGAGAGAGAGCGCGAGAGAGGGGGAGAGAGAGCGCGAGAGAGGGGGGGAGAGAGAGAGCGAGAGAGAGCGCGAGAGAGGGGGGGAGAGAGAGCGCGAGAGAGAGAGCGCGAGAGGGGGGAGAGAGAGCGCGAGAGAGAGCGCGAGAGAGGGGGAGAGAGAGCGCGAGAGAGGGGGAGAGAGAGCGCGAGAGAGGGGGAGAGAGAGCGCGAGAGAGGGGGGAGAGAGAGCGCGAGAGAGAGAGCGCGAGAGAGGGGGGAGAGAGAGCGCGAGAGAGAGAGCGAGAGAGGGGGGAGAGAGAGCGCGAGAGAGAGAGCGAGAGAGGGGGAGAGAGAGCGAGAGAGAGAGCGCGAGAGAGGGGGAGAGAGAGCGCGAGAGAGGGGGGGAGAGAGAGCGAGAGAGGGGGAGAGAGAGCGCGAGAGAGGGGGGGAGAGAGAGAGCGAGAGAGAGAGCGAGAGAGGGGGGAGAGAGAGCGAGAGAGGGGGGAGAGAGAGAGCGAGAGAGGGGGGAGAGAGAGCGCGAGAGAGGGGGGAGAGAGAGCGCGAGAGAGGGGGGGAGAGAGAGCGCGAGAGAGAGAGCGCGAGAGAGGGGGAGAGAGCGCGAGAGAGGGGGAGAGAGCGCGAGAGAGGGGGAGAGAGCGCGAGAGAGGGGGAGAGAGAGCGCGAGAGAGGGGGAGAGAGAGCGCGAGAGAGGGGGAGAGAGAGAGCGAGAGAGGGGGGAGAGAGAGGGGGAGAGAGAGCGCGAGAGAGAGCGGGAGAGAGAGGGGGAGAGAGGGGGGAGAGAGAGGGGGAGAGAGAGGGGGAGAGAGAGGGGGAGAGAGAGGGGGAGAGAGAGGGGGAGAGAGAGGGGGAGAGAGAGGGGGAGAGAGAGAGGGAGGAGAGAGAGGGGGAGGGGGAGAGAGGGGGAGAGAGAGCGCGAGAGAGGGGGAGAGAGAGCGCGAGAGAGGGGGAGAGAGAGCGAGAGAGGGGGAGAGAGAGCGCGAGAGAGGGGGAGAGAGAGCGCGAGAGAGGGGGAGAGAGAGCGCGAGAGAGGGGGGGAGAGAGAGGGGGAGAGAGAGGGGGAGAGAGAGGGGGAGAGAGAGGGGGAGAGAGAGGGGGAGAGAGGGGGAGAGAGAGGGGGAGAGAGGGGGGAGAGAGAGGGGGAGAGAGAGGGGGAGAGGGGGGAGAGAGGGGGAGGAGGGGGGGAGAGAGAGGGGGAGAGAGGGGGAGAGAGGGGGGGAGAGAGGGGGGGAGAGGGGGGGGAAGAGAGAGCGAGAGGGGGAGAGAGAGCGCGAGAGAGAGCGCGAGAGAGGGGGAGAGGGGGAGAGAGAGCGCGAGAGAGGGGGGAGAGAGAGCGAGAGAGGGGGAGAGAGAGCGAGAGGGGGGAGAGAGAGCGCGAGAGAGGGGGGAGAGAGAGCGCGAGAGAGGGGGAGAGAGAGCGCGAGAGAGGGGGGAGAGAGAGCGCGAGAGAGGGGGAGAGAGAGCGAGAGAGGGGGAGAGAGAGCGCGAGAGAGGGGGAGAGAGAGCGCGAGAGGGGGGAGAGAGAGCGCGAGAGAGGGGGAGAGAGAGCGCGAGAGAGGGGGAGAGAGAGCGCGAGAGAGGGGGAGAGAGAGCGCGAGAGAGGGGGGGAGAGAGAGCGCGAGAGAGAGAGCGCGAGAGAGGGGGAGAGAGAGCGCGAGAGAGAGAGCGCGAGAGAGGGGGAGAGAGAGCGCGAGAGAGGGGGAGAGAGAGCGCGAGAGAGGGGGAGAGAGAGCGCGAGAGAGGGGGAGAGAGAGCGCGAGAGAGAGAGCGCGAGAGAGGGGGGGAGAGAGCGCGAGAGAGAGAGCGCGAGAGAGGGGGAGAGAGAGCGAGAGAGAGAGCGCGAGAGAGGGGGGAGAGAGAGCGAGAGAGAGAGCGCGAGAGAGGGGGAGAGAGAGCGCGAGAGAGGGGGGAGAGAGAGCGCGAGAGAGGGGGAGAGAGAGCGAGAGAGAGCGCGAGAGAGGGGGGGGAGAGAGAGCGCGAGAGAGGGGGAGAGAGAGCGCGAGAGAGGGGGAGAGAGAGCGCGAGAGAGGGGGGAGAGAGAGCGAGAGAGGGGGGAGAGAGAGCGCGAGAGAGAGCGCGAGAGAGAGAGAGCGAGAGAGGGGGAGAGAGAGCGCGAGAGAGGGGGAGAGAGAGCGCGAGAGAGGGGGGAGAGAGAGCGCGAGAGAGGGGGAGAGAGAGCGCGAGAGAGAGAGCGCGAGAGAGGGGGAGAGAGAGCGCGAGAGAGGGGGAGAGAGAGCGAGAGAGGGGGGAGAGAGAGCGCGAGAGAGGGGGAGAGAGAGCGCGAGAGAGGGGGGAGAGAGAGCGCGAGAGAGAGAGCGCGAGAGAGAGAGCGAGAGAGGGGGAGAGAGCGAGAGAGAGGGGGAGAGAGCGCGAGAGAGGGGGAGAGAGAGCGCGAGAGAGGGGGAGAGAGAGCGAGAGAGGGGGAGAGAGAGCGCGAGAGAGGGGGAGAGAGAGCGCGAGAGAGGGGGAGAGAGAGCGCGAGAGAGGGGGAGAGAGAGCGCGAGAGAGGGGGGGAGAGAGCGAGAGAGAGGGGGAGAGAGAGCGAGAGAGAGCGGGAGAGAGGGGGGAGAGAGAGAGGGAGAGAGAGAGGGGGGGAGAGAGAGGGGGGGAGGGGGAGAGAGGGGGGGAGAGAGAGCGAGAGAGGGGGAGAGAGAGCGCGAGAGAGGGGGAGAGAGAGCGCGAGAGAGGGGGAGAGAGAGCGCGAGAGAGGGGGAGAGAGAGCGCGAGAGAGGGGGAGAGAGAGAGCGCGAGAGAGGGGGGAGAGAGAGCGCGAGAGAGGGGGAGAGAGAGCGAGAGAGAGGGGGAGAGAGAGGGGGAGAGAGAGGGGGAGAGAGAGGGGGGAGAGAGAGGGGAGAGAGAGGGGGGAGAGAGAGGGGGAGAGAGAGGGGGAGAGAGAGGGGAGAGAGAGGGGGAGAGAGAGGGGGAGAGAGAGGGGGAGAGAGAGGGGGAGAGAGAGGGGGAGAGAGGGGGAGAGAGAGGGGGAGAGAGAGGGGGAGAGAGAGGGGGAGAGAGGGGGGGAGAGAGGGGGAGAGAGAGGGGGAGAGAGGGGGGGAGAGAGGGGGAGAGAGAGGGGGAGAGAGGGGGAGAGAGAGGGGGGAGAGAATGAGAGAGAGCGCGAGAGGGGGGAGAGAGAGCGCGAGAGAGAGCGCGAGAGAGGGGGAGAGAGAGCGAGAGAGGGGGAGAGAGAGCGCGAGAGAGGGGGAGAGAGAGCGCGAGAGAGGGGGGAGAGAGAGCGAGAGAGGGGGAGAGAGAGAGCGAGAGAGGGGGAGAGAGAGCGCGAGAGAGGGGGAGAGAGAGCGCGAGAGAGGGGGAGAGAGAGCGCGAGAGAGGGGGAGAGAGAGCGAGAGAGGGGGGGAGAGAGAGCGCGAGAGAGGGGGGAGAGAGAGCGCGAGAGAGGGGGAGAGAGAGCGCGAGAGAGGGGGAGAGAGAGCGCGAGAGAGGGGGGAGAGAGAGCGCGAGAGAGGGGGGGAGAGAGAGCGCGAGAGAGGGGGAGAGAGAGCGCGAGAGAGGGGGGAGAGAGAGCGCGAGAGAGGGGGGAGAGAGAGCGCGAGAGAGGGGGGAGAGAGAGCGCGAGAGAGGGGGTAGAGAGAGAGCGAGAGAGGGGGGAGAGAGAGCGCGAGAGAGGGGGGGGAGAGAGAGCGCGAGAGAGGGGGGGAGAGAGAGCGCGAGAGAGGGGGAGAGAGAGCGCGAGAGAGGGGGAGAGAGAGCGCGAGAGAGGGGGGAGAGAGAGCGCGAGAGAGGGGGGAGAGAGAGCGCGAGAGAGGGGGAGAGAGAGCGCGAGAGAGGGGGAGAGAGAGCGCGAGAGAGGGGGAGAGAGAGAGCGAGAGAGGGGGAGAGAGAGCGCGAGAGAGGGGGAGAGAGAGGGGGAGAGAGAGGGGGAGAGAGAGGGGGAGAGAGAGGGGGAGAGAGAGGGGGAATGAGAGAGGGGGGGAGAGAGAGGGGGGAGAGAGAGGGGGAGAGAGAGGGGGGAGAGAGAGGGGGAGAGAGAGGGGGAGAGAGAGGGGGGAGAGAGAGGGGGAGAGAGAGGGGGGAGAGGGGGGGGAGAGAGGGGGGGGAGGGAGAATGAGAGAGAGCGCGAGAATGAGAGAGAGCGCGAGAATGAGAGAGAGCGCGAGAATGAGAGAGAGCGCGAGAATGAGAGAGAGCGCGAGAATGAGAGAGAGCGCGAGAATGAGAGAGAGCGAGAATGAGAGAGCGTGAGCGAGAGAGCTACAGGGGGGAGAGAGAGCGAGAGGGGGGAGAGAGAGCGAGAGGGGGAGAGCGAGCGCGGGGGAGAGCGACGGGGGGGGGAGAGAGCGAGCGAGCTCCAGGGGGAGAGAGAGCGAGCGAGCTCCAGGGGGGGAGAGAGAGCGAGCGAGCTCCAGGGGGGGAGAGAGAGCGAGCGAGCTCCAGGGGGGGAGAGAGAGCGAGCGAGCTCCAGGGGGGGAGAGAGAGCGAGCGAGCTCCAGAGGGGGAGAGAGAGCGTGCAACACAGGAGGGAAAGGATGGACAGAAGCGATGAGAGGATCAAGCAGATGCGCCATACTGCAAACTCCTTATGCACCATCCCGTCATCATGGGTCAGACCTACTTACCTGCATAGCCTCACAGGTCTGTCAGAATGGCAAACAAAACCAAAATCTAGAAAGCACAAACCTCTTTCCCCACAAAACCATTTTTATAGCTTGCCATTCAAAATTACTAAAATTGTTTAATCGTCATGCTGCATTGAATCTGAAGATGTTAGCCTACTACTTTATCATCAGTAATCTGGATGTGCTTTCAACTTTTCCTAGTCACAAATTCATTCTGGATCATGAGAACTTACAGGTGACATAAGATGACCCTGTCAGTTCTGGATAGTCTATAACAATTGTAGAGCTCAGGCACATCATAAAACAATGCACCAAGCCCATGCTGACAGGCACCCAGAGAAGGCTAATAAGGTGGGGAACAGTAACTTGGGCTATATTATAGGCACATGGGCCCTCATTCCCATCATAAATACAGGGGACTTTGGATGCCAGGGTATCTTGACTGGGACATGACTCTTACCTTGCTCATTGTGACATTCAAAGCCTTGAGAATGTACAGGTGAGACTTAAGTGTGTACAAAGGCACACTCACACAATGGCACACACCTTGCGCTTCCACTCCAACAAGATTGGCAGAATGCTTAGATCACAGAATCATGTACACCTATAGGACAGTGCAATGGTAAATAAGAACAAGACTAACAGTGCACACTGGTGATCAACATCTTCATTCCAAACAGAAAGACTCAGAAGTGTCACAGTACTAAATGTAAATGTACTCCCCAGCCAAACAGGACCAATGTAGGTATGATGATGAGTGACTCTGAACCTGACATTCTGGTCCAGCCTCCACAAGAACAACCGGATTAAACAAACTATGAAACCCTTGGTTAGCCCACAGACGTATATTAAAGCCAGGTTAACCACGATTGTTGACAATTGGTAAACACAAACTTGCTATACATCAAACAAATACTTATAGTTATCTAGTGAAGTACATGTATTGATGTCGTCTGTGGAACATTTAATACGGACCTGCCAGTTGGCCCATGCTTTCTTTGGTGGAATATGGTTAACTAGCAAATTCGACTAAACACACCCTGGCCACTAACAAATTACTGCATTTGCAGGTTAACTCGAACAGCAGTGTAAATTTCGTCTAGTCTGATCGTGAAAACATATGCTAGTCCATTAATTATACATCTCAAAAGATAGCTACCTAACCTAGCTTCTACCTACCGACATTTGACTTTGTTGGGACATTCTGTCAACACCTATACAATGTCAATGCCAATGTTAACTAGCTAATATTGGTGGTGACTAGCATCTAGTTGGTGCTGGGCCTAGCAAATTAGTTCTCCATTTAGTTTGACATTATGATAAGCAAACACGTCAAGTAGCTAGTGAATGCACATCAGATACGACCACAGTAACTGGCGCACTAGCTGGCTAACGAGTTAGCTAGCTAGTACAGTAGCCATCCGATATTTCCACCAAAAACAAGTCCTCTTCAGTGTGTTTATCGTTATCTAGCTTTATTTGCAATATACTGTTTATCTTGGAATAATATTATTTCATACTGGTAACGTAGGTCTTTATATTGCCAAAATATAAAAAGGTCGTTAATGGCAAGGAACGACAGAAATGTAACTATTTAACGGTTAGCTGTGATGCTGCCTGGGTCGTTCGCATGCTAATGTTATAGCTTCCTAGCTAGCTAGTCAGCCAGAGACTAGCGAGGTAATGTTATCGAGTTACGGAAATGTTACAGGAATACTCAGTGTGTGTAAAAATGGGATTTATAACTAGCTAGTTAACGTTGCAACAAATATTTCACTTTGCAAAAATATATATTTATTCTGACGTCAAGCTGTGTAAACGAGCTGAAAATCCCACATCTCTTGATGTGGAAGCAAGCTAGCTACTATTGCTAACTGGCTAGAATCACACATAGGTACCCAGAAACAAGCTATCTGCAGATTAACGACAATGAGCCGTAACGTGTTACCTTGATCCTCTGTTGTCCGGAACGAATACGGTGGCAAGTTGTTATCCTCTATTATACAATATTAAACTAAAATGCTTCCAATCATGTAACCTCTCCAAGTAGCGGCAAACCAGCAGGAAGGCTATTTTGGCTTCTTTTTTTAAGACAGACAAACCAACGAGTGCCTATTTACCTTCTAACGAAATAATCCTCCGAGTCCCATTAATAACAAAATACACGTATAAAAATATTAAGTGGAGTCAATCACATCCCCTATTTATGAGAAGAAAACATTATAACTTGTTTACACCACGCCTCTTTTTTTGTTATATTTCTGTAGACAGTGTTTAATTTGGTGACATCTCTATTCACTCTTTTGTCAATATTACTGGGCAGAGTCCATGGCACACATAAGAGATACAACCAACCCTGATGCTCGGTTTGGCACTATAGACGATGGTGATTGGTTTGTTCGAAGTACGTAATGGATGGGGTTGGACATTTAGATAACGTCCATCATTCCGCTAACAGAGTCGCTCCGAGAGATGAATTTTTTAGAAGGTAGGTTGAGGTGTATGGGACTAGGAAGGATATTGGGTTGAAGACGAGGTGGAATTTTATACTTTAGTCGCTGCCTAACCCTCTTCCTGGAGATCTTCCGTCCTGTGGATTCAGTCCAACCTTAATTTAACATCTAATTCTACTAATTAGCTGCTCAACAAGACCTTAACTAGCTGAATCAGATATGCTAAATTAGATTTGGACTGAAAATTTACAGGACAGTAGATCTCCAGGAAGAGGGTTGGGCAGCCCTGGCAAGTGGGTGGGGAGTCCTCCCCTTATGGCATGAAGCTAAACCTGTTAAGACCCAACCCTGATTTACTGTTCATTCACACTGAAGGACAGGCAAGGACCAACTACTTCTCTTGGTTTCCCATTAGTTATATTATTTAAAGAGCACATCAACATTACGGATAAGAAGAGAGGATTTACAACAGCTGTCTCAAATAAAGGTTAAAAATAAATTAAGTTAGGAAGTAAGTCAGTCAGTTAAGAACAAATTCTTATTCACAATGACGGCCTACCACAGACGACGCTGGGCCAATTGTGCACTGCCCTACGGGACTCCCAATCACAACCTGATGTGATACAGCCTGGATTTGAACCAGGGACCTCTTGCACTGAGATGCAGTGCCTTAGACCCCTACGCCACTCAGGAGCCAGAGTGGCACTGATCTTTTCTCAGCAAGTACACCACATCAAATTTTACAATACACCAAAATTATGGATAAGAATAATATCCCAAAAAGGATGGATGGAAATCAAAAAAACACATTTCAAAATATACAAGCATTTGTTATTGAAGTTGAGTTTCAACAGTGACATACTGTAGCTATACTGACATAGTATTAAAATTGCTAAACGATGTCAAAACAAGTCCATATTGTTTTACAATTCTTTCCCCTTCAGTTTTGGTAATATTGAAACTGTTCAGCCCCATACTGCCTTTTTTTGGTTAGTAATGAAAAATAAATTAAATGACAAGATTAAACATTATTAAATCATTGCATAAAGCATGTGAGTGGGATGTGTCTGTCAAGTATACTTGACTGCTAATCTAATTGAAATGGGATACTTAAGATAAAACTGATATTAGCTGACTCATAAGTATAACGCTAGCATATTACTTTACCTTGAATTTCTAACTCAGGGTGAAAGTAAGGAAAATCAATGAAATAGAAACTTTGGCACACCACAGGAAGCAGCTGGCACAGTAAACCTACGGAATGGGAGCCAATTTCTCCCCTGAATTAAAAAGGGACACTTCAGAATTTTGGCAATGAAGCCCTTTATCTATTTCCCCAGTCAGATGAACTCACGGATATGATGTTTAAATTGAGTGTTAAAAGAATTAACACTCAATTTGTCTAAGGTCCACAGGGGACATACGCAGCCTGGTCTCATAGACGAGACATAACATAGTAAATGTAAATCCGGGATCACAAATTGGTATGATATGTTACATTTGGTATGGTTACAAAGCCTAAACGTAACCATCGGTCTTAAGGCAAAACCAAGAGTGGGGTGGTTGGTTGGGATGGGTGGGCGTATAACCTAAAGGTTGCAAGATCGAATTTCATCATGGACAACTTTAGCATTTTAGCAACTTTTCAACTAATTAGCATGTTAGCCAACTCTTCCCCAAACCTTTTCAGCTAATCATTCCCCTAACCTTAACCCTTTAACCCATATGAGTCTAAGCCCTGTCTAAACTGAGGGAGGTGGTTCTACTAAGATATATGGAATTGTTTTAAGGTCATACCAAGGATCATTTTACTATTTGTGTTTAAAAGAACCATCGAAGTATCAAAAAATATATTTGATGAACATGTTTTATTCAGCCTTACTGCTATTAGACCATACAAACAGATTCACTACATGGAAAAACAGTCCCCCCCCCCCCCCAAAAAAAAATCTAAATTAAGCGTGTTCTGAAGTGTCTTTCCTATATATGAGAGATACAGTATAAGAAAGAAGTTACTTTTTACGTACATGTATTTAACCCCTTATTTTTCACACTAAACAGTCTAAGCCAGGGAAAGGGGTTCTACTACGCATTATGGAATTGATTTAAGAAGGTCATACCAGAGATAATTTAGCTATTTTAGGGTTAAAATCCCTTGAAGCATCAAGAAAATATTTGTAAAGCAAATATACACTACCATTCAAAAGTTTGGGGTCACTTAGAAAGCCCTTTTTGAAAGAAAAGCACATTTTGTGGTCCATTAAAATAACATCAAATTGATCGGAAAAACAGTGTAGACATTGTTAATGTTGTAAATGACTATTGTAGGTAGAAATGACTGATTGTTTTATGGAATATCAACATAGGCAAACAGAGGCCCATTATCAGAAACCCTCACTCCTGTGTTCCAATGGCATGTTGTGTTAGCTAATCCAAGTTTTTAATTTTAAAGGCTAATTGATCATTAAAAAAACCTTTTGCAATTATGTTAGCACAGCTGAAAACTGTTGTACTGATTATAGAACCAATACAACTGGCCTTTAGACTAGTTGAATAGCTATCTGGAGCATCAGCATTTATGGGTTCGATTACAGGCTCAAAATGGCCAGAAACAAAGAACTTTCTTCTGAAACTTGTCAGTTTATTATTGATCTGAGAAATGAAGGCTATTCCATGCAAGAAATGCCAAGAAACTGAAGATCTCCTACAACGCTGTGTACTACTCCCTTCACAGAACAGCACAAATTGGCTCTAACCAGAATAGAAAGAGTGGGAGGCACTGGTGCACAACTGAGCAAGAGTTCAAGTACATTAGACTGTCTAGTGTGAGAAACAGATGTCTAACAAGTCCTCGACTGGCAGCTTCATTAAATAGTACTTGCAAAACTCCAGTATCAACGTCAACAGTTAAGAGATGACTCCGGGATGCTGGCCTTCTCGTCAGAGTTGCAAAGAAAAATCCATATCTCAGACTGGCAAAAAAAAATGAAATATTAAGATGGGCAAAAGAACACAGACACTGGACAGAGGAACTCTGCCTAGAAGGCCAGCATCCCGGAGTCACCTCTTCACTGTTGACTTTGAGACTGGTGTTTTAAATCAGAACCGTTTTCAGCTGTGCTAACATAATTGCAAAAGGGCTTTCTAATGATCAATTAGCCTTTTAAAATTATAAACTTGGATTAGCGAACACAACGTGCCACTGGAACACATGAGTGATGGTTGCTGATAAATGGGCCTCTGTACGCCTATGTAGATATTCCATTTTTTTTATCTGCCATTTCCAGCTACAATAGTAATTTACACCATTAATGTCTACACTGTATTTCTGATCAATTTGATGTTTTAAATTGTAAAGAAAAGTGCTTTTCTTTAAAACAAATACATTTCTAAGTGACCTCAAACCTTTGAACGATATTGTATATAAAATGGTTTATTTGGCCTTACTGCTATTTGCCCATACAAAACACATAGAATAACAGATAGCCCCCCCACAAAAAAAATAATCTAAAGGAATTTTGTTCTGAAGTTTCTGTCCTATATCTGAGGTACAGTATTGTTTTTAAAGATCAATACATGTTCAAAGAAAAAATTCCTGAACCCCTTATTTTTTGGCACTAAAACAGTCTCCATTAATTTTTTCAGCTTGTACCGGGGGACCTTCTGACGAGTCTTGTGAGGCCTGTGGACAAACAATGCGTCCTAGAGCAAAACAATGTATGTGTTTGTGAGAGTCTTATCTTTCCATAGAGGGGTCATAATAGTATGTAGGCCAAACCTTTCGGACCCTACAGACGATTTTCAGGATGTCTGATGGTCTGATAAACACCGCTCTAGCTCTGTCACAGCAGATGTGGAAGCGCGACATAAGCAGATGCATTCTCTAGCTGAAACTGACAGATTTTTGGGGGAGGGGGATTGGTTCATTATGCTAATTTGATTTCCGTGGGGCCCAGACATCGACCTTAGGGGGGTCAACCTAACTCCAAAACTTAACTAACCAGAGAGGATGGTGCCGGAGAGGATGGCTGCCGTTTCATGGGCTCTTAACCTTGTTATTTTACTACAGTTCTTTAATTATTTGTTACTTTTATTTATTTTGGTATTTTATTTTCTTTGGTATTTTTAACCAACTGCATTGTTGGTTAAGGGCTTATAAGTAAGCATTTCACTGTAAGGCCTACACCTGTTCTATTCAGTACGTGACAAATAAAATTTGATTTGATTTTGAACCTTAACCCCTAGCCTTGCGAACATTAGCCAGCTAGTTTCTGTTAAACACCTAGCTAGAATTTGTAACATAGCATTTGTTTTGCAAATTTGTAAAATATTGTACCTTCAGCATATTCGTAACATATCATACAAAATGGGTGATGGACATGCACAAATGAATACATATCATACGAAACTTAGCATATCGTAGTAAATGGTGTCTTAGATTTACATACAGAATTATGCGAAATGCTCTTAGACCAGGTTGACATATGCAGCAGAGTCCCTGCATAGCAACTGTCATGTTATTCCACTCGGTGCCATTTGAGTGGAATTAAAGCTGCTCCTCTGAATAAGTATGATGAGTATGATGAAGTACTGCATGCTCTGGTTCTGAACCCTGGCCTTTGTGACCCACTGAGTATGTTAGTTAAATTACAGGAGAGCATGCATTAGATCAACTCAATACAATTAGAATTATATTTCTAAAGAAATACCAATTGGTTTTAGCTAAACAAAATACCAAACAAGTTGGGAGAAACATTTGAAAAACAAATACCGCAATTCAATCTCATTTTAAGCCCTAGCAGTTAAAGAGATTTTTAATCAGTTTCTGGGATAAGTATAATATTACTTTCAAGAAAGAAAAAATATAATTGTGTTGATTTCATGAATCCAAATGAGTACTCTGAATGCAAGAGGAATATTGATTGATTAAATAGGGACTGCAGTCTTGCCCTTCTTTGAGAACCCTCTATTGCATCCGACTCACACTTCTAGCTTCTTATCCCTCTTGGAGCCATGCTTCTTGTGTGATCTAGATTTGAGTTTTAATGCAGAGGCACTCTTCAAGGTGTCCCTCTTCCTTGAGGTGAATTCCTCCGCCCCTGGCTTCCACAAGAGCAGCTGTGCATCCTCCCCTCCCGTGAGCAGGGCCTCCCCTGCGGGATCCCAGAGGAAGCAGCGCACTGTGGAAGAGTGGCCCCCTTGGAGGGACCTCAGCAGACACAGGCCTTCCTCACTGCACTCCAGAAGGTGGATGTCTCCATTGTTTGTCCCACCTAGCACTAGTAAGCGCCCTGCCTCCTCCAGCCAAGTCCCGCCAACAAAGTAATCCAGGGCCACTTCATTAGAGAGAGGGGTCAGGCTGCGGGCGTCAGCGGCACTGAAGAGTGTGAGGGGCTTGTCTGTGTCCAACTGACCCAGGTCCCACAGATGGAGGCCCTCGTCGTGGCTGAGGCACAGCAGCTGGTTGAAGTCCTTCCCTGCCCAGCACACTGAGCTAGCAGAGGAGCCACAGTTACAGGTGGCCAGCAGGGCCTCCTCCTCTGCACCAAGGCTCAGGTCAAACACATTCACCAGGCCATCAGTGGAGCCAGACGCCAAGTGGTCGGCATTCCGGGGGTGGAAACGCACCTGCGTGATGTCATCACTGTGGGACTCAGAGTACACACCCAGAACCCCTCCCTTCTCCTTTGCCATGCGGGCATCCCAGAAAACCAAGAAGCTATCATCTTCATCGACCTGCTCAGTGCCTGCACATAGGACCACATCGCTGCAGCTCACATCAAAGCTGCAGAAGTGGTGGGAGGAGTCACTCCTGAACACCTGTGCTGCCTCTGAACCAGGGCAGCGGACATCCCACGTCCTCACTGTCCCATCAGCAGAGCCTGAGAAGAGCAGGTCAGGGGAGGTGTGGGCAAAGCACACCCCACAGATTGCACCACTATGTCCCTGGTACTCCCTGAGCAGGCTGAGGCTGTCCTCACTGTGCAAACGGATGGAGCGGTTGGAGCAGCATACGGCCACCAACCCTGGGCCCGAGACAGTCTGGTGGGACAGGTCCAGCAGGTAGGTGGGCTCATCTGGCTGGACACGCCGAGTGATTGACAGAGCTTTGAACTTCTCCCCCAGACTCTCCATGGCAACTTCCAGCAACTACACCCAGCTGGATAGAGAGGATGTGCAGAATATAGATGTGTAATATGGAAGAAACTCCATCTAATCAAGACATACACCTACTTACTCACTTAACTCAAAATGTGGGTCTGGTAATGGTTAAATTAACACAAGAAAGAACCAAGGGACTTTGTTCCCATAGAGTCCACTGTGATTTGTGAGGCTTGTTGCACTCACTCGGCCTGTCATTACTGTTGGTGTAAGTTATCTCTAAAGTTAGTAGCTCACTGTGTGTGATAGTTGGCTAGTGTTTCTAACAAAATCTAACAGTGAATACTATCCTCTATGTTAGTATTATGTTACTGCCAAACATATTTAACTTATAGCTGTTGTCTGGATTGATAACTAAAAAGCTGATACCTACCTAGCAAATATTAGTCACCAATGAAGGTGGCGAGTATGAAGTCACTATAGTAGTAGCAAATAAAGTGACTAATTTAGCTCGCTAAAAACACTCGCTAAATTAGCTAGCTAAACGTTTGTTAGCTTGCAAGTGGAAAGTTCTCGAAGGGTTCACTTATTGAAGGACCAAAGAAAGTACGTTAACATTCCAGTAACATTTGTATTCAATGCCCAGTATGAACCACAAATACAAAAAAACTTATGTAATATATGTAACCTTGTAAACGACTCACTTACCTGGCAAAATCGACGGTATCTGATTTTCATGAGCACGTTGTGACACGGTGTCACTGTATTTACTGCCCGTGGATGGACCAATTTCCTCAATGCATGAGTTCCGCTGTTGAATTTCAGAGCAAAATTACAGTCATAGACAGTACAGTATGAAGATAGGCAGAAACTGCCTCTCCAATAGAAATCACCGACCATACTTGCAGGGGATGTCATGGCGACGTTAGCCAAGTAAACACATACGCAGAAACACTTCCTAGGGTTCTCTCGCGCCAAACTGCGCATGTCGTCAAAGGCACCCCTTCCATATATATAAAAAAAAAAATCGGAAATGGAAACGTGTTAGTTTGTTACTTTCACAAGGTTGGAGTAATAACATGTTCAACTGCTTAAAACACTGTCTCGAATCAAGGTTGTGCCTTTAGATTTCGAGAAAATTAACAACTAAGTAATAATATTTGACGGCCTGGTCGGTTTGGTCTGTTTCGCAAGCGTTCCCGGAAGTCTCACGACGTTGCGCGTCTGGAATTAGAAACTCTGTGCTACAGTACAGGCAATACCAATGTCGATAAAGACACTGACTTTTTTATCGGTGAAATAATTCATTAACATTCATATGAGCATCACCCGGCACGATAGGGAGCGGGTCCATGCTGGAGTGGACAGAAGTAATGGCACCGTCTAACCTTAGCCCTTGACCATGATTCCCATTGCCATTACATTATTACATAAGAGTCATTGAACGAATGTCTTCTGTATGAGTTTTTTTTTAATAGTCCCGGACATTATCTTTCGTATCATATCTTTCAAAACGAAAGGTAAATTGATATACACCTTAATATGGTTAGTATACCCACATGGTCATATTTCCATGGTACCCCGTATGTTTACAGAAAAAGGGGAAATATGCATACTTTATTTTTGAAATACCATTTTCGTATTTTCTGACAATTTAGGATGTGGCACATCGAGTTCAGCCAAGGGTGTGCAACATCCTAAATTGTCCGAAAATCGAAAACTACATTCTTAAACTCATGTGTAATACTATGTGCGATTCAAACATAAGGTAGTGAAGTAAAAGTCAACGTTGTCAAAAAAATATCAATAGTGAGGTAAAGTACAGATACCCCCAAAAACGACTTAAATTGTACTTTAACGTATTTTTACTTAAGTACTTTAATCCACTAGCTTCAATACTCTCTAAATATTAGGGATTCAAAATCCTCAAAGTCTTTGGAAGAACCTTAGGGTTATTGGCATTGGAAATTGCCCACAAAAGGTTCTTCCAAGAACCGCATAGGAGGTGGGGTTCATCGAGGAACCTCCTTCGTTGGTGAGGGTTCTTGCAGGAGCCTAACTGCCCAACTGTTACATTTGGATTTTAATTTTAAAGGACAGCAGGTGCAGGCACTTAAATTGAGATCTTTAAATGTTTCAGTTAAGGTAAGGTTGGTCCCTTATATGATCTAAATGTATATTGTTTTATGATGATACCTGTAATATTCATATGTGTAAACATACTGAATTCTAATTGGATGCATTTTACCGCCGTATCATACTGTGCCGGGTCATGGGCAGTTGATCATGGTTGGAGATAAGTGAACATGCAGTTGGAGCTAGCTAATAAAGAGCTACGTTAAGAAATATCTTTTAGTACTGCATTTTATTATTTTGTACAAAGCGTGCAAAACAAGACAATACCATCTATCTTTTCATATTTGTGCAAATATTTGCAAAACAGAAAATAGACAATTCAATGGCGTTAAGAATATGTATGCTATAAGAATATGTTGAAAGCTAGCTGTATTGGGTGCAGATGACTGAGCTGCTCACTTTTGTGTCTAGGTATACAGACTAGGAGGAATACAAAGGTATGTCAATTGGTATTGGTATGTTATGCAAATCACATGTACAATCCTCTTCCCTTACCTCCACATTTTCATTCACATTATCCAAGATGGCGCAGCAGTAAGAGGTGTTTGTTTTCATCCCGTTGTTTTTTTTTGTTGTAAACATTTCAAACTTTTTTTTTTCATAAAAATATACATTCCTGCAACCTGCCTCACCCAATATGATACGGATCAACTATTTATTTTTGTAGACCTTATAACTGGAACCTCCATCAGAAGCGAGACAGCTAATTAACTACTAGCTATTTAGTCATTGTTAGCCTCTATTAGCGGTCTTTACCTTTAGCTCGGACTCCTGCCACTTTAGCCTGGATAGACGGATAATACCTGCCAGTCTACACAGCGCGATACCAGCCCTGGGCATATCGGACTGCTTTTTTCCACTACATCACCGGATTCCTGCCGCAAGCTCTGGACCATTACACCGGATCTTCGCAGCTAGCTAGTTGCTACCGAGGAGCTATTGTGGCTAACACCCTTGTCCAGAAGCATGCACCAGTTAGCCCTGAGCTAGGCCCATCTCCCGGCTAGCAAACGAAGTACACCAACTACAACACTTCTCTTGCCAATTGGACTGGACCCTTTGTCGACACGGAGCCCCGCCAATCCATCACGACTAGTCTGCTGGTCCGCTGAAGTAACTCGGCCGATGTGCTCTCAACCGGCCTCTGCGTCATGGATGTTTGGTGATGATCCATCTGCTAGCCCCGGCCTGCTAGCTCCCTGAACGCCGTGTCTCTCCCTCGCGCAACATTGTAATTGACTACCGAACTGTTCCGTGTTTCATCAAGTGTTGCTCATTGGACCCTAAGCTCACTCGGCTACACAGCCGATGCCTGCTGGACTGTCCATTAACACGGTATTTCATTTTGTTTATCTGTCTGTCCCAGCCTCAAACTTAGGCCCTGTGTGTAGCTAACTGACCCTCTCTGCCCATTCATCGCCATATACCCATTGTTGTCATCTTAGCTGTTTACCCGTTGTCTCACCCGATTACCCGATGTCTCAACTGTTGTTGTCTTCGCTCTCCCAATCAACACCTGTGATTGCTTATGCCTTTCTCTAATGTCAATATGCCTTGTATACTGTTGTTTAGGGCAGCTCTCATTGTTTTATTTTACTGTGGAGCCCCTAGTCCTGCTCAACATGCCTCAGATAGCTCCTTTGTCCCACATCCCACACATGTAAAAATCTCATCGTCACTCAATGCCTAGGTTTACCCCCACTGTACTCGCACCCTACCTTACCCTTGTCTATACACTATGCCCTGAATCTATCCTACCACGCCCAGAAATCTGCTCCTTTTATTCTGTTCCCAACGCAGTAGACGACCAGTTCTTATAGCCTTTAGCCGTACCCTCATCCTATCCTCCTCTGTTCCTCTGGTGATGTGGAGGTTAACCCAGGCCCTGTGTGTCCCCAGGCGCTCTCATTTTTTGACTTCTGCAACTGTAAAAGCCTTGGGTTAATGCATATTAACATCAGAAGCCTCTCCCTAAGTCTGCTTTATTCACTGCTTTAGCACACTCCGCCAACCCTGATGTGCTAGCCGTCTCTGAATCCTGTCTTAGGAACCCTGAAATTTCCATCCCCAATTACAACATTTTCTGTCAAGACAGAACTGCTAAAGGGGGCAGAATTTCAATCTGTAGAGAGAGCCTGCAGAGTTCTGTCATACTATCCAGGTCTATGCCCAAACAGTTCGAGCTTCTACTTTAAAAGATCTCTCCAGAAATAACTTGGGATATGCTTAACACCCCGGCCGTCCTACAATCTAAGCTAGAGGCCCTCAGTCTCACACAAATTATCAAGGAACCTACCAGGTACAACCCTAAATCCGTAAACATGGGCACCCTCATAGATATCATCCTGACCACTTGCTAAATACATATATGCTGATTTCAACCAGGATCTCAGCCATCACTGCCTCATTGCCTGCGTCCGTTATGGGTCTGTGGTCAAACGACCACCCCTCACCACTGTCAAGAGCTCCCTAAAACATTTCTGCGAGCAGGCCTTTCTAATCGACTTGGCCCGGGTATCCTGGAAGAATATTGACCTCATCCCATCAGTAGAGGATACCTAGTTGTTCTATAAAGTGCTTTCCTCACCATCTTAAATAAGCATGCCCCTTTTCAAAAAATGTAGAACTAAGAACAGATACAGCCCTTGGTTCACTCCAGACTTGATTGCCCTTGACCAGCACAAAAACACTCTGTGGCGTACTGCACTAGCTTCGAATAGTCCCCGCAATATAAAACATTTTAGGGAAGTCAGGAACCAAAAAATAAAATCAAAGTTCATTTGTCACGTGCGCCGAATACAACAGGTGTAGACCTTACAGTGAAATGCTTACTTACAGGCTCTAACCAATAGTGCTAAAGAAAAGGTGTGTATGTGGGTGAGTAAAGAAATAAAACAAAAGAAAAAGACATTTGAAAATAATAGTAGCAAGGCTATATACAGACACCGGTTAGTCAGTCTTATTGAGGTAGTATGTACATGTAGGTATGGTTAAAGTGACTTTACATATATGAAGAACAGAGTAGCAGTAGCGTAAAAAGAGGGGTTGGCGGGACACAATGCAAATAGTCCAGGGTAACCATTTGGTTACCTGTTCAGGAGTCTTATAGCTTGTGGGTAAAAACTGTTGAGAAGCCTTTTTGTCCTAGACTTGGCACTCCGGTACTGCTTGCCATGCGGTAGTAGAGAGAACAGTGACTGGGGTGGCTGGGGTCTTTGACAATTTTAGGGCCTTCCTCTGACACCGCCTGGTGTAGAGGTCCTGGATGGCAGGCAGCTTTGCCCCAGTGATGTACTTAGGCTGTACGCACTACCCTCTGAAGTGCCTTGCGGTCAGAGGCAGAGCCTGAAACCCCACCTCTTCAAGGAATACCTAGGATAGGATCTCACCCCCCCTTTCTCACCCCCCTTAAATGATTTAGATGCACTATTGTAAGTGGCTGTTCCACTGGATGTCAGAAGGTGAATTCACCAATTTGTAAGTCGCTCTGGATAAGAGCGTCTACTAAATTACTTAAATGTAAATGTAAATGTAATTGCCGTACCAGGCAGTGATGCAACCGGTCAGGATGCTCTCGATGTTGCAGGATGGGTACACACAGTCAGTTAGGAAAGCAAAGGCTAGCTTTTTCAAACAGAAATTTGCATCCTGCAGCACTAATTCCAAAAAGATTTGGGACACTGTAAAGTCCATGGAGAATGAGAGTACCTCCTCCCAGCTGCCCACTGCACTGAGAATAGGAAACACTGTCACCACTGATAAATCCACAATAATTTAGAATTTCAATAAGCAGCAACTTGCCCAAGCCTCCCCCCGCTTCTCCTTCAGCAAAATCCAGACAGCTGACATTCTGTTAGAGCTGCAAAATCTGGATCCCTACAAATCAGCTGGGCTAGACAATCTGGATCCTCTCTTCCGAAAATTATCCACTGAAATTGTTGCAACCGCTATTACTAGCCTGTTCAACCTCTCTTTCGTATCGTCTCCTAAACATTGGAAAGCGGCCGCGGTCATCCCCCTCTTCAAGAGGGAGACACTCTCGACCCAAACTGTACCGACCTATATCCATCCTGCCCTAATCTTCTAAAGTCTTCAAAAGCCAAGTGAAAAAACAGATCACCGACCATTTCGAATCCCACCGTACCTTCTCCGCTATGCAATCTGGTTTCCGAGCTAGTCACAGGTGCACCTCAGCCACGCTCAAGGTCCTAAACGATATCATAACCACCATTGATAAAAGACAGTACTGTGCAGCTGTCTTCATCGACCTGGCCAAGGCTTTCAAATGTTAATCAACGTATTCTTATCGGTAGACTCAACTGGCCAGCAGCATACCACCCTTTAGGCCAGCAGCATACCACCCTGCATACCACTGCTAGCTTGCTTCTGAAGCTAGGCAGGGTTGGTCCTGGTCAGTTCCTGGATGGGAGACCAAATGTTGCTTGAAGTGGTGTTGGGGGCCAGTAGAAGGCACTCTTTCCTCTGGTCTAAAAAAATATCCCAATGCCCCAGGGCAGTGATTGGGGACACTGGCCTGTGTCGGGTGCTGTCTTTCGGATGGGACGTTAAACGGGTGTCTTGACTCTCTGAGGTCATTAAAGACCCCATGGCACTTGTCGTAACAGTAGAGGTGTTAACCCCGGTGTCCTGGCTAAATTCCCAATCTGGCCCTCAAACTATCACGGTCACCTAATAATCCCCAGTTTACAATTGGCTCATTCATCCCCACTCCTCTCCCCTGCAACTATTCCCCAGGTCGTTGCTGCAAATGATAACGTGTTCTCAGTCAACTTACCTGGTAAAATAACAGATAAATAAAACAGCCTTGGTTTCTGTAATGACTGCCTCGCCTGGTTCACTAACTACTTCTCAGATAGAGTTCAGTGTGTCAAATCGGAGGGCCTGTTGTCCGGACCTTTGGCAGTCTCTGTGGGGGTGCCACAGGGTTCAATTCTTGGGCGGACTCTCTTCTCTGTATATATCAATGATGTCGCTCTTGCTGCGGGTGATTCTTTGATCCACCTCTACGCAGACGACACCACACCACATCTGGCCCTTCTTTGGACACTGTATTAACAAACCTCCAAACGAGCTTCAACGCCATACAACACTCCTTCCATGGCCATGGTTTTTCTGCTCTTTTGCACAACAGTATTTCTACTTGCACATCCTCATCAAATCAAATGTATTTATATAGCCCTTCATACATCTGCTGATATATCAAAGTGCTGTACAGAAATCCAGCCTAAAACCCCAAACAGCAAGCAATGCAGGTGTAGAAGCACTGTAGCTAGGAAAAACTCCCTAGAAAGGCCAAAACCTAGGAAGAAACCTAGAGAGGAACCAGGCTGTGAGGGGTGGCCAGTCCTCTTCTGGCTATGCCGGGTGGAGATTATAACAGAACATGGCCAAGATGTTCAAATGTTCATAAATGACCAGCATGGTCAAATAATAATAATCACAGTAGTTGTCGAGGGTGCAACAAGTCAGCACCTCAGGAGTAAATGTCAGTTGACTTTTCATAGCCGATCATTGAGAGTATCTCTACTAGGGGTCAACCGATTATGATTTTTCAACGCCGATACCGATTATTGGAGGAGCATAAACGCCGATACCGATTAATCGGCCAATTTTATTTATTTGTAATAATGACAATTACGACAATACTGAATGAACACTTATTTTAACTTAATACATCGATAAAATCAATTTAGCCTCAAGTAAATAATGAAACCTGTTCAATTTGGTTTAAATAATGCAAAAACAAAGTGTTGGAGAAGAAAGTAAAAGTAAAATATGTTCCATGTAAAATATGTGCCATGTAAGAAAGCTAAATTTCAGTTCCTTGCTCAGAACATGAGAACATATGAAAGCTGGTGGTTCCTTTTAACATGAGTCTTCAATATTCCCAGGTAAGAAGTTTTAGGTTGTAGTTATTATAGGAATTATAGGACTATTTCCCTCTATACCATTTGTATTTCATTACCCTTTGACTATTGGATGTCCTTATAGGCACTTTAGTATTGCCAGTGTAACAGTATAGTTTCCGTCCCTCTCCTCGCTCCTCTCTGGGCTCGAACCAGCAACACAACGACAATTAGCGCGCGCTATCTAGCTAGCCATTTCACTTCGGTTACACGAGCCTCATCTCGGGAGTTGATAGGCTTGAAGTCATAAACAGCACAACGCTTGACGCACAACGAAGAGCTGCTGGCAAAACGCACGAAAGTGCTGTTTGAATGAATGTTTATGCGCCTGCTTCTGCCTACCACCGCTCAGTCAGATACTTGTATGCTCAGTCAGATTATATGCAACGCAGAACACACTAGATAATATCTAGTAATGTCATCAACCATGTGTAGTTAACTAGTGGTTATGATTGATTGTTTTTTATAAGATACATGTAATGCTAGCTAGCAATTTACCCTGGCTTACCGCATTCGCGTAACTCCTTGTGGAGTGCAATGAGAGAGAGGCAGGTTGTTATTGCTTTGGACTAGTTAAGGTTGCAAGATTGAATCCCCCGAGCTGACAAGGTGAAAATCTGTCGTTCTGCCCCTGAACAAGGCAGTTAACCCACTGTTCCTAGGCCGTCATTGAAAATAAGAATGTGTTCTTAACTGACTTGCCTAGTTAAATAAAGATTAAATAAAGGTGTAAAAATATATGTATATTTTTTTTTTTAATGACAAATTGGCACCCAAAAATACAGATTTCCGATTGTTATGAATCGGCCATTCCGATTAATCGGTCAACCTCTAATCTCTACCTTTCCTGCTGACTCTAGAGAGTTGAAAACAGCAGGTCTGGGACAGGTAGCACGTCTGGTGAACAGGTCAGGGTTCCATAGCCACAGGCAAAACAGTTGAAACTGGAGCAGCAGCACGGCCAGATGGACTGGGGACAGCAAGGAGTCATCATGCCAGGTAGTCTTGAGGCATGGTCCTAGGGCTCAGGTCCTCCGAGAGAGAGAAAGAGAATTAGAGAGAGCATACTTAAATTCACACAGGACACCGGATAAGACAGGAGAAATACTCCAGATATAACAGACTGACCCTAGCCCCCTGACACAAACTACTGCAGTATAAATACTGGAGGCTGGGTCAGGAGACACTGTGGCCCCATCTGCACATCTATCACTCTAGTGTAAATTACTAAATTGTAATTACTTTGCCAATATAGGCCTATTTATTTCCTTACCTCCTTAATTTGCACACACTGTATACATATTTTTTTTATTGTGTTAATGACTGTACAATTGTTTATCCCATGTGTAACTTTGTTTTGTTTTTGTCGCACTGCTTTGCTTTATCTTGGCCAGGTCGCAGTTGTAAATGAGAACTTGTTCTCAACTGGCCTACCTAGTTAAATAAAGGTGAAATAATAAATAAATAAACACGAAAACCAAGGTATGAATACTGTTGTGTACATGTTTTATTAAACATCTGTATAATTACGATTTTTGGGATTCTCAGTATAGGAAGGGATTCACCCTTCCTACACCTCTGATGACTGTAACAGGAAACCTGTTCAATCACCATGCACTGTAAAATCATTCTGCTATGGATACGGAGAACATAAATTCATTGGACTTGGTGCTCTGCTGGGAGTTTACCTCATATTTTGATATTTTATTATGCTTTGGTATTAAATCATAATGAACACTGACAACTAAAATCTTGTGTTATTATTATGCATACTATTAATAATATGAATAATAACAGAGGGGGTTAGTTAAAAAATGTACCCCAAAAGGTTATCTAGGGATCCATTAAAGGGGCTACCCCCACAGTTTCAATTTCAAGAACCCCTGGATACACCAGGAACCTTTTATTTTTAGAGTGTACCCCGTTGGGTGACGATGCAGAAAGAAGAAAATGCCTGGGCTACAGACGTCTATATTGGTCCGCTAATACAGGACCACTTTTGTGAAAAAAATGTAAACTCAATGTATTTGCCAGCATTTGTGACTTGAGTCTGATAATTATCTGTATAAAACAGTTAATCTGATAATACTTGTGGAATATAACCATATTTTATATGCTTTCCAGTTTCTTGAGATACTTTGCAATGCAACTTATTTCTATGTGAAAACTGAAACGGTTCATTCATTCCTTTTACATTTTAGTAGAAGCTCTTATCCAAAGCAACTTACAGTAAGTAGTAAGTGCATACATTTGCGTACTGGTCCTACATTTTTTACTGGTCCCTCTACTGGTGCCCCATGCGATTCAAACCCACAACCCTAGTGTTGCAAATGCCATGCTTTGCCAACGGAACCAATAATTACTGCATTGTGCATTGTTTTTCTTAATGGTGATGGGAAGTCTACAGGTACAAACCTAGATGACCAGCTTATGTACAATACAGTAATGTACAATTACATTAAGTGGTTTGTAAGGATGGTAAATTAATACTGCACAAAAAGTGGTTGTCCATGTTACTTGATCAAGAAAAATATTACATTTGATGTGGATGTGTTGGGTCTTTGCCCATAACTTTGCACCTTTTGATGTAAATGTTTGAGGACAGGGTGTGGTTCTTTCTGGATTCCTTTAGAATGATGATTGCAGAGAAAGGGACAGGGCAACAAGTCTTACAATTCCATCCATTGAATCTTGCAAGATACTGTTCTTAATTATACAACTAGTCTATCTTTTTTGCCAAAGCAGATACAGAATGTTTTGTTGTTTTTGCCAGCACTACGGTCTGTATCCGTCCGCTAATATAGGACTAGCAAACGCCCATTGCACTACTTCTGTGAGGTGAAAAATACATGTTTTCACCCTATTTTTTTGCCATGGACTGGCAGCGGTCTTGTCGTGGGTCGGGAGAAGGGAAGGTGAAGGCGGATGTGCTGTGTGACCGCCGGAATGAGGCGATGGACAAAGAAAAGTCTCACGGCGCGCGAGGCGCGACCACCTTGGAGGGAAGCCAGCCTCCCGAGTACTCATAGCTCACTGGGTAACTTAACCCCTACTAACCTTAACACGTCGCTAACCATACCCCAATGACTGTATATATAAAGCCATACCCCCCTAAATGAACGACAAATACAGCACGTGCTCCAGCTGTTAGTATTCCACTTGTGGCCCTCTCGTGACTGGTGATCTTCATGAATTTGACCACTATGTGGGAGTAGACGTCTGCAATCTGGTTGCCTCTGCTGTAAAGCAGTTTTGATACAATCAAATCAACCAATGAATACTATGAATACTATTTCTGATGATGTAAAAAAAAATGTTATAAATCTGTACAAGTTTAGATAAATTTAACATGAAACTACATTGAAGAATGGATAAATCGCCTCCATCCTCCGTTCTATAGAGCCCCACGGTGGAGGTTTAAAAAAAAAAATAATAATATTAACAACAAATCAATACAGAGAGTACATGTGGGAACACAAGTGTGTATATATAGATTATATACAATGGACACTTGAGCTAGGGGGTACAATATCACATTACACAAAGACCTTAAGGAACATACATACACTTATAATTCTAACAGCTTTTTGTTAGTAGATTATTTAATTGTCTTAAAATACAGTTCAATTTTTTTTTGTAGGGTAAGACATTTAGTTTTTTTGTTTGTAAATTTACATTTGTGAATATCAAATTTGGAGAAAAGAATAATGAAATTAATTACATAAAAATGTTTCAGCTTATTCCTATCCTAGGTAAAGAATCCAAGCAGTACATCTCTCCACAATAGTGTAAGATCTTCATAAAAGTGTTCAATTATAAATCTACTGATGTCTTGCCACAGTTGTCTTACATGAATACAATGCCAAAAAAGATGCAACACTGTTTCTGGGTGGTCATTACAAAAGGAGCAATTTCAGTTGATGTTTTCCTTCAACTTCTTCATATAGTGGTTGGCAGGATAATATTTATGCATCATTTTAAAGGAAACTTCCTTAATTTTGTTAACAAGTAGGTATTAGTGGCAACATCCACACTTGTTTCCAACAGATATTATCAATAAATCCATTCCAATAAGGAATGACATCCTGCTGAAACAAGGTTCATATTGCTCTGGACCAAATGGACCAAAAGAGAAACAAAACTTTCCTACTGATGAGTCAACAGGGTTAACAGAAGGTAGCCTCTGAGGGTCAGGTCTTGACACGTTCCTGAATAATAGAGCAACACCTGAGGGAATGACATCTAAAACAATTGCAAAATCTTTAGGTGTTACAGTGACCTTGTAAAGTGATAAGAATTCCTTATAACTGAGTAAAATACCCTCTGCATTTACCAGTTGGCTCACCAATAGGATATTATTTCGGAACCAATATTCTAAAAACAAAGACATATTTTTATACAATATATCCCGATTATTCCATATATAATATCTGCGTGGAGAAAAATTGTGTTTATAAATTAAGGACCATGACAAGAAAACCTGCCGATGAAAAGCAGAAAGTTTCACTGCAGAACAGCATGAATTTAAGGCCACCAAAAGTAGAGAAGACATGATGAGGAATAAAATTCCAGATAGAAGTGGGTCTTCTTAGGAATTGTTTTATCCAATTGATCTTAAACGTTTTAATTAAGGTAGTAAAGTCCAGAAAATTCAGCCCACCATTCTCATAGGTGTTCATTACAACAGTTTTCCTAATGTAATGGGTACGGTTTCTCCACAGAAAGTTGAAAAGCATCTGGTCTATCTCTTTCTTATTTTACTGTCAAGATATAAAGATAGCTTCAGCCTTGGTTATTAGGACTCTACCTTTTAAAGCTAAGTCCCTCTGTAGCCATTGATTTGGCTTCTTCTGGGGGTTTTTAATAAGAGAGTTAAAATTTAGTAAGCCTCTAGACTTCTTTGGGTGATTCATAAAAAATAGGTACGGAGAGATAGGACAACCTTGCCTAATTCCTCTCTTTAACTCAAATCTAGGTGAGGTGCCATATTTCAATTTGATAGAGCTGTTAACATTTGCAAAGAGTCTTAATAGCCTTACAGAAAAAATATCAAAGCCAAGTCTCTCAAGGGAGTGGAAGAGGAACTGGTGCTCTACTGTGTCAAATGCTTTATAAAAATAAAAAAAATAAGATGAAGCTATCTTCGGTTATTAGGTCTAATACTAGTCTGACATTGTTAGAAGTATGTCTGTTCCTCATGAAGCCAGACTGTGTTTCATCAATGATTGCATCCAGGACTTCTTTAATTATTTTTGCAAGTAGTAAGTAATCTTATGTCATTATTAAGAAGACAAATTGGACGCCAGTTATCGATGACCAGCACTTCTTTTTTAGGCTAAGCTATGAGTGTTATTAACCCCTGACTCATTGTAGGAGGGAGAACATTGTTTTTAATACTCTCTAAAAAAATACTTCAAATAGGAAGGGAGCTACTTGATCAGAAAATAATTTGTAAAATTCTGAGGTAATTCCATAAACACTTGGTGATTTATTGTTCTTTAGATATTTGATAGACTGTATAATCTCTTCAACTTTGATGAGTTCATCACACTGTTTAGATTCTATTTCACTGATAGAGTGAACATTATTCAGTGAGTTAAAAAACATATCTCTAGATTCCTGACTGTCACGCCCTGACCTGAGAGATCTCAGTTTTCTTTATATTTTGGTTAGGTCAGGGTGTGACTAGGGTGGGTACGCTAGTTTTGTATTGTCTTGGGTTTTTGTAATGTCTAGGGGGTTTGTATGTCTAGGGGTTTTGTATGTCTAGGTTTTTGTAGGTCTAGGGGTTTTTGTAATTCTATGTTGGCCTGATATGGTTCCCAATCAGAGACAGCTGTTTATCGTTGTCTGATTGGGGATCATATTTAGGTAGCCATTTCCCTTTGGTGTTTGTGGGATCTTGTCTCTGTGTAGTTGCCTGTCAGCACTCGTTTGTATAGCGTCACGTTTCATTTTGTTATTTTGTTAGTTTGTTCAGTGTTTCATTCTTTTAATAAATAAGAATGTACGCATACCACGCTATTCCTTGGTCCAATCCTTATACTGAACGTGACACTGACAGTACGTAGAGCTATACAATTCTCTGTACAAATTGCTACAGTATTTAGCGATTAATTTTTGGTCATCTGTAATAACACCATCAATGTTTAACTTATGGATAGTGTAATTTTTAGAGTGAAATTTCTCAAGTCTAAAGAAGTAGGATGAATTCTGTTCTCCCTCCTCAATCCATTTTTCCCTAGATCTGATAATGGCTCCTTCTGCTTTTAATCTATATATATATATATATATATACTGCTCAAAAAAATTAAGAGAACACTTAAACAACACAATGTAACTCCAAGTCAATCACACTTCTGTGAAATCAAACTGTCCACTTAGGAAGCAACACTGATTGACAATAGATTTAACATGCTGTTGTGCAAATGGAATAGACAACAGGTGGAAATTATAGGCAATTAGCAAGATACCCCCAATAAAGGAGTGGTTCTGCAGGTCGCAACCACAGACCACTTCTCAGTTCCTATGCTTCCTGGCTGATGTTTTGGTCACTTTTGAATGCTGGCGGTGCTTTCACTCTAGTGGTAGCATCAAACGGAGTCTACCACCCACACAAGTGGCTCAGGTAGTGCAGCTCATCCAGGATGGCACATCAATGCGAGCTGTGGCAAGAAGGTTTGCTGTGTCTATCAGCGTAGTGTCCAGAGCATGGAGGCGCTACCAGGAGACGTGGAGGAGGCCGTAGGAGGGCAACCCAGCAGCAGGACCGCTACCTCCGCCATTGTGCAAGGAGGAGCAGGAGGAGCACTGCCAGAGCCCTGAAAAATGACCTACAGCAGGACACAAATGTGCATGTGTCTGCTCAAACGGTCAGAAACAGACTCCATGAGGGTGGTATGAGGGCCCGACGTCCACAGGTGGGGGTTGTGCCAGAGAACACCAAGATTGGCAAATTCGCCACTGGCGCCCTGTGCTCTTCACAGATGAAAGCAGGTTCACACTGAGCACGTGACAGACGTGACAGAGTCTGGAGACGCCGTGGAGAACGTTCTGCTGCCTGCAACATCCTCCAGCATGACCGGTTTGGCGGTGGGTCAGTCATGGTGTGGGGTGGCATTTCTTTGGGGGGCCGCACAGCCCTCCATGTGCTCGCCAGAGGTAGCCTGACTGCCATTAGGTACCGAGATGAGATCCTCAGACCCCTTGTGAGACCATATGCTGGTGCGGTTGGCCCTGGGTTCCTCCTAATGCAAGACAATGCTAGGCCTCATGTGGCTGGAGTGTGTCAGCAGTTCCTGCAAGAGGAAAGCATTGATGCTATGGACTGGCCCGCCCGTTCCCCAGACCTGAATCCAATTGAGCACATCTGGGACATCATGTCTCGCTCCATCCACCAACGCCACGCTGCACCACAGACTGTCCAGGAGTTGGCGGATGCTTTAGTCCAGGTCTGGGAAGAGATCCCTCAGGAGACCATCCGTCACCTCATCAGGAGCATGCCCAGGCGTTGTAGGGAGGTCATACAGGCACGTGGAGGCCACACACACTACTGAGCCTCATTTTGACTTGTTTTAAGGACATTACATCAAAGTTGGATCAGCCTGTAGTGTGGTTTTCCACTTTAATTTTGAGTGTCACTCCAAATCCAGACCTCCATGGGTTGATAAATTTGATTTCCATTGATCATTTTTGTGTGATTTTGTTGTCAGCACATTCAACTATGTAAAGAAAAAAGTATTTAATAAGAATATTTAATTCATTCAGATCTAGGATGTGTTATTTTAGTGTTCCCTTTATTTTTTTGAGCAGTATATATATATATATACTTATATATATATAATCCAGTTTATTTTGTAACTCAATTAGTTCCATCTTCTCCTCCCCCAAGATGCCGGCTGGGGACCTCTGAGAAAGGGAAGTTATCTTAATGATCACCTTTTCCTCCTCAGCTCTTCTGGTCTTAGCAAGATTACTACCATATTTTCTAAGGTATTTGGACACCTCAAATTTAAAGAGCTCCCAGTTCTTGCAATAAGATTTTTCTTCACAAGCCCTTTCCCAAAAGTGTGAGAGCAGATCTTTAACCTCAAATTTAACTATATCATGATTTAATAATGAGCTATTTAGCTTCCAGTAGGATGTTCTACCAAGGTTAGTATCAGGGGTAAATATTTTGATATCAATGTAAATGGCCTTATGGTCTGTGAGGGGAGTAGTACAAATATTTGTAGTAACACACTCACTATCAATACATTTGGATATAAGCCAAAAACCTATTCTGGATTGTCTGGAACCTGTTTTGTTACTCCAAGTGAATGATCTGTCGGCCGGAAACCTCTCTCTCCATATATCAGTAAGATCAAACTTTTCCATAAAAGGTATTCAACCCAAATTCTGATTGGTTGGCCTACCTGGGCGCCATCTATCAGTTGAATTATCTATAGTAATGCTAAAGTCCCCTCCTATCAATAATAACGAATTGGGAAATTTAGATAACCAATGAAGTATATGTTTCTCTATAGATTCAAGCAACTCATCAGTCACATGTTTGGTGTTGTACCCATAGAAGTTTACAGTAATGAGCATAATGTCATTGTAACTGATCACAAGACAAATAATGTGACCAAAGGGGTCACATTCCGAGTGTAAAATATTGCCACCAGGTATTTTTCATTGTAGTGACACCAGCGGAGCATTCAGATCCATGAGAAAGCCAAATATCGTTGTCCCACTACGACCTCCAAAAGTTGGCATCAGCTGAAATTGAGTGAGACTCTTGAAGCTAAAATCTGTTCGAAATTGTTTAGCAAATAAAAATAAGGCTTGCGTTTCATATTGTTTCGTAACCCCGTAGCATTAAGAGAAACTATAGACAAAGACAAAACAACAAAAATTATATAAAAGTATAAACTGTAGTAGGATGAGTCAAAGACGTAGGAGCAGTGAACGTAAACGATAAGGAACCGAGATCTGCACCATTTAAGTCAATTTAAAGTGAAAATAGCTTATTCCATAAACTTTGAGCTAGACATTATCCGGCTTTGAAATTCAACTCAACTGAAAATTATGTTCAAGACCAAACCAAGGGTTCTTGTAGTAAGATAGACTAAAAACCCTCTTTAGTGTAATCAGGAACTATTCTGAAAACTAAAATACAAAATAATAATTTAAACAAAAGGGTACCTACTATTTTAAGTGCATATGAAAACTGATCCTAGAAAAATTGAATAAAAAATGTTTTACATATACATGTTCCTAAGACCTTTTTCACTTGGAAATAAGTATTAATAACTAAATAGAACAATACCTGTGTAAAGTCAGAGCAGACCTGTATGCCCTTTAAAACAGTATCTTAGTTACTGTATACATAAAAAATAAATACAGCTTTCAGTCTTCTTCGTAAGTATGTAAACAAAATAGGTCTTCTGGTCATACAAGAACAAACAAATAAATTGAGTTACCTGAGTATTCCGAAAAATAGCCACCTGATGCTTGTTAGGTAAACAATATAAGGAAATTGAGAATACCATGGCTGAAACCATCAATCTGTTCCTTCTGGTGAGGTTTTAGGGAGGAATATGGATTTCTGAACCGTTGATGAAATCGTCCTCCGACGAAGTAAGCAGCCTATCCCTTATTTCGTGCTATCTTGATCGTTGGCCACAACTTGTTCCTTCTTTCTATGTCCTCTGGGCTGAGATGCTCGGCGAAACGCAGACCATGGCTCTGAAGGAAGGCGTTCTTCCTAGCAGCTTTCCAGACAGCATCCCTGTAGAATCTGTCAGTGAAGAGGATGATGATACCCCTTGGTCTTGAATCGTTTTGCTGTTGCTTCTTGCCAAGACAATGCACAACGTTGATTGTATCACCAACTTTGTTCTTCTCTGCAGGCATAACTTCTTGGCAGATGTGGATAGCCTCTCCTTGTACATCTTCATTCTCCACCTCTGGCAAGCCGTAGAGTCTCAGGTTCCATCTTCTTGTGTATTGTTCCAGATCAGTGAGACGTCTATGGTAGACATTGTTATTCTTTTCCACACGTTTTTCAACTTTTGCAACTCATTTTCACAGTCTTTTTCAAGCCTTCGATAACCATGGTGTTCGCGCCTACCATTTTATCAATGGCGTCAGACCTGGAGTTGATGAGTAAGGAGAGGGTAGCCACGATGTCAGAGTTCATATTGGGTTTTTGGAGGGTGGAGGTTTGCACAGAGTAACCGGTAAAGAGGGGAATTCGTCATCTTCAACAGCATTCGAAAGCATTTTATTATCCGTAGGCCAAGAGTAGTTACACAGGTGTCTAAAGCACGTTTCTCTCTTGTTGATTAGCAATAGAATGGCTAACTTCTTCCTTTCTTTTTATGTCACAACTTTGCATGGACATGCCAAAATAAATTATCCAATTATTATTCCAGTCACAGGAAATATTATATCTTGAACAAATAAAAACAGTAATAGTAATGACTGTAAACTTGTTTTTTTTTTCTCACAATCTTTCTTAATTTTGGTACGGAGCTTGGTAAAGTGAGCCGCCATCTTGGCACCTCACTTCCCCCACGATGGAGGTGTCATGATAGAGTACCACAGTATGAGTCATAATATCCATAAAACCCAGCGGTCAAACCGGGAAATGGTTCCAATCGTTTTCCACCATTTACTTTTCCCATAGGAGATTTTAGAAACACTTAAAATAAGGGCTGTGTTTAGTGTAGGCTGACCCTTGCGTGATGTTTTGATAAATGTGTAAATCTCTCTAGGACAAGGTGACTTTTACTAATATATTAAGCTCCATTTACCCCAAAAAAAGGAAATGCTAATTAGCTGCTAATGTTGTTATATTAACCCTTGTGTGGTGTTCATGTTTTTGTTATTCACGCATCTAGGGTGTGAATTTCCCATGTTCCTATGGCCTGGATTTAGATGAGCAGGGCAGGGTGAGGGCTGGGGACTGGAAGATCCACAGGGCTCCCCCATAAGGACAGCTGCCGGAAGGTTAATAAAAGCTGTGGCACCAGGAAGAGGGTGTTGAAGCCCACCATGTCATACACAATGTACCTGTAGGGCAGCTCCACCTCCATGTGCTGTCAGGCCTTCCTCACATCTCTACTTGGGATTCCTTAGATACTGCAGGCCAGAGGAATGGTGATGGCCTTCATGAGGGCCCTGGTGGCCAGCAACACCAGCATGCATAGGCAGAACCTCGGCACTGCCACAGGCAGGTCCTGCGGGCCGATGGGGACAGGGGCAGCAGGTCCAGCGGGGGGTCAGACATCAGTACAGGAAGCCAGCAACGACGTCCTAGGAACAACAACAACAATAGCTTAGAAACATATGAGTTATACAGACAGCACTCCCACATACATTCATATGATCTTAACAATGCTTTAATCATTTGAGTAATGTCAGACAGACTTTTATCCCGTTGACAGATTTTCATTTCATAATAGAGGAACAAGTTTGTTGACAGAAAGTGGTGGGGTGACATATGCAGAAACAGAATTGGCTAAGGAGAACAACCCATCAGGACAGTGAGCTCTTGCCTCTTAGCAGAATCAGGCCAAGGGTCATGAAGCAAGCCATTGTATTTAACAAGCAGAAAAATGACACAAATACTGTCGTGCGCTTATGTATATTTGGGTGACGTTCCAAATCACTTTACCATTTGGTGTGAAATTCCTTGGAGGCCACAGAACAAGGACTATGCACACCAACAGCCTTGTGTGACTCATGTCCAATAAAACCCCAGGTCATTCTCTACAGTGATTATTTTCTTGTGAAAGAATGAGAATGGTATGAACAGGGTCCAACTACATGTTAGTTAAAGATAGAACTCTTAGTTGCTACTTCCATTTTTGGACTGATAAACTAATTATATATAGTGCCTTCGGAAAGTATTCAGACCCTGTATTCAGACCCCCCTTTTTTCACATTTTGTTATGTTAGAGCCTTATTTTAAAATGGATTAAAACTTTTTATCAGCAATCTAGACACAAAACCCCATAATGACAGAGCTAAAACAGGTTTTCAGACATTTTTGCAAATATATTAAAAATAAAAAACAGATAACTTATTTACATAAGTAATCAGACCCTTTGCTTTGAGACTAAATTGAGCTCAAGTGCATCCTGTTTCCATTGATCATCCTTGAGATGTTTCTACATCTTGATTGAACATGATTTGGAAAGGCACACACCTGTCTATATAAGGTCCAACAGTTGACACTGTATGTCAGAGGTCAAAGGAATTATCTGTAAAGCTCCGAGACATGATTGTGTCGAGGCACAGATCTGGGGAAGGGTACCAAAAAATGTCCCCAAGAACACAGTGGCCTCCATTCTTAAATGGAAGAAGTTTGGAACCACCAAGAGTCTTCCTAGAGCCGGCGCCCGGCGAAACTGAGCAGTCGGGGGAGAAGGGCCTTGATCAGGAAGGAGACCAAGAACCCGATGGTCATTCTGACAGAACTATAGAGTTCCTCTGTGGAGATGGGATAACCTTCTAGAAGGACAACCATCTCTGCAGCACTCCACCAATCAGGCCTTTATGGTAGAGTTGCCAGACGGAAGCCACTCCTCAGTAAAAGGCACATGACCGCACGCTTGGAATTTGCCAAAAGGCACCTAAAGACTCTCAGACAATGAGAAACAAGATTCTCTGGTCTAATGAAACCAAGATTGAACTTGTTGCCCTGAATGCCAAGTGTCACGTCTGGAGGAAAACTGGCACCATCCCTACAGTGAAGCATGGTGGTGGCAGCATCATGCTGTGGGGATGTATTTCAGCGGCAGGCACTGGGAGATTGGTCAGGATTGAGGCAAAGATGAATGGAGCAAAGTACAAAGAGATCCTTGATGAAAACCTTGTCATCACTGTCCTGTGAGGATCACAATGGGTCAGATCAGCTTGGCAATGGCTGACAATAACCAGACCCTCTCCCACCCACTAAGGGGGGAGGAGGGAACTGCCGGGTTGGCAGTTCACACTTGGTTGTAAATTAAGCCGGCGACGGCTCTCTCTTGCTCTTCAGTATCAACCAAAGGAATGTCTTTTGTTCACAGACACGTTGCCTGCCTAAAATTCTAATGTCCAAAAAGTGAATAATGGAACAATATTTCTAACGTAACGATCTGAGAAATGGTCAGTGGGGAACTATGGAAAATGTAATATTGCTTTTCATTTTGTAATGTTATTAAAAGCTGTATGGACCAAATACTGTAACTTGGAAAGGATTTATCTGTCAAGTTTGCATCTAATTAGTCGTGCATAGGATATCATAAATGGTGACCATACTTTTGTTAAGATATGGATGTGATTTTAAGAGTCACAACAACCTTTTCCAGAGCGCTCAGGACCTAAGACTGGTGTGAAGTTTAGCGTAGCAGTAAGACGTGTCGTGTCCCTTGTCCCGTGTCCCCTTGTCCCGTGTATATTTCGTCTTTTTTCGTTTTTACATATTTTTTCTTCGCATATCTTCTAAAACATTTTGCTAAACCTCAGCTTCCAAATACTCTCCTTCAACCCGCCTCACCCAACGTAGCTATTTTTCTTTTTTCCTAAAGTATTTAGTATTTATATTTACTTCGGAACCAGAACCCCTCAACTGAAGCTAACCAGCTAACTACCAGCTATGCTAGCGGTCTTCAGCTAACCTTTAGCTCGGAAAGCTCTCGCCAGTTCGAGCAACGCGACTCTAACCAGAGCGTAACGGACCTATTTATTTTTTTATTTTTTTATCCCCGGATTCCCGCCGCAAACGGAACATCTGGATCTTCACAACTAGTTCTTTAGCTAAACCGCAACCCCGGACGATTACTGCTGGCTAGCGCTTCCACCCACCTAGCCTGAAGCTAGCCCGCCAGAGCACCTGTGCTACCTCCGTAGCATACTCCTGGGCTACAATACCTACCACCGTAGCATACTCCTGGGCTACAATTACCCGGACCCACGACCGGTCGATCGATGTCACCGCATGAAGAGGAATAATCAGACTCACCCCATCGCGACGTCCCCCAAAGGCTAACTCTCTAGCCCTTGCTATCTCCCTGCTTGCTATTTCGGCCTGCTAACTGCTACCTTGTTTAGCCCCGGCCTACTAACTGTTAGCTTGTTAGCACAGGCCTGCTAACCGTCTGAATCGCCTCGTCCCAAACACTCACTGGACCCATATTTACTCTCTTATCTCTTTCCGATTTTTAATTTGTTTATACCTTCTGGTAACCTGCCTCACCCAATGTGATACGGAATCGCTATTATTTTTAATTTTTAGAACACACTCAAGAACCTCCAGAAGCTAACTAGCTATAAGCTATTTAGTCATTGTTAGTTTTTTTTTACCTGGATAACACTCACTAATCCAGCTTCCCTGGACACTGATCACTTGGCTACATAGCTGATGCACGCTGGACTGTCCATTAATCACGGTACCTCATTCTGCTTGTTTATGTTTTATCTGTCGGCCCCGTTGCCTAGTCAACGCCATTTTACCTGCTGTTGTTGTGCTAGCTGATTAGCTGTTGTTGTCTCACCTACTGTTTTAGCTAGCTTTCCCAATTCAACACCTGTGATTACTGTATGCCTCGCTGTATGTCTCTCTCAAATGTCAATATGCCTTGTATACTGTTGTTCAGGTTAGTTATCATTGTTTTAGTTCACAATGGAGAGCCTAGTTCCACTCTTCATACCCCTGATACCTCCTTTGTCCCACCTCCCACACATGCGGTGACCTCACCCATTACAACTAGCATGTCCAGAGATACAACCTCTCTCATCATCACCCAGTGCCTGGGCTTACCTCCGCTGTACCCGCACCCCACCATACCCCTGTCTGCGCATTATGCCCTGAATATATTCTACCATGCCCAGAAACCTGCTCCTCTTATTCTCTGTCCCCAACGCTCTAGGCGACCAGTTTTGATAGCCTTTAGCCGCACCCTCATACTACTCCTTCTCTGTTCCGCGGGTGATGTGGAGGTAAACCCAGGCCCTGCATGTCCCCAGGCACCCTCATTTGTTGACTTCTGTGATCGAAAAAGCCTTGGTTTCATGCATGTCAACATCAGAAGCCTCCTCCCTAAGTTTGTTTTACTCACCGCTTTAGCACACTCTGCTAACCCTGATGTCCTTGCCGTGTCTGAGTCCTGGCTCAGGAAGGCCACCAAAAATTCTGAGATTTCCATACCCAACTATAACATCTTCCGTCAAGATAGAACTGCCAAAGGGGAGGAGTTGCAGTCTACTGCAGAGATAGCCTGCAAAGTAATGTCATACTTTCCAGGTCCATACCCAAACAGTTCGAACTACTAATTTTGAAAATTACTCTCTCCAGAAATAAGTCTCTCACTGTTGCCGCCTGCTACCGACCCCCTCAGCTCCCAGCTGTGCCCTGGACACCATTTGTGAATTGATCGCCCCATCTAGCTTCAGAGTTTGTTCTTTTAGGTGACCTAAACTGGGATATGCTTAACACCCCGGCAGTCCTACAATCTAAGCTAGATGCCCTCAATCTCACACAAATCATCAAGGAACCCACCAGGTACAACCCTAACTCTGTAAACAAGGGCACCCTCATAGACGTCATCCTGACCAACTGGCCCTCCAGATACACCTCCGCTGTCTTCAACCAGGATCTCAGCGATCACTGCCTCATTGCCTGTATCCGCTACGGAGCCGCAGTCAAACGACCACCCCTCATCACTGTCAAACGCTCCCTAAAACACTTCTGTGTGCAGGCCTTCCTAATCGACCTGGCCCAGGTATCCTGGAAGGACATTGACCTCATCCCGTCAGTTGAGGATGCCTGGTCATTCTTTAAAAGTAACTTCCTCACCATTTTAGATAAGCATGCTCCGTTCAAAAAATGCAGAACCAAGAACAGATACAGCCCTTGGTTCACTCCAGACCTGACTGCCCTTGACCAGCACAAAAACATCCTGTGGCGGACTGCAATAGCATCGAATAGACCCGCGATATGCAACTGTTCAGGGAAGTCAGGAACCAATACACGCAGTCAGTCAGGAAAGCTAAGGCCAGCTTCTTCAGGCAGAAGTTTGCATCCTGTAGCTCCAACTCCAAAAAGTTCTGGGACACTGTGAAGTCCATGGAGAACAAGAGCACCTCCTCCCAGCTGCCCACTGCATTGAGGCTAGATAACACGGTCACCACCGATAAATCCATGATTATCGAAAACTTCAACAAGCATTTCTCAACGGCTGGCCATGCCTTCCGCCTGGCTACTCCAACATCGACCAACAGCTCCGCCCCCACCGCAGCTTCTCGCCCAAGCCCTTCCAGGTTCTCCTTTACCCAAATCCAGATAGCAGATGTTCTGAAAGAGCTGCAAAACCTGGACCCGTACAAATCAGCTGGGCTTGACAATCTGGACCCTCTATTTCTGAAACTATCCGCCGCCATTGTCGCAACCCCTATTACCAGCCTGTTCAACCTCTCTCTCATATCGTCTGAGATCCCCAAGGATTGGAAAGCTGCCACAGTCATCCCCCTCTTCAAAGGGGGAGACACCCTGGACCCAAACTGTTACAGACCTATATCCATCCTGCCCTGCCTATCTAAGGTCTTCGAAAGCCAAGTCAACAAACAGGTCACTGACCATCTCGAATCCCACCGTACCTTCTCCGCTGTGCAATCTGGTTTCCGAGCCGGTCACGGGTGCACCTCAGCCACACTCAAGGTACTAAACGATATCATAACCGCCATCGATAAAAGACAGTACTGTGCAGCCGTCTTCATCGACCTTGCCAAGGCTTTCGACTCTGTCAATCACCATATTCTTATCGGCAGACTCAGTAGCCTCGGTTTTTCGGATGACTGCCTTGCCTGGTTCACCAATTACTTTGCAGACAGAGTTCAGTGTGTCAAATCGGAGGGCATGCTGTCCGGTCCTCTGGCAGTCTCTATGGGGGTGCCACAGGGTTCAATTCTCGGGCCGACTCTTTTCTCTGTATATATCAATGATGTTGCTCTTTCTGCGGGCGATTCCCTGATCCACCTCTACGCAGACGACACCATTCTATATACTTCCGGCCCGTCCTTGGGCACTGTGCTATCTAACCTCCAAACGAGCTTCAATGCCATACAACACTCCTTCCGTGGCCTCCAACTGCTCTTAAACGCTAGTAAAACCAAATGCATGCTTTTCAACCGATCGTTGCCTGCACCCGCATGCCCGACGAGCATCACCACCCTGGATGGTTCCGACCTTGAATATGTGGACACCTATAAGTACCTAGGTGTCTGGCTAGACTGTAAACTCTCCTTCCAGACTCATATCAAACATCTCCAATCGAAAATCAAATCAAGAGTCGGCTTTCTATTCTGCAACAAAGCCTCCTTCACTCACGCCGCCAAACTTACCCTAGTAAAACTGACTATCCTACCGATCCTCGACTTCGGCGACGTCATCTACAAAATTGCCTCCAACACTCTACTCAGCAAACTGGATGCAGTTTAACACAGTGCCATCCGTTTTGTCACTAAAGCACCTTATACCACCCACCACTGCGACTTGTATGCTCTAGTCGGCTGGCCCTCGCTACATATTCGTCGCCAGACCCACTGGCTCCAGGTCATCTACAAATCCATGCTAGCTAAAACTCTGCCTTATCTCAGTTCACTGGTCACGATGGCAACACCCATCCGTAGCACGCGCTCCAGCAGGTGTATCTCACTGATCATCCGTAAAGCCAACACCTCATTTGGCCGCCTTTCGTTCCAGTACTCTGCTGCCTGTGACTGGAACGAATTGCAAAAATCCCTGAAGTTGGAGACTTTTATCTCCCTCACCAACTTCAAACATGTGCTATCTGAGCAGCTAACCGATCGCTGCAGCTGTAAATAGTCTATTGGTAAATAACCCACCCATTTTCACCTACCTCATCCCCACACTGTTTTTATTTATTTACTTTTCTGCTCTTTTGCACACCAGTATCTCTACCTGTACATGTCCATCTGATCCTTTATCACTCCAGTGCTAATCTGCAAAATTGTAATTATTCGCCTACCTCCTCATGCCTTTTGCACACAATGTATATAGACTCACCTTTTTTATACTGTGTTATTGACTTGTTAATTGTTTACTCCATGTGTAACTCTGTGTTGTCTGTTCACACTGCTAAGCTTTATCTTGGCCAGGTCGCAGTTGCAAATGAGAACTTGTTCTCAACTAGCCTACCTGGTTAAATAAAGATGAAATAAAATAAAATAAAAAAAAACAGGACAATGACCCCAAGCACACAGCCAAAACAATGCAGGAGTGGTTTCAGGACAATCACTGGTGTAAAGTACTTCGTTAAAAATAATTTAAAGTACTACTTAAGTAATTTATTTGGGTAACTGTACTTTACTATTTATATTTTTGACAACTTTTACTTTTACTTCACTACATATTGTACTTTCTACTCCATACATTTTCCTTGACACTAAAAAGTACTTGTTACATTGTGAATGCTTAACAGGACAGGCAAATATTCCAATTCACTCACTTATAAACCGAACATCCCTGGTCATCCCTATCGCCTCTGATCTGGTGGAATCACTAAATGTACATGCTTTGTTTGTACAGTGCCTTGCGAAAGTATTCGGCCCCCTTGAACTTTGTGACCTTTTGCCACATTTCAGGCTTCAAACATAAAGATATAAAACTGTATTTTTTGTGAAGAATCAACAACAAGTGGGACACAATCATGAAGTGGAATGACATTTATTGGATTTCAAACTTTTTTAACAAATCAAAAAGTGAAAAATTGGGCGTGCAAAATTATTCAGCCCCCTTAAGTTAATACTTTGTAGCGCCACCTTTTGCTGCAATTACAGCTGTAAGCCGCTTGGGGTATGTCTCTATAAGTTTTGCACATCGAGAGACTGAAATTGTTTCCCATTCCTCCTTGCAAAACAGCTCGAGCTCAGTGAGGTTGGATGGAGAGCATTTGTGAACAGCAGTTTTCAGTTCTTTCCACAGATTCTCGATTGGATTCAGGTCTGGACTTTGACTTGGCCATTCTAACACCTGGATATGTTTATTTTTGAACCATTCCAGAGTAGATTTTGCTTTATGTTTTGGATCATTGTCTTGTTGGAAGACAAATCTCCGTCCCAGTCTCAGGTCTTTTGCAGACTCCATCAGGTTTTCTTCCAGAATGGTCCTGTATTTGGCTCCATCCATCTTCCCATCAATTTTAACCATCTTCCCTGTCCCTGCTGAAGAAAAGCAGGCCCAAACCATGATGCTGCCACCACCATGTTTGACAGTGGGGATGGTGTATTCAGGGTGATGAGCTGTGTTGCTTTTACGCCAAACATAACGTTTTGCATTGTTGCCAAAAAGATCAATTTTGGTTTCATCTGACCAGAGCACCTTCTTCCACATGTTTGTTGTGTCTCCCAGGTGGCTTGTGGCAAACTTTAAACGACACTTTTTATGGATATCTTTAAGAAATGGCTTTCTTCTTGCCACTCTTCCATAAAGACCAGATTTGTGCAATATACGACTGATTGTTGTCCTATGGACAGAGTCTCCCACCTCAGCTGTAGATCTCTGCAGTTCATCCAGAGTGATCATGGGCCTCTTGGCTGCATCTCTGATCAGTCTTCTCCTTGTATGAGCTGAAAGTTTAGAGGGATGGCCAGGTCTTGGTAGATTTGCAGTGGTCTGATACTCCTTCCATTTCAATATTATCGCTTGCACAGTGCTCCTTGGGATGTTTAAAGCTTGGGAAATCTTTTTGTATCCAAATCCGGCTTTAAACTTCTTCACAACAGTATCTCGGACCTGCCTGGTGTGTTCCTTGTTCTTCATGATGCTCTCTGCGCTTTTAACGGACCTCTGAGACTATCACAGTGCAGGTGCATTTATACGGAGACTTGATTACACACAGGTGGATTGTATTTATCATCATTAGTCATTTAGGTCAACATTGGATCATTCAGAGATCCTCACTGAACTTCTGGAGAGTGTTTGCTGCACTGAAAGTAAAGGGGCTGAATAATTTTGCACGCCCAATTTTTCAGTTTTTGATTTGTTAAAAAAGTTTTAAATATCCAATAAATGTTGTTCCACTTCATGATTGTGTCCCACTTGTTGTTGATTCTTCACAAAAAAATACAGTTTTATATCTTTATGTTTGAAGCCTGAAATGTGGCAAAAGGTCGCAAAGTTCAAGGGGGCCGAATACTTTCGCAAGGCACTGTAAATCATGTCTGAATGTTGGAGTGTGCCCCTGGCTTTCTGTAAATTAAAAAAAATGGTGCCATGCAGTTTACTGAATATAAGGCATTTTCCTTTTACTTTTGATACTTAAGTATATTTTAAACCAAATACTTTTAGACTTTTACTAGTAGAATTTTACTGGGTGACTGACTTTTACTTGAATCATTTTCTATGAAGGCATCTTTACTTTTACTCAAGTATGACATTTGGATACTTTTTCCACTACTAAGGAAAAGTCTTTGAATGTACTTGAGTGGCCCAGCCAGAGCCCGGGCTTGAACCCAATCGAACATCTCTGAAGAGACCTGAAAATAGCTATGCAGCAACGCTCCCCATCCAACCCTACAGAGCTTGAGAGCATCTGCAGAGAATAATGGGAGAAAATCCCCAAATACAGGTGTACCAAGCTTGTAGCATCATACCCAAGTAGACTCAAGGCTGTAATCGCTGCCAAAGGTGCTTCAACAAAGTACTAAGTAAATGGTCTGAATACTTATGTAATTGTGATATTTTTGCTTTGTTATTATGGGGTATTTTTTATAGATTGATGAGGGAATAAAAATATATATATATATATATATATATATTTTTTAGAATAAGGCTGTATCCTAACAAAATAGGGAAAAAGTCAAGGCGTCTGAATATTTTCTGAAGGCACTGTATACCCATTGATTCATGAAGAATTGTCCAAGACTCCAGCCACCCTAGTCATAGACTGTTCTCTCCGCTACCGCATGGCAAGCGGTACCGGAGCGCCAAGTCTAGACCCAAGAGGCTTCTAAACAGCTTCTACCCCCAAGCCATAAGGCTCCTGAACATCTAATCAAATGGCTACCCAGACAAAATGCATTGCCCTCCCCCTTCAACGCTGCTGATATTCTCTGTTAATATAACCATGGAAAGAGGTCTAGAAATAGGACTGAATTTAAACAGTGTAGTTATTCTCTCCACAGGGCAATCAAACAAGCGATTTGCCGGTACAAGGACAAGGTGGAGTCGCAATTCAACGGCTCAGACACAAGACGTATGTGGTCTACAGGAAATCACGGACTACAAAAGCAAAAACAGTCATGTCACGGACACCGACGTCACGCTTCCAGACAAACTAAACACCTTCTTTGCCCACTTTGAGGATAATACAGTGCCACCGTCGCGGCTCGCTAACAAAGACTGCGTCACCCCCCTCTCCTTCTCCACTGCTGACGTGAGTAAAACATTTAAAATTGTTAACCCTCGCAAGGCTGCTGGCCCAGACGGCATCTCTATCCACGTCCTCAGAGCATGCGCAGACCAGCTGGCCGGTGTGTTTACGGATATATTCAATCATTCCCTATCCCAGTCTGTTGTCCCCACATGCTTCAAGATGGCTACCATTGTTCCTGCACCCAAGAAGGCAAAGATAACTGAACTAAATGACTACTTCCCCGTAGCACTGTCATCATGAAGTGCTCAAAGCGGTCGTCATTTAATTAGTTCAGTTATCATGAAGTGCTTTGAGAAAAAAAATATATATAATAAAATGAAGAGCTTTGAGAGGCTTGTCAAGGACCATATCACCTCCACCTTACCGGCCACCCTAGACCACTATACCGCCCACCTTTTACCCCAACAGGTCCACAGATGAGGAACTTTCTGTAGCAATCACACTGCACACTGCCCTATCCCATCTGGACAAAAATAATACCTGCTGTATGTAAGAATGCTGTTCATTGACTACAGCTCAGCATTCAACACCATAGTACCCTCCAAGCTCATCATCAAGCTGGAGGCCCTGGGTCTCAACCCCTCCCTGTGCAACTGGGTCCTGGACTTTCTGCCCCCAGATGGTGAAGGTAGCAAAAAACATCTCTACTTCGCTGACCCTCAACACGGAGGCCCCGCAACGGTGTGTGCTAAGCCCTCTCCTGTACTCCCTGTTCACCCACGACTGCATGGCCATGCACGCCTCCAACTCAATCATCAAGTTTGCAGACGACATGACAGTAGTGGGCCTGATCACCAACAACGACAAGACAGCCTACAGGGAGGAGGTGAGGGCACTCGGAGAGTGGTGTCAGGAAAACAAACTCTCACTCAAAGTCAATAAAACAAAGGGGATGATCGTGGACTTCAGGAAACAGCAGAGGGAGCATCCCCCTATCCACATCGAAGGGACAGCAATGGAGAAGGTGGAAAGTTCCTTGGCGTACACATCACATACAAACTGAAATGGTCCACCCACACAGACAGTGTGGTGAAGAAGGCGAAATAGCGCCTGTCGAGCGCCTGTCGAGCGCCTGTCGAGCGCCTGTCGAGCGCCTGTCGAGCTGTATCACAGCCTGGTAAGGCAACTGCAACTCCCTCAACAGCAACGCACTCCAGAGGGTAGTGAGGTCTGCGCAACGTATCACTGGGGGCAAACTACCTGCCCTCCATGACACCTACAGCACCCGATGTCACAGGAATGCCAAAAAGGACAATAACCACCTGAGCCACTGCCTTTTCACACTGCTGTCATCCAGAAGGCGAGGCCAGTACAGGTGCATCAAAGCTGGGACTGAGAGATTGAAAAACAGCTTCTATCTCAAGGTCATTACACTGCTATACAGCAATCACTAACTCAGAGAGGCTGTTGCCTACATTTAGACCCATTCACTGGAAACTAATAAATGTATCACTAGTCACTTTAAACAGCGCCACTTTAAAAATGTTTACATATCTTACATTACTCGTATCACATGTATATACTGTTCTATACCATCTACTGCACCTTGCCTACGCCGCTCGGCCATTGCTCATCCATATACTTATGTACATATTCTCATTTATCCCTTTAGATTTGTGTGTATTAGGTAGTTGTTGGGGAATTTTAGATTACTTGTTAGATATTACTGCACTGTCGAAAGTAGAAGCACAAGCATTTCGCTACACTCGCATTAACATCTGCTAACCATGTGTTTGTGACCAATAACATTTGATTTGATTCATCTATGCATAGTCACTTTAATAACTCTACCTACATGTACATATTACCTCGACACCTGTGCCCCCGCATATTGACCCTGTACCGGTACCCCCTGTATATAGCCCCGCTATTGTTATTTTACTGCTGCTCTTTAATTATTTGTTACTTTTATCTCGTACTTTTTTTTAGGTATTTTCTTAAAATTTGTTGGTTAAGGGCTTGTAAGTAAGCATTTCACCGTAAGGTCTACACCTGTTGTATTCGGCGCATGTGACAAATACAATTTGATTTGAAGAATATAACTTATAAATACCTCATTAGCTTAGTTCAACTGTTGTACCCCATCAGAACCCCAAAATGTAAGCTTGTTTAACTCACTCCAATGTTTTTAACATGGTTAACACTATACATTTAATATTGTGGATGATCAGTCCATGCATCCATAGCTCGCTCTATGAATTTGAGAGTGTTTACATTTCTCCAGCCCCATTCCTTAAGATTTTTAGTGAAACAGGGGCAGGTAGTAAGCTATGTTACTGTTTCAATTAAGGATTCTAGCTTTAAGGGATATTTGAGTGAGCCAGTATTATTATCGATGTTTGATCTTCACTTTCACCATGGTGAAACACCTCTCATCTATCTACGGCTCAGTAACCAGGACAGTTAACTTCATACTCCAACACGCCAGAGATCACCCTACCTCTCCCCCTCTCTTCATGCTGTCAGTCATTAACCCACCCTGGCCTACATGTCTACCAAAGCCATGGACACGCCCTTCCATGGTCACACGTGTGGCATCATGTAGTAGGATCACTACAAGACCACATGTTACAATCAAAAGGATTTTCAGAGCTCCAGAGGTGAGATGGTCCAAGAGCTAAATGCCCTTGTAATGTTTTATCACCTTTCTCTTAGTCATTAAGAGTCTCTCATTGTGATTGCTATCGCTAGTCTGTCCCAACTGTTGTCTCACTTGGTCCAACTAGGCTTAACCGAGAGAACCTGAAAATGTAGCTTGTACTATGGCTACATTGGCATAATTTAGTGATAATCAGTACTCACTTTAACCCCTTACCACCAAACCAGGGCTCATAAAGCCATTAGAGAGAGACACTGAGAACTGTGGCATACAACCCACAGAATAAACTATGATATAGGCCCCATTAAATGGACTGCCATTACAGAAAGCATGGGAGGAGGATAGAGGATAGACAACTTCAAGTCCTCCTTAGGGCCTAACGTTAATTTCCTGGTCTCTTGTTTTGCCATTAATGGTTTAACAGGATCAGCTATCAGGCCTCATTAGTTATGATGACTGTATATGCCCAGCTTAATGAGAGAGGCCTGGACTGGATGATCAGCCTGTTAGCCTCTCAGATGGTAGAGACCATGAGGCTGGGCCATCTACGCAAACTCCTTTAGATACATTTCAAAGCGTTCCTGTGTAAAAAAAAAAAAGGGGGAAGTATTTTCATTGAGCGTGATGAGATTTTAAGCTGATACAGAACACATTAAGCATTGAAGCCTGGCAGCGGTCTGAGACCACAAATGGATGTTGTACACTCCAGCAGCCCCCAGAAAACAGCAACTGATATAGTGTCTCCCAGACACAGCGTTAAGCCCCTTCAGCATTAGCTCTGCTATTATATTGTTATATGAGCTGGAAACAAGCCTGGGAGCCCCACAGATCAATGGTGTACAGGAGGGAGTCAGTGAGCCTATGGAGGGGGAGCAGGAGGAAGAGAGAGGCTACACAGGATCACTGCCTGGGGCTGGGTATCTACTAACTCCCTTGCCTGTGTGTGGTTGACTGCTCTGTGTCACTCCATCAATCAACTCCCTGAGACATGATACAGGCATCACTATAGCAGCAGTTACCCGGGTGACCGACAGTCAAACCCAAGACTGTAGCCAACCAGGCCAATCACATCATTCCAGTGAGAGACAACATAAATTACCACGTGGGACTTAATGGGAATTGTGGAAACAAGCGCACATGCTCTGAAAAACAGACACTCTGTCACTCACAAACAGGTGCAGAGTCAAACATGTACAGTTCTGTCTCTCTGGTGCACAGTTGTAGAAATGGAGGCCAAAAGGCAGGTCCATATTAGGACAGTCAGCATGCCTCATCGCTACTAGTCTCACTCTCCAGATGGGCCTGCTGCCTGCCTGCCACAGCTGAGATGTGTGGTCTGTTACAAAACAGAGAAAATACTAGAAATGACCTTTTACTTTCTTCTTCAAATAACGTTTCAGGCTTAAAGTCGCATTCTCTCTTCTCACACCATCTTTCACGGTGGTGGGGATGACAGCATTGCTGCTTATAGGACGGATGGGTCTGCACTGTATACCTCAATGCACTTCACAGATTCAAATATAATTATGTGATGTTCTAATTTCCCGCAAGGATTCCCATTGAGCTGAGGCAAGCAGGTTGTGTGGGAGATGATGCAAAATGGAGCAATGTTAATAAACTGTGCATGAATACAAATCCCAAGGTGAGCCAGTGATTCAATTCCAATGCATTTATTTAAACACCATTTAACATGTATTTTTGCTTCTTGTTATGGGGGATTTGTGATAATGCCTATGATCATGGAGGAGTAAGTTATTACCAACAACACCCTCTTTCAAAGCCCCGTCAAAGCCATTCGTCTCCTCCCTGACGAAGGCCCTTCTCCCCCGATTGCTCAGTTTGGCCGGGCAGCCAACTCTAGGAAGAGTCTTGGTGGTTCGAAACCTTTTTCATTTAAGAATGATGGAGACCACTGTGTTCTTGGGGACCTTCAATGCTTCAGAAATGTTTTGGTACCCTTCCCCAGATCTGTGTCGCGACACAATCCTGTCTTGGTGCTCTACGGACAATTTCTTTGGCCTCAAGGCTTGGTTTTGCTCTGACATGCACTGTCAACTGTGGGACCTTATATAGACAAGTGTGTGCCTTTCCAAATCACGTCCAATCAATTGCATTTACGACAGGTGGACTCCAATCAAGTTGTAGAAACATCTCAAGGATCATCAATGGAAACAGGGTGGACCTGAGATCAATTTTGAGTCTCATATCAAAGGGTCTGAATACTTGTGTAAAATGTCTAAAAACCTGTTTTTACTTTGTCATTACGGGATATTATGTGTAGATTGATGAGCGAAAAATGAATTTAATACATTTTAGAATAAGGCTGTAACGTAACAAAATGTGGAAAATCTCAAGGGGTCTGAATACTTTTCGAATGCACTGTATAACTAGGAATAAAGTGACAGATAGTAAACAGTAGCAGCAGCGTATGTGATGAGTCAAAAAAAAATTGCAGATAGTCTGGGTAGCTATTTGGTTAACTATTTAGCATTCTTATAGATTCAGGGTAGGAACTGTTCAGGGTCCTGTTGGTTCCAGACTTGGTGCATCGGTACCGTATGCCATGCAGTAGCAGAGAGAACAGTCTATGACTTGAGTGGCTGGAATCTTTTGAACATTTTTAGGGCCTTTCTCTGACACCACCTCATATAGAGGTCCTGGACGGCAGGGAGCTCGGCCCCAGGGATGTACTGGGCCGTATGCACTACCCTCTCTAGTGCCTTGTGGTCGGATAGCAAGCAGTTGCCATACCAAGTGGTGATCCAGCCAGTCAAGATGCTCTCAATGGTGCAGCTGTAGAATTTGTTGACGATCTGAGGGCCCATGCCAAATCTTTTCAGCCTCTTAAGGGTGAAGAGGTGTTGACGTGCCCTCTTCATGACTGTGTTGGTGTGTTTGGACTGTTCCGACCAACAAAATAAAGTTCTTAATCGTTTCGAACCGGAAAAAAAGTACTGGTTTATATCATTCCTTTCTGTTCCTTTTTTAACCTGTGAAATCAACAGTTTTTTTTACATTTAGCCAATTAAATTACTTCACCAATCAGTGCAGTTAGAGCAGTCAAGCTAGTTGTTTAGATGCATGATGGACAGACAAGTGAGGCGGGGACGTTCCAGTATAGTAGTTGACAGTAATGTACCATAACGTTGGATGCCAAACGCCGATAAACCCCACAGAAGAAGAGGTAGTTGGCTAGCTGCAGTTGCAAGGTAGTTGGCTAGCTGCAGTTGCAAACTATTGAAAAAAATAGCAGAATTTTATTTTCTCCACCTCAACCAAACAGCTTCCACGGGCATGAGCACTGCTGACCCCTCCGCCTGGTGTTCAACCTACCCAAATTCTCTGCAACCTCCACTGGCTTCCAGTCGAAGCTCACATCCAATACAAGATCATGTTACTTGACTACAGAGCAACAAGAGGATCTGGCCTTCCCTACCTTCAGGCTATGCTAAAGAAATGTACTTACTATGACTGTGATATGTGGTTGACCCACATATCTATCTTAAGATGAATGCGCTAACTTTAAATCACTCTGGATGAGAGCCTGTGCTAAATTACTAAAACGTAAAAATGAAAATCTTGCCCCCCTACCTAGGCTTCTTTGAAAATGAGTGGGCTACCTAGTCCGCCACATGCTGTCTGAGCAGTGCCTTTATACCGCGTTATTGGCTGGCAGTAAATCACATGCTGCTGTTTGCTTTTTCAATTAGGATGAGGAAGTATCAAAGTGCTTCCCCACTTGGCAGTGTTTTTATGGAACTGGCAGCTGTTGAGGACAATGGTGTCAACATGAAGTTTCATAGTAAGTTCGTGGTAGTCACTAGGGGTGTGGCGGTCATTACATTTTGTCAGCCGATGATTGTCAAGACAATAACAGCAGATCTAACGGTAATTGACCGTTAATTAACATTAACACATTTAGCATCTCCTGGCTTCCACACCTTCCACACAATTTTTTATACATTTTAAGGCAGAATGATGCGACTCAAAAAGTTGCATGAAAAGCATAAGCTCTGCTTTGTTTTTTTGCGCAGCCTGCACACACTTCATCAGTCTCTCATTCACAATTTGAATTCAAATTTCACTGAGGCATCCCCTTTGTGTGGCCATAATGCCCCTAAAAAATCCATGCCTTTTATAATGGCCAGTGGCAGTTGTGCCCTTGGACTGAATATAATAATTATAATGCCCTTCTCTTGGCTGCATGCTATGAAGAACCTCTCACTTACACAGCTCTCTAGGATATCTCAAGTCCATGTGTTGACACATGCCAGGCCAGAGAGGGCTTTCTTCCACTGCAAGACTAGTGGTTGCTCTCTGCTCCAACAGACACACTGACCTCAGGACAGTTTAGGGTGGCAGGCAGTAGGCCATCAGGCTACTACTGTATATGAATGTGTGTGGCCTGACTTTGTGTCTAATCTACACTCACCAAGTAGCTTCTCTCTTTCTCTCTCTTTTTCTTTCATCTTTCCTCTCTTTCTCTCTCTCTCTCTCTCTCTCTCTCTCTCCCCCCCTCTATCTTTGTCTCTGTCCCCCTTGTGTTTCTCAGTGTCTCGTATGTATTGCCTTTTGATCAATAAAAAACCCTTTTGCAATTATGTTAGCACAGCTGAAAACTGTTGTACTGATTTTTGAACCAATACAACTGGCCTTTAGACTCGGACAGAATCCGCCAGAGCCGTCAGTTGGCCAGAATCCGCCAGAGCCGTCAGTCGGCCAGGATCTGCCAGAGCCGTCAACCAACCTGAGCTATCTCTCGGTCCTGAGCTACCCCTCGGTCCTGAGCTACCCCTCGGTCCTGAGCTACCCCTCGGTCCTGAGCTACCCCTCGGTCCTGAGCTATCTCTCGGTCCTGAGCTACCCCTCGGTCCTGAGCTACCCCTCGGTCATGAGCGGCATGGTAGCCTAGTGGTTAGAGCGTTGGACTAGTAACCGAAAGGTTGCAAGTTCGAATCCCCGAGCTGACAAGGTACAAATCTGTCGTTCTGCCCCTGAACAGGCAGTTAACCCACTGTTCCTAGGCCGTCATTGAAAATAAGAATTTGTTCTTAACTGACTTGCCTAGTAAAATAAAGGTAAAATAAATAGAAATTTTAAAAATGAGCTACCTCTCAGTCATGAGCTACCTCTCAGTCATGAGCTGCCCTTCAGTCCGGAGCTGTCCCTCAGTCCGGAGGAGTTTCCTCAGTCATGAGGCACCCCTCAGTCCAGAGGCGCTCCTCAGTCCAATGGGGCCCTTTGTTAGGGTTCCTAGGCCAAGGTCGGCGGAGAGGGTCGCCACACAAAGGACGCTAAGGAGGTGGACAAAGACAATGGTGGAGTGGGGTCCACGTCCAGAGCCGCCATCGCGGACAGATGCCCACCCAGAGCCTCCCCTATAGGTTTAGGTTGTGCGGTTGGAGTCCGCACCTTGGGGGGGGTGGGGGTACTGTCATGTTCTGACCATAGTTCTTTTGTGTTTTCCTTGTTTTAGTGTTGGTCAGGACGTGAGCTGGGTGGGCATTCTATGTTGTGTGTCTAATTTGACCGTTTCTATGTATGACCTGATGGTTCTCAATCAGAGGCAGGTGTTAGTCATTGTCTCTGATTGGGAACCATATTTAGGTACCTTGTTTTGTGTTGGGGTTTGTGGGTAGTTGTTTCCTGTCTTTGTGTTCTCTGCACCAGATAGGACTGTTTCGGGTTTTGCCACGTTTGTTGTTTTGTAATTGTGTTCATGTTTAGTTTCTCATATTAAAAACCATGAACTCTAACCATGCTGCATTTTGGTCCTCCTCTCCTTCGACGGAAGAAAACCGTTACACCACTAATTCCCTCCAGCCATTACCACTAGCTGGTCCTCCCCAATTAAGGTGTTAACAACCTCCTGTGGTTTACAGTCACTTTTAACAATAAAAATCATTGTTGTCTGTAGTGTCTGTAGTGATGCCTCTGGCACTGAGATGCAGTGCCTTAGACCGTTGCGCCACTAGGGAGCCCAAATGATTAATAATTTATGTTTCATAAATTCTAGAGGGACAAGTGGTGTACTTGGCGAGATACTCTGCGATATTTCGCTGGTCGTCTGAAAAACACTTAATGTTACCTCCCAACAGCTGAAGGTCAACAGGAACAGTGAGAAGGGTATGGCCGTGCCTGAAATGCATAGAGGCAGTGGTGGATTTAGGTATAGGCGTCATGTGCAGCCGCCCAGGGCGGCATCTCGCTGGGGTGGCACGGGGTGCCCGCAGAAAAAAAATTGGAATGGTGACATTTGCGTGATCGGTTTTCTATCGCTCATTTGCACGTCATGTCAATGATATCATGTCACCGTGTGGGACTGTGGGTCAATTAACCTTGTCGAAGTGGGTGCCCTAATTCTAGTTTGTGAGCTAGGCAGGCTACTGCCTGGGAAGGTCTCCCACTCAGAAGTACAAGGTGGGGAGGGGGGCCGGGGTAGGTTGACCTCAGGTCTCCCCACTGGAAGCCCAAGGTAGGGGGAGTGGGGGAATCTATCAAATAGCGCATCTCTAACTTTGTACAGTACTAATGCAATTAGTAAAATCAGTCACACTACTAAATGCTTCCAAATAAACCACAATTCATTCATAATACTGTGAATATATAGTTTCACAGACGTACTGTTGCATTTTTTATGGTTTGTGCGAAATCATAAGAATAATATAAAACCAGTCTGCACACCACCAAGGTGAATTGGTTTAGTCTTGACTCTTGGTTGACAGTGTTGTGGGATTGGTAATGTATTGATGCTCGGGTGCCAAATCGACACACATTTTACATTTTTGTCTTTGTTACTTATTTTTTATATTTATGAGTCTTATTTTTGTTTATAGTTTTATATTTACATATTTTTAAATGTTATGATAATTTGTGTTATTCCAAATGTCTGAATAAAAATTACATTTAGTGCAGAATGGTGCTTTATTTTAGGGGGTGGGGGCGTGGGGGAGCCATACAAGCTAGAACCGCCACTGCATAGAGGGCATAATGTACTTAAGCAATAAGGCCCGAGGGGTTGTAATATATGGCCACAAACCCTTGAGGTGCCTTATTGCTATTATAAACTGGTTACCAACTTAATTAGAGCAGTAAAAATACATGTTTTGTCATACCCATGGTCTGATATACCACGGCTGTCAGCCAATCAGCATTCAGGGCTCGAATCACTCAGGTTATAATCAGAATTATAGAATATCTCCATCATGACCATGGGCGGTGAAAGTCTGAGACTGGCCTGGACCAGCCAATGATATCCTTGCTCCATATCCATGACCCAAACCCTGACCACGATCAGTCACCGGCTGACGTAAAGGTCCCCGTTCCAGATGAAGAACGGGAAAAAGGTGATGTAAAACAGCTCATTGCCCAGCTTGGTTCTGAAAGGTAGTACACAAACTTGTTCTCAATTAAAAACTCCTACCCCTCTTCGCCTGTCAGAGAGTTTTTGTGCAAGGGCTCGACAGTGCTCCTAGAAGGACTGAGGTCCTCAGGGTTCTCGGAGGTGCATTCCACTCCGGACCTGTTGACGCCACTTGAGCCATTTTCTGTGAGGTGATCCAGCAAGGTGGCCACCGTTGCAGCTGTGCCCGGCCGTTGCCACCGCAGCAGGAATGACTACTGCCCCATTCTGAGAAGCATCTACACCTTCCTGTATCCAACTGTTCCCTGGGGAGGTGACTTTCCTCTGCAGAAGACTATCTGTTTTCTCCCCTTCTCCGCCTCCGTTGACAATACATTTCTCACTTTTCACCCTGGAGATGGCTTATGCCATTGACGTTGTGCAAGTGACCTCGCTCCACTCCTCTAATCTCCACTGTGTTCCTAGAAAATGTCCCACGTACACCGCAGATCTGCTGAAACTGTGCTAGATGAATCGGGTCTTTGAGATTATTGCATAGTTGTACAAATTGCGTCATCATATATTTTGTCATGTTGATTCTGATGTAGAGCACTGTGTATTTACTATAAATTACCATTAACTAGCTAGTCAAGCAGCAGCTCATGCATCATGGCACCATTAACTAGTTAGTCAAGTAGTAGCTTGTGCATCATGGAAGTAACGTAACGTTAACTGCTCAGTTTAGCTGTATAGCCAGTTCCCAGAAAATAAACATTTTCAACAAGAGGAGCAAATAAATAAAAATAACAGGTTTTCCTGTCGAAGACAATAATAAGACCTGTTAAAACAATAGGCGATACGATACTGTACAAAACGCGGCAAATGCATTTTCCATGACAGAGGTTAGTTGTTGCTATTTGTCTGTAGCTAGTTGTTTGAAACCAATGCAATCTGCTTCGCTATCTGGTTACTGACAGATCTATGAAGTGCTCGGGAACACAAAGGCATGGGTGACGCACTCAGAATTTAAACGGGACTGTGTTTCTATTCGTGGTGCTGTGGACGAGCTTCACAATGTCTGAGTAAAACATAGAGAATGATAGAGGCCTCTAGTTAAGCAATAAGACCCGAGTGGGTGTGGTATATGGCCAATATACCACGGCTTCTTATACACAACGCAATGTGGAGTGCCTGGACACAGCCCTTATCTGTGGTACATTGGTCATATATCACAAACCCCCGAGGTACGTTATTGCTATTATAAACTGGTTACCAATATAATTTGAGCAGTAAAAATACATATTTTGTTTTATACCTGTGGTATACTGACAGACCACAAATGTCAGCCATTCAGCATTCAGGCTCGATCCACCCAGTTTATAATGGCCATTTTGAGGGCTTCCAACATTTTAATGTAGTCAACAGGGTTGGGGAGTAACAGATTACAAGGGATTACAAAACAATGGCAACTGCAATTCGTTATGTTATCAGCAAAAATGTTGTAATCAGATTACAGATACTTTTGAAAAACTAGATGATTACTTCGAGGATGACTTTTAAATTCAGAAAAGATGTTTCCAAAAATAAATCTTTGACACTTCTATGTTTTCTCATTGATATTCAAATCAGCATTGAAAAAATGCACAAGTTTAAGTTTGTTCCACTTGAGCGAATCTGACCACAAGTCAGAGACCACTATGATGACACACCAAATGTGTTTAATCAATCAAGGCAAAAGAGCGACAATAGGCTTTTGTAGGCTACAGTCCAAGGTATGTCTTCCAATACTGCGACTGCTTTCGGCATCCAAAGACTATTCAACTTGAATAAACGCTTGGAGGTGGTGGATGACAGCAGTGGTGTAGTCTACGAAGATACCGATATCACTTATTATTGATATCTACTGTACATAGCGCATTGATGTGAATCACACTGCTGCTCTCTCATTTAGCTATTTGCGCCTTACGGATTGCGGTTGTGAATGGCTGTTCACAAATCTAAAAGAGTATTTGAACCCAATAATGGTTGAATTCAAGAAGTTTAAGCTGCCTATCAATCATTGTTTTTGAAACCAGTGGACAGCCAGTGAAAAATGCACTCTTGCAACAGCTGCATAGTGCGGATCCCAGCCTATGGAATAAAAGTGGGGCTTTTACTGCTCAATCTAATTCATGCTGATAAAATAAATAAATACATGGGCCTACTGGAAAACATGCTCAAACTCACAAACTTTTGTTAGACTTAGTTGTAGTTGCTACTGCTACATCCATTTTTGGACTTGTGGGACAAAAAAGTATTTAGTCAGCCACCAATTGTGCAAGTTCTCCCACTTAAAAAGATGAGAGAGGCAATTTTCATCATAAGTACACTTCAACTATGACAGACAAAATGAAAAGAAAAATCCAGAAAATCACATTGTAGGATTTTTAAGGAATTTATTTGCAAATTATGGTGGAAAATAAACTTTTGTTATTGACCAAATACTTATCTCAATACTTTGTTATATACCCTTTGTTGGCAATGACAGAAGTCAAACGTTTTCTGTAAGTCTTCACAAGGTTTTCACACACTGTTGCTGGTATTTTGGCCCATTCCTCCATGCAGATCTCCTCTAGAGCAGTGATGTTTTGGGGCTGTTGCTGGGCAACACGGACTTTCAACTCCCTCCAAAGATTTTCTATGGGGTTGAGATCTGGAGACTGGCTAGGCCACTCCAGGACCTTGAAATGCTTCTTATGAAGCCACTCCTTCATTGCCCGGGCAGTGTGTTTGGGATTGTCATGCTGAAAGACCCAGCCATGTTTCATCTTCAATGCCTTTGCTGATGGAAGGAGGTTTTCACTCAAAATCTCACGATACATGGCTCCATTCATGCTTTCCTTTACATGGATCAGTCGTCCTGGTCCCTTTGCAAAAAAACAGCCCCAAAGCATGATGTTTCCACCCCCATGCTTCACAGTAGGTATGGTGTTCTTTGGATGCAACTCAGCATTCTTTGTCCTCTTTGTCCTTCTTTGTCCTCCAAACACGACGAGTTTTTACCAAAAAGTTATATTTTGGTTTCATCTGACATTCTCCCAATCTTCTTCTGGATCATCCAAATGCTCTCTAGCAAACTTCAGACGGGCTTGGACATGTACTGGCTTAAGCAGGGGAACACATCTGGCACTGCAGGATTTGAGTCCCTGGCGGCGTAGTGTGTTACTGATGGTAGGCTTTGTTACTTTGGTCCCAGCTCTCTGCAGGTCATTCACTAGGTCCCCCCGTGTGGTTCTGGGATTTTTGCTCACCGTTCTTGTGATCATTTTGACCCCACGGGGTGAGATCTTGCGTCGAGCCCCAGATCGAGGGAGATTATCAGTGGTCTTGTATGTCTTCCATTTCCTAATAATTGCTCCCACAGTTGATTTCATCTAACCAAGCTGCTTACCTATTGCAGATTCAGTCTTCCCAGCCTGGTGCAGGTCTACAATTTTGTTTCTGGTGTCCTTTGACAGCTCTTTGGTTTTGGACATAGTGGAGTTTGGAGTGTGACTGTTTGAGGTTGTGGACAGGTGTCTTTTATACTGATAACAAGTTCAAACAGGTGCCATTACTACAGGTAACGAGTGGAGGACAGAGGAGCATCTTAAAGAAGAAGTTACAGGTCTGTGAGAGCCTGAAATCTTGCTTGTTTGTAGGTGACCAAATCCTTATTTTGCACCATAATTTGCAAATAAATTCATTAAAAATCCTACAAAGTGATTTTCTGGATTTTTTTCTAATTTTGTCTGTCATAGTTGAAGTGTACCTATGATGAAAATTACAAGCCTCTCTCATCTTTTTAAGTGGGAGAACTTGCACAATTGGTAGTTGACTAAATACTTTTTTGCCCCACTGTATATATATATATATATATAGTAACAGTCAAAAGTTTAGACACACCTACTCATTCAAGGGTTTTTCTTTATTTTTACTATGTTCTACATTGTAGAATAGTAGTAAATACATCAACACTATGAAATAACACATAGGAAATCATGTACTGTAGTAACCAAAAACAAATCAAAATATATTTTATATTTGAGATTTTTCAAAGTAGCCACCCTTTGTCGGCATGAGAGAAGAAGCTGGTTGAGAGAAGGACAGGTTCATTGTAATGCCCGGAATGGAATAAACGGAACTATATCAAGCACATCAAACGTATGGAAACCACGTTTGACTCTGTTCCATATTCCATTCCAGCCATTACAATGAGACAGTCCTCCTATAAAAGTCCTCCTCCAACCTCCACTGTTCAAAATGGAGATTGCCTAAATGGTGCTGCCCATGCTGTCACAGACACTGATTCAGACTTTTGCTCCGTTGATCCTGTCAGAAATCACACATAAGAAGCTGTAGTCTCCCATTTTGCATGTAGATAGCATCAGACTGCAAGATGCAGAATGCAGCTCTGACTGAATAGGGGGTTCTGTCACCAAACCACTCCCTGCCAATTACTTCGATGTCCATAGTTCATCTCAAGTTCTACCCGTACTTTGGCAGTAATTCACTGAGTCACCCATTATCATCCAGTTTATAGAGCAGGACTTGTGCCCTGTGGCAAGGGGAGATGCTGGGACATGTGCCCAGGCCATAGAGGCATGTGGGGGAGGGGTAGGCCACCAGGTGGTAGTGGGGTATCTCCTTCAGTCCAAAGGACTGAGAGCAGCAATCTGCCACCACCACCTTCACACGCTTCCTGTCTGGGTAGAGCAGCCGCTGGCTGCCTGGGCCCCTATCACAGGTCCCCTGCCTCTTTTCATCTTCTTCTTCCTTCCCCGTCTCACCCTCCTCCTCCTCATGGTGGATCTTTCTCAGCAGGTTATTGATGAGCACTGAGCGTCGCAGGTAGGCTTCAGGTTCCTCTAAGAATCTCAGCTTCTCCAATGAAAGTTGGAGGATGCAGCTGCGGTCCTCCTGACGTATCAAGTGCTAAGGAAACAGAGGTCATGGTGATGAGAGAAATCTAAGTCACATTTAAAGTGTCACGTCATAGGACAACAAATTGATGTCTGAACATGTAAACACAAACAAAGCAGTTCCTACTTTTGATAAACAACCATGCAGGTCTCCATGTAAATCCTCCTCTTCCGCATATTTCCTTTTGAAGTAGGCAACTTTCGACGTTGTTGAATAGTTGAATCTCTCTTAGAGGGAATCGACTGCTTGATGCACAATAAGGAAGATTGCAATTACAACCTTGATGCATCTCTCCCTTTCAACACATTGGCAAGGACAGATACTGTGGTTAGTGGAGTGACACAGAATTATATAACAGCCCCAGCAGGAGTGGTCATATCCATGGTACATTACCTGATAGTAACAGCCCAGAGCCACAAATCCTCCTGATTACTTGGGCTGCTCTCTGAGCCACACACATTGCTTTCAGGGGCCTCTAGTGGAGGAGAATGATAGATAAGGAGATAATTAGAGCGAGAGGTAGGAATAGAGACCGGAGAGAGACACCTGTTTTATTAAAAAGTCACACACGGAACATGTATTTGTATCTGTATTCCATAACTGTAAAACATGGACTAGATATGCTGCAACATTTTAAAATGTGGGCTATCTTTTCTTATATTTCTTTTCACTGCATAGGTTATTTGTAATGGCCAGATTAAGAATATTACTTTTTTCAGCATGTGCTTTGTAGGCAGAGCTGAATTTTTTATTGCCATTGCCATCATCCCACACAAGGCTATTTATGATGAAATTGGGTTAAGTATGTGCTTAGGGAGTCAGTGTCCACGTGTGTGGTATGTGTGTGTGTGACAAAGAGAGATAGAGAACAGAGAGAGTTTCGGATATTGCACTAATTTGTGAATTTTCAGCTGAATGACACCTGCTATAAAACATATTTTACTCCCTCTGCAGTTAGGCATAGTGGGACTGTATTCCTATTCAAGATATCAAAAAATATATATCTGTAACACAAATAATGCATTCACCTGATTGGATGTGAGACAAAAAATTGTGTTTTTGACTGACTGATCTGAGGATGATACTGATGATGCATGTCTTTAATGTTAATTATTATTTCAGTTTATCTTATTGGAATCTCAGCTATTTGTGAGAATAACCCACACATTTGATCAAATATAACCTACATTAATTTATAAAATTACCTTATGATGTGAATCTTCAACAGTTCATAAAGCACTTCAGCAAATCCGCAGTCCTTTCAGATGTAGACAGCCTATGAAGTAATCAGTTCTTCTGAATCTGTCCAATGTGTGATCATCCGTTGCTGCGACATTTACTGTCTGTCCCAATTATCCCAGCTACAAGCTTTGCCTGAAGTTTGCACTTCACCCACAGTCACTGTAGCTTCATTTTAATACTCCCTTCAGAGTACCCAACACTTGGGATCTTAAAATATACTTTTCTGTGAAACAAGCAACAACACCATACCCTCTGCAACCTCATTGGTCCTCACAAAAGCAGATGTTTCTGTTGCTAGGAGATTCACTAGGCAATGATGACGCTTCATCATCAGGCTCCATTACTCTCGCATTGTGCTTCTTGGTTTCTCACTCACTCTCTCCCTGGGTGTATGGGCAACCTATTGACTGGATGAGTAATTATTTGATGTTTGATTTAAAAGTAGGCCTAACCTTTCTATTGTAGCCTATGGCTGCTATTATAGCCCAGATATGAGACATAAACAGTAGTGGCCTATTAAACTTGGCTTATGTACAAAACATAGATCTCTTTTTTTCCCCCTAAACCCTGGAATTAACTAAATCAAGCATCCGCTGGATTTCATTGATCTCATCCAAAAACCACAATATTCTATTCTTAATCTTGTCTAATCCTGCCTCTGTGAGCTTGATGATTTCCATAGTGTTCTGGGTAAGGAGGTATAAGGCATACCACGGAAAACCTTTCACACTATGACACAGTCCTTCTCAGAATTAAGACGTCTTAACAAACACGCAGCTCAGAATTATCACTCAAGAGCCAGATGGCAGCAAGTTTTACTTTAACAAGAACAAAAACTAATATGTACAGAAGAACTCTATGCCATTGTCATTCGTTGCATGAATGGTGCAGGCACTGTATAGGCACGAGAACAAATCAACAGCCCATGCATACAACTTCATCTCACAGGAACGTCAAACATGGTTGACTATACACTCATGCTCAAATTATGCATTGATTAGTATAATACATTTTTCCCATACAGGCATTAACTTTTACCTTTACGCTACAGGCACTTTATAAGAATCTCACTGTTTGGAAGCTGAAAACAAGCATGCTGTAACATACTGTATATACTTCAGAGGACATTTACACTTGACATTTTAGTAATTTAGCAGACGATCTTATCCAGAGCGACTTACAGTGAGTGCATCCATTTTCATACTTTTTTTCATAGAGGACATCTCGAACATTAAACATTTCTAAGAGAGATTATGTACAGCAACTCTTGACGTGCATAAAATACATTGTAATTGGTGCAGCGTGTACCGTAAATAACACATCTTATCCATTAAATACTAATTATGGGGATACAAGTGAACTGAATCATTGGTCAAGTCATTAACAATACAAACCTGTGTTATAAACATGACATTAACTATACCTGTCATATCAGATTAGGTTAGAGTACATCCACAGAGCAGAGGACAATCTCTCCAACTGTGACATTCATTCATACAGTTTGTCATCTAGTGATGAAAAGCTCATCATTGTTGGGTTCTGAGAATATGAAAATATACTTATTCATGTCACTGATGGAGTGCTAAGGTTGAGGGTCTACACTAGAAGTTAAGGGTTATAGGAGGAAGGTATATAGTGTGTGCAACTAAGCTTGGAATGTGTTGAGTGCAGGGAAACGATTACATGCGACAGGCATTGAGAAGGGGAGATGGGTGGAGATCTTGAAAACTAATGTCACTGAGGGAGAGAGGGTAATGTATAACATTTACATTATGTCAAACTATATGTTATTGTTGGCTTTCAGGGATACTCTGGAAGAGACAGTCTGGTATCAATAACCATGACAGCCTTGAGTTGGGGAGGAGTGAGCACTTTGGGGTAGAGATCAGGTTAGATGAAGTGAGGAAGAACAGATATCACTAAGGTTATGTCTAGCAACAGAGATGCATTGGCTGTTCAGTTGCAGAGGAGGAGACTCAACCTAGGAGAAAGGGTTCAATATCAGTGCTTGGGTGAAATGTTTTTTTTTTTGTCTGAATACAGCTGTGTCGACCCTTTGGGAAGAATTAAACTTGGTTAAGCTTCTCTAGTGTCCGTGAGTTATTTACTCTGAAAAATTAGAACCTATCATCAAACGCAGTGCCGTACACTTCCCTGAATCAATTACTTACTAAGTCAATGTTATCGCTATAAGTGGAAAAAGTGGTTTTAACCTTTGATACAAATGCAAACGTTTAACCAACATGGGAATTTCCAAGACAGCAATTCAGTTCCAAGAAAAGCCATGTAATCTAATGTTCCATCTATGCACTCATTGGTAGAATTCCATAATGTGATGTAGGGGTGATTAGTTTGGAGGAAATGGACATGTTCATTTGTAGCACAGCTCTCTAAGTGAGTCGGTTCCTTCTGTCATCCCTTGTGCAAACAAAGGGACCTACAGTAATTAAGCCTGTTGTCCATCCAGGAAAACAGAGTGGTTGTGAAGGTCGCAGATTCAATACTCCTTAACATCCCACTGGCCATGGATGATTGACTCAGAGGGCAGAGCATAGTGCTTATTTACATTCCACCTCAGTACTTTATTGAACAATCAATGTCTCCTAAGAGTTCATCAGACATATGCCCCAAAGGATTCTACTAGACAAATACTAACTGAGAGGAACTAGGTTCAGTAAGATTGAAAACCAGGGGACCAGAAGGCCAGTAAACTGCTATCTAGAAGAGATGAGATGCTTTGCAAAAGATGCTAATGTAAAGTACATCGAGTACCACTTCCTCCTAATTCGGCTATGCCTTGCTATTACACGTGACCGCCCTCCTGAAGCATCTTACCAGTCGGCGGCATGCGAAAAGCTAGCGAGTCGGTGGCGCAAGTGGGGACACTTCAGGCTGAGGAGTAAGTTTCACACATCCCCGTGTGCTACACTAAGTAGGAATACAGTTGCTCTAAAGTGAAAATAAAACATTATTTTCCATCCTCCTTGGTGTGAGAAGCACTTTACCTAAGGGGTTGTGGGTCGATTGGCTAAATAATCAAATGTAATCACCCAAAAGCAGCAACTTCCATTGGATTCAATGAAGTTAAGACAGACTTGGCCATGAGCATCATCATTATCATCATCACGCTTTACAGTCCAAGGACTGTAACTACCATATGCAAGCAGCATACCACTGCTGGCTTGCTTCTGAAGCTAAGCAGGATTGGTCCTGGTCAGTTCCTGGATGGGAGACCAGATGCTGGTGGAAGTGGTGTTGGAGGACCAGTAGCAGGCACTTTTTCCTCTGGTCTAAAAAAACATCCCAATTCCCCAGGGCAGTGATTGGGGACACTGCCCTGTGTAAAGGTGCCGTCTTTCGGATGGGACGTTAAAAGGGTGTCCTGACTCTCTAAGGTCATTAAAGATCACATGGCACTTATCGTAGGGGTGTTAACCCTGGTGTCCTGGCTATATTCCCAATCTGGCCCTCAAACCATCACGGTCACCTAATAATCCCCAGTTTACAATTGGCTCATTCATCCCACCTCCTCTACCCTGTAACTATTCCCCAGGTCGTTGCTGTAAATGCGAAAGTGTTCTCAGTCAACTTACCTGGTAAAATAACAAATAAATAAATACCAATGAGCAGAGAAAAATACACTGCCAGGAAGGGTCATTCATGGCATGATGTTATTAATAGCTGCACTGGAATATTTAAAGCCTCTTTTGATCTCAGTGTGTATGGCTGTTGAAATGAGCTTTGACTTGGGAAGGCACTATAAGGGCCAAAGACATTATCCGTCCCACTAAATGAAGAGACTGAGTCAGTCAGACAGAGGACGGATGTTCTCATCACAGAAAATGAAGTGTCCTTTAGCTTCTTGTCTTAGAGCAGGTCATGTATTACAGTAGGAGAGGAGGAGTAACAGGAATAAGTAAAAGGAGTAGATGAAGATACAAACATGTGTGATAAAGAACAAAACGCATGGTAATTCAATGTGAAATTACCCTAAACTATACAGTTCCAAAACCTAAAAAGGAGGAGGAAATCTATCAAAAATGTTTTGAAATCCAAATGATCAAATGTATGCTGTGTTTGGAATGATAGAATATTACAACGATTTTAGTCTCTCTTTTCCATTGTGAAGGAAGAAATAATTTTAAAAGATTTGTACTTTTCATCTTGAAGTGTGGCTGAATGAAGTCCTATAGTAATGAATCAAAAAACATTGTCCTTGGACAATCATAACAGTACACCCATTTTTTTCTGACATCTACATAGCCTATATACAGAAATGACCAACCAAACTTCATCTAGCTGCCTGTGGTAACACAATGTAAATATATGTGACGCCAACCCTCAATAACCTCTTCTTTTTTTATATACTTTGTTTTTATTGTGGAACACAAAGAAAGTACAAATAAAGTTTAAAAAAAGAACAAAAAAGATTTGCCAGTTACAGTTGACATCTATGAATTAGACAATTTTCAAACACAAAACCCATTTTTCCCAGTATTCCTGACCTCTCTCCACTTGAGTTCTTAAAGCAAAGGTCATATGCTCCATGTGGTGTATTTCTTCTACAATGTCTATCCATTGTGTCACTGTGGGAGGGTATTTTTGTAGCCATGTCCTAGTGATAGCCTTTTTACTGGCGGCCAGTAGGACCTTCAACAGGTACTTGTCTCTATTGTGTAAGTTATCAGGTATTTCACCCAAGTACAAAGAAATTAATGTTTGTTCTATGTCAAATCCCATTATTTTCCAATGTTAGATCGTATTTCAACAACCTGTATTTCTCCCCAGTAAGTTTAGGGGCAGGTCCAAAAGATATGAGAGTGATCCACCCTCAATAGACCGCATTCTCTCCAACAAGGGTGTAGGGAGCCAGTCTGTTTTGATTTCAGTTTAGGTGTTATGAAGAAACGTATAACATTCCTCCAACAGAATTCTCTCCATGACCTTGAGTTGGTGGAGCTTTGTTGAGTCTCTAATATGTTCAACCATGTTTCATAAGTCATTTCAATGTTAAGTTCCTCCTCCCATTTATTTTTAATATAGTTTGTTTCTTTGAGGTTGAATACCCAAGTAAAGATTTGAAATCGTTTTTTTGTTACCCCAAGTGAATACTTGGAATAATTCTTGAGGTGCTCGAGGGTCAAATCACTTTAATCTCCCTTAAGAAATAGTGTTGAACTTGTAGGTATCTGTAAAAATCTTGCTTTTCCAAGCCATGTTTTTTACTTAGGTCCTGGAAGTTATCTAGTTATTCCTTATAATTGTACTGTATGATGTGATGCATTTCTGCGTCCATTGTTTAAATCTGCTATCCTGAAATGCAGGGATGAAGCTGGGGTCGTATGCGGGCCAACTCAGCAGTTTGACCTCTCTGTCTACATGATTTAGCTTAACTACCTTAACCATGTCTTTAGAGAAAAATTAATCCAGATTTTGTCTATTGCATATTTATATTACCATGTCTTTATTTCCCAAAACTGACTGTATCTCTGTCAAAATAGTCTCCATGTCTTTCCATTTGGATTCATATTCTGAATTGCACCAACATACCAGAGGTCTCAATTGGGCTGACACATAATAATCTTTTAGGTTTGGTGAGGCCACACCCCCACAGTTGTTTGGTAATTGTAATGTTGTATATCTAATTGTTGGTCTCTTCCTGTTCCAGATAAACCTTGATATCCATTTATCCCTAAACTGTTTAGGTGGGATTTCTATGGGCAGTGATTGAAACAAATACAGTAGCCTCGGCAGGATGTTCATTTTTAATTGTTTCAAATCTACTACTAAGATCTAAGAGAAGTGAATTCCACCTGTCTAGGTCATCATATATTTTCTTGTTGATGTGATCGTAATTCATGCAATGATGTTTGGTTGTATCTTTTGGTAGATTTACTCCAAGATATTTAATGGATGAAGAGATGCAGTAGAAGTTTTACCAACTCATCAGTTCTTTCTGTGGGGTATAATTATATACTAGGGCTTGGGTCTTGTGTATGTTAAGCACATAACCTGAATATGTTCCAAATGTTTGTAAACATCCATCAATCTAGGTAGACTTGAGCCTGGGTCTTTAAGGAACAACAGCACGTAATCAGCATACATGCATATCTTTTTTTCACTGCCTCTTGTTGTTATTCCCTCTAAAGTTGGGTCCTGTCTCATTGCCTGTGCTAATGGTTCGAGGTACAAGGAGAAGAGCATGGGTGAAAGATTACAGCCTTGTCTTGCCCCTCGCTCTAATTTTATTGTTCGTGACAAATGTCCATTTATCTTTATTCTAGCAGTCAGACATGAATACAGTGATTTGATGCACTGTATCACTTCTTTGTTGAAACCAAATCTTTCCATAACTTGGAATAGGTAATCCCATCCCACTGAATCAAATGCTTTTTCTTCATCTAGACTTATTAATATTGCACTTGTCTTATTCTGAGTAATGTGGTCCATGACATGTAGTGTTCTCCTTATAATGTCCTGTGTCTGCCTATTTTATATGAAACCAGTTTGATCCCCATCAATCAATTCTGGGATTATGTTCTGCATTCTTTTGGCTATTATTGATGCATATAGTTTATAATCTGTGTTAAGAATTGCGATTTTGCTCTGTCCCAATTGAGGGGAGATCAAGTGAGTTCAAAAAATGCTCTATTGTCTGTTCATCTGCCTTCTCTGGTTGCTTGTACAGATTTGTGTAATATGATTCAAATGCATTCTGTATTTCATCTAATTTGCATGTGATCTTCTTTGTTTTGTGGTCTTTTATTTTGAAAATGGTATTCTGTGCTTGTTGTTTCCTGAGTCTCCATGCTAGTAATTTGGTTGCCTTTGCGCCTGCTTTGTAATATCGTTGTTTCAGGAACCTGAGCTTTTTCTCTACTCCTTCTCTATAAATCTGGTCAATTTCCTGTACCTTTTGAATCTCTCGTAATATAAGAGGGTCTTTGTATTGACTATGAGAGCGTTCTAAGTTTCTTAGTGTTTCCTGTAATTTCAGCAGTTTCTGTGCTTTAATATTTTTCTTGAGAGATGATCTTTCCTCTAATAACTGCCTTAGCTGCATCCCACAATGTAGCAGGAGATACTTCCCCATTATCATTATTCTCCAGATATATGTTCAATTCTGTCTTTTTTGATTCCTTGAATGCTGGACCATTCAGCATGCTTGTATTAAGTCTCCATATAGTATTTATTGGTTTGCTATCAAGGTGTAGAGTAAGGTAAACTTCTTTATGGTCTGATAAGTTGCTCTGCCCGATCCTTAAGCCTGTGTCTATCTGCATTGTATATGAAAACGTAGTCTAACCTGGAGTATTCAGTGTGGCGGGCTGAGTAAAAAGTATATTCCTATCTGTCATGTGGATGTCAACCCATACATCGAGCAGTCCTAAATCCCGCAGTATCCCTATTCATCTTTTTAGCAACTAGACTCATTTTCCTATTTTGATTTGTGCTGTCCAATTTTGAATTTAAAATCGTGTTAAAATACCCTCCACAGATAAGAGTGCCAGGGGTTTCTGTGGCAAATAAATCAAACACCTTCCCGTAGAAGATCATGTCACTCCCTGGGGATGCATATACATTAAATAAGGTAACTTCCTTGTTATCCACTTTACATTTAACAAGTATAAATCTACCCACTTGTCTTTTATTTCTGACATAAACTCAAAATTAACTGAATTTGGGATCAAGATTGCCACTCCCCTTCTACCCATTTTATAAGAAGAAAAATAAGTATTCCTATATCTCATTTTCTTGAGTTTCTTGTGTTCAGGTGTGGATAAGTGAGTTTCTCGTGTTCAGGTGTGGATAAGTGAGTTTCTCGTGTTCAGGTGTGGATAAGCGAGTTTCTCGTGTTCAGGTGTGCATAAGCGAGTTTCTCGTGTTCAGGTGTGCATAAGCGAGTTTCTCGTGTTCAGGTGTGGATAAGTGAGTTTCTCGTGTTCAGGTGTGGATAAGTGAGTTTCTCGTGTTCAGGTGTGGATAAGTGAGTTTCTCGTGTTCAGGTGTGGATAAGTGAGTTTCTCGTGTTCAGGTGTGGATAAGTGAGTTTCCTGACAGAATAGTATGTCACCTCTCTTCCGTTTCATGTTTGCTATGACCTTACTTCTCTTGATGTCACTCCCCAGTCCGTTCACATTGATACTTATGACCTTAAATTCCCCATGATGCATCGATATAAATAAAAAACCTGTGCGCCATGTCTGCCTGCTTATCATGAACCTAAAAATGAACAAAAAATCAAGAACGATATTAAAGTAACCCAAAGAGGGAAAGTACTTTGGTATTTGGACTCCCATGTCAGAGGACTGTCTCTTGCCTCTGGGGTTTGAGGGGATGAGCCTGTCTGCAGGATGGGCCCCTCGCTCAGATATGAAAATGTGTGACGTAGTCACAAACCAGACCTGTTGGAACCGAAAATAATAAGGGCGCCTATTTCGTTGCTTACACACATTGGTTATTTACAAGTGAAAAGTATATCGGTCATGCGTACATATCATGAATCGTCCCCTTGATACGCCCTTCTGTCACCACGTTACCAATGTGTCATTAATCCTTAGCTAATATATACGTTATTAAATTGACGCTACTTAGTGTGTTCATAAAGAACACTTACTTTTGTCTACTCGCCCTTGTTCATCATTGGGGGAAAATAGGGGAGATATTTGACCTATTGCAATGTCAACCGTAACAACCCAATGTCTTAACAGCTCGCAGTAACTATTAATTCTGTTAAATTCGATTCAGTTCCATCTTGCCGTTGGAAATGCCCGAGTCTCTCTCGGATGTGAATGTCCTCTTGCCGAGGTGGTTTCTCAATTTCTCCATGACTCTGCTTGTCAACAACGATCCATGGGAGAGCCTTTTCAAGACATGTCTTTCTCCTGGCGGTATACTCCACTGGAATGCCCCTTGACTTCAGATCCTCCGCCGCTCCGTCTGCATGCTTGTGTGTAACCGGGCCATTTTCCAGAAACACACGCATTTTTGCCGGGAATGGTGTTTAGAAGCGAATACCTTTCTCTTTTCCAGGTTGCATGCAAGACTTTCTCGTGCAGTTGCTGCAGATTGGACAGCGGTATATTCATAATGCGATCAGCCCGTTCCATTTCATCCCAAAGATGCTCTATTGTGTTGAGGTCTGGGGCCTGTACTGAACTCACTGTCATGTTCCAGGCAATGTTTTTCCACTCCTCAATGGTCTAGTGTAGGTGATCGTGTGCCAACTGGAGCCGTTTTTAGCTGATAAGAGTGGATCCCGGTGTGGTCATCTGCTGCAATTGCCCATCCGTGACAAGTTGTCTATGAGTTGTGCATTCTGCACAACACTGTTGTACTAAGCCGTTATTTGTCTGCTTGTGGCCCACCTGTTAGCTTGAACAATTCTTGCCATTCTGTCGGCCTCTATCATCAACAAGCTGTTTTTGCCCTCAAAGGACTGCCGCTGACTGGATGTTTTTGGTTTGCCGCATCAGTCTCTGTAAACCCTAGACACTGTTGTATGTGAAAAGCACAGGAGTGTGGCCAAATCTAGGTAGCCATTTTTCCACCTGTGTTGTTGGGATATTGGTTTATGTTTGTGCATGTGCACCATTACTTTCACGTTTCGTTATCGGTTTATTGTTTTTGTTTAAAGTTTCACGGTAATAAAGTTGTGGAACTTCAATCACGCTGCGCCTTGGTCCACTCATTAGGACGATCGTGACACGCACACCCCATGTTGCCTAGCCCATAGGCCTATACGTTTTGATAAGGTTTGTATCACAACTAAAGCGGCCAAAAAACTGCAAACAATTAAGCACCTTAATCCGATTTACACGTTGTGAAGAGCCTCTGGTATACGTAAGCAGCGCGTGAGTTTGAAGTTTGGGGTAGATCATTTTCCCTATAAAAATGCACCTTTATAATAAAACATTTACCGCAAATGCAATTATGCATGTACTTTTGACGATGGTATTTTCGCCAATGGAACATTTACGCCTATGTGTGCATTGCTGCGCTCATAATGTGAAGAAATAGCCTAATAGTTTATCAACATTTTAAGCTAAACATTCTGATCTGTTGCATCAGCCACATTGTGTAAACACGTTTTTTTGATGCTAGTGGGTGTATTAATTTGGGATCTCAAATGTCAAAATTCGAATTACTTAAATTAATATACTGTATTTTGCTGTGTATCAGGCAATGGTAGAATTGACCCCAGCCAAGCAGCGCTTCAAACAGTCAGTAAGCACAGCATCAATTGTGTCACCATGTTGACAGAGCAGGTTGAATATTGGTGTTGGCACAACAACCACGGATCACAGATAAGATCATTGTAGTGGTGGCTACAATATACTGCACAGATCATGCGACATGTCCTTCCCCCACACTCACTACACTCACTGACATGAAAACCTGACTCACAAGGTTAACCACAGCTCAAATGATCCAAAACAATATACAATTATTCTAACAATTTCCTTCCGTTCATGTGTATCTGCATGTGCTGTTCCATTCACAAATGGAACAAAGCCATACGTTTCCCAACCAGTAAAACTGAACGTTTTTTTAACGTTCTAATAACGTAAATGAAAATATCGCATGTTCTGGGAATGTTCATTTTTAGGTTGCAGGGAGGTTTTATGGTTTCCATGAAAGTCTTCCTGTGAGGTTTTATTAATGTTTCGAGAACGGAAATTATAGGTTATTTGAAGATAATTAAATAACGTTCCAAGAACACAAAATGTAAAGGTTATTTTGACATTTTTGAATAACTTCCTTAAAACATTCACTGAATGTTTCAATAAGACTTTTAATAACACAGCTAGCTTAGTTTAACTTTTTTGAACTCCAAGCATAGATAGAAATGCATTTGCTTAGGCATTTTTTTTTACTTATACAAAGCTGTTCATTTTAGCCTTTTCAAACAGATACTATAAAAAAAGGAAACAAGCACTCATTAAGATCAGGTGTGCACAATTAGTGGAACAGCCAACATACCTGGGTGTAACGGCTTTCGTCTGGTGGAAGAGAAGCGGACCAAAATGCAGCGTGGTGGTTATTCATGTTCATTAATAAAATTAACTAGACATGAAATAACTAAACAAAACAATAAATGTGTGAAAACCTATACAGCCTATTTGGTGACAATAAACACAGAGACAGGAACAATCACCCACCAAACACTCTATGGCTGCCTAAATATGGTTCCCAATCAGAGACAACGATAAACACCTGCTTCTGATTGAGAACCACTCCAGACAGCCATAGACTATGCTCGATAACCCCCACTAAGCCACACACCCAATACCTAACAAAACCCCAAGACAAAACACACCACAATAAACCCATGTCACACCCTGGCCTGACAAAATAAAAAAAGACAAACACAATAAACTTCGACCAGGGCGTGACACTGGGCCCGGATTCACACAACATTACTTTTGAAAAAACGTAAGAAGTTTAAGGAAAAAAAATGGAAGTTCATAAGATAGTTCGTAAATGCAATTCCTCAAAATATTCTTAGGAACTTCGTAAAATATCTTCTTATGTGGCATTGACATTAGTGACGTGCTTGAAACCAGGAAATAAGCCTGTGTGACAGGGATGTTCGGATTTGGTTATTTTTCACACATTATGGCCATCAGACTAGCTATATCAAAATCTAAAATTGATAACCAAGAAAAGAGATTGAAGTGATGGTGGAGGAAATAGCAGCCAGGAAAAGGTTGCTGTTGGGGAGACTTGACTGCAGAGACCAAAGAGAAAGGATGGGCGAGAGTGGCCGAGTCTGTCTCTGCCGTCGGGGGTATGGCAAGGGACAGTGACACCGTAAAAGTGACACCGTAAAAACAAAGTGGTCCTACATCAAGCGGGCTGCTAAGAAGAAGGGAGCTGAGAGACCATACATGTGGACCAGCTGGAGGAGAAGGTGTTGACCATCATAGAGATGGTGGTAGAGGGACTGCACAACCGGTAAATAAGTTAGCTACGTTAGCCACACTGCTTCTTGACACATTGCTCACTTAATCCGGAAGCCAGCCACACCAATGTGTCAGAGGAAACACCGTATAACTGGCGACCGAAGTCAGCGTGCATGCACCCGACTCACCACAAGGAGTCGCTAGAGCGCGACAGGACAAGAACATCCTGGCCGACCAAACCCTCCCCTAACCTGGACGACACTGGGCCAATTGTGCTCTGCCTCATGGGTCTCCAGGTCGCGGCCGGCTGCGACACAACCTGGGATCGAATCCGGATCTGTAGTGACGTCTCAAGCACTGCGATGCAGTGCCTTAGACCACTGCACCACTTGGGAGGCCAAAACTATATATTTGTTTTTTCCAAAAGAAACATTGAACATCTAATACTCAAATCATAGTGTAAAAGCAGGTGAGCTGGTTCTACTATTATTTTTACTATTTCTTTTTTACATTTTCTGATGTTTTGTGGTGGAAAACTGAGCAGGTGGAGCATAACACGTCAATACTGTTACCCACAGATAGACGAGCAAGAAATGTTTTAGCAAAAAAAAATCTTGGTGTGAAGCTTTCCTTCAATTGCCACTCCCTGTCGTGCACAAGCTTCCCTTCACACTGTCACGAGGGGATTTGTGGATTATTTAAGATAAAATTGTCAACCCTGTTACGGTCAACCCTGTTAATCTATTTGGCACTTAATAGACAATGACTATAGTATTTTTTTATTTTAACCTCGAGACAGGAAAACTAGTTTTTTATTAAGTTGAACATGTGGTCTCTATGACAGAAATGTACACTTCTCAAAAGGCTCCGAATTGGTGTAACAACCCACTACCATCCACATACCATGTTCTATGTGTGAGTGGGATAAAAGGAGAAAGAGGTGAGTAGGATACTCATGCACAGATTGCTCCCCATTTCACCGCATGATTTGGTTGCTAAGAGGCACTTTCATGACAGACAGGCATGCACACACTGCGACAAGCTTTTGCAAAAGTCCATCTGGGCCTGGGTCTTGGCAGACAGTGAAATGGGCTGAAAGCGAGTGATACTAGCTATGACTGCAGGCTATCACCTCACCCCAACTGAGGCCATAATCAATCATGACACATTAGTGTTTTGCAAAGTAACACACTAACACACGTGTATCCATTCGCAACACTTAGTAACGCTTTACAGCAACAGGTTGTGCCACATATTTAATGAACATTTATGAGGCATAGGGAAGGAGTTATTTACTTCTCCCAATGTGCTCCTGGGCCTCATGCCAACCTTGTTTTGGTATCCCCCAAATTCATCTGACAGAAAAACACTTTGGGACAAATGCAAAACATCTTCTCCTTGTCAGATTGTCAGTATTGATACCATGGCATGATGGACATTGCTGCATCTTACTGTCAACCAACATTTCCCTTGATAAGAAACTCTGATTCTCTGTATAGCAAAGATACTGTATGCTATTGGTAGGGCTAGGAGTGTTTCCATAACCTGATCAGGAAACCTCTGGGCCTTTAATATTGGTTCACCAGGCCCAAGGTGACAGCGGGAGCTCGTTGGCTGCAGTACCTCTGAGCTTCATGGGGAGGAGCTGTCTATGGAGTCGTTGTTGTCATAACCTTGGTTGTCCACGGCAATCTCCAGGCTCTCCTCATTGGCCTGGTGGCTCATGAGCTGCCCCATGTCCAGCGAATCCTCCTATGGTGGACCGTCCAGACCCTCAGCCGTTTCCTCAGACTCCAGAGAGCCCCGCTTCTCATCCCCATACGACAGTAACTCAGCCTGCTCACGTCTCCATCCACGTCTGGGGAGGATCATAGCAGAGCCTCATGAAGACACAATATCACATGGAAACACACCACTCACACTGAGATATTTTGTGTGATATGCAGTCTGCAACAGGACAGACTTAATAAAACATATCCGACAGAACAGACTTATGTTCTAGAATAAAACATTATCATGAAACACATCCTTGGGATATAAGATACAGGCCATCCATGACTATGTGTATGACAAAGTCATTGAATGCATGTTAAAAACATAAGGAATCCCAAGATTCCTATTTGAACAGAAATGACATAACTTGTCAGAAACCTATTCCTTGAATGAAGGTAGTTTGTACAGACGGTACCATAAGCTGATCAACGGCAATTAACTCCACAGTATGACTCGTCAGTGTGTATTGTGTGTTTCCAGGTTCAATCAGATCAGTTATATCATAACCCCACCAGTGACATGCTGGCTGGAACAAGGAAACGTGCTAAAGGAAACCAGGTAGTCATTAAGGTCACTGAGGCATTGTGAACCATATAAATATAATGAATAGAACGGGATTGGAAGCTCTAACCTTGGCAATTTGACTGGTAAACTCATGGGTACACTCGCAATGACCACCTGGTATTGATATCAAATCAAATCAAAGTTTGTTTGTCACGAATGCCGAATACAACAGGTGTACAACATGTGTAAACCTTACAGTGAAATGCTTACTTGCTCTAACCAATGGTGCAGAAAAAAAGGTATGTGTGTGTGTAGGTAAGTAAAGAAATAAAACAACAGTAAAAAGACATTTGAAAAAAAAGAGTTGCAAGGCTATATACAGACACCTGTTAGTCAGCCTTATTGAGGTAGTATGTACTATATGCAATAATAGTATAATAATATGCAATAATTTCCATGGTAATTTGGAATGTTCTATCAATTTATGCTGGATTGCCATGGTAATATAGAAAGTTCATTCAAATGTCAGTTAAATTTACTCAACAAATCACAGCACAGCATCAAGGGAACACTTCCTGATTTTACTTCCTGACATGGGTACACTCAAAATGGCTGCCAGTCCACCCATTATGACACCATTGACTTGAATAGGGACGTCCATTCAATTCATTTTACTTCTATGTTGTGAACCTCTTTTTTCCAATAAAACAATTGAATTCATTGACAAAATTAGGCATCGTCAGGGATTCATTATGCTAAAGGCCTCCAATGCATCTAACAGGGGCTCTGATGTCCACTTAGGCTTTCTCTGTATTCTTTTTGTACCAATAACTAGTGGTGAAAGAGGGGGTTGGGTCGGGAAAATCCCCCCTTATCTTGCAGGGCCATGACATCTGTATAATGCCAGAATCTGCTGTGACCATTTACACCGATCCTTCTTATAGCGTGTCTAAGACACCTGCCACCATTTGAGTCCAAACAAGTAATTAATTAATCTAAGGACACAGAGCGCTATCTGACTATCTCCGCATTGATCCCAACAGATTGGTCCAATCAAGCTTAGCCTGATCTCTTTACAGACAGTAATCTGTGATGAAATGTTATTTTTGGGAACTGGAGCAGTGGGTTGATTGATTTACATGCTGCTGGATTAGATGTTTAGAATGAATTAATGAATGTATGCATGTATGTGTGTGTGTGTGTGTGTGTGTGTGTGTGTGTGTGTGTGTGTGTGTGTGTGTGTGTGTGTGTGTGTGTACCTTCACAGTCTGAGGGCTCTGTGCTGACTTCCTCCTGGTCAGAAAGTAGGCGGGTGAACTTGCAGCATTTTTCCAGTGTAGCCTGGGCTACAATCTCAGTGGTCCCTGTAGAGTGGAAGCTCTGAGAGAGAGACAGAGATCTCAAATTGCCTCACAATCACCTCATCACTGTCTGACGAGCTGGACTAATCATCACCCCCATAGCTGTTCACTGGATAGACCAGAGATCACACACACAGGGGTGTGAGAGTTCACAAAGAGAAGGAGAGAATGTACAGGCAGGAGAGCTACTATGGAGCTGAATGAGTGAGGGAAAGACAAATACAGGAATTAATTCAAGAAGCATTTTACATAACAATCACAAGCACGACCACTATATCCAAATTACACTGAACAAAAATATAAACCCAACATGTAAAGTGTTGGTCCCATGTTTCATGATCTGAAATAAAATATCCCAGAATTATTCCATACGCACAAATATATTATTTTTCTCAAATTTTGTGCACAAATTTGTTAACATCCCTGTTAGTGAGCATTTCTCCTTTGCCAAGATAATCCATCTACCTGACAGGTGTGAAATATCAAGAAGCTGATTAAACAGCATTATCATTACACAGATGCACCTTGTGCTGAGGAAAAGAAAAGGTCACTAAAATGTGCAGTTTTGTCACACAAAACAATGCCACAGATGTCTCAAGTTTTGAGGGAGCATGCAACTGTTCACCAGAGCTGGTGCCATAAGGCACCTCCAATGTCGTTTTAGAGAATTTGGTAGGACGTTCAACCGGCCTAACAATCGTAGACAACGTGTAACCCCGCCAGTTTAGGACCTCCGCATTCAGTTTCTTCACCTGCGAGATTGTCTGAGACCAATCACCCAGACAGCTGATCAAACTGTGGTTTGGGTGGTCACAACCAAATAATTTCTGCACAAACTGTCAGAAACCATCTCAAAGAAGCTCATCGACGTGCTCGTCATCCTCACCAGGGTCTTGACCTCACCTTCAATGAACACTGGCACGCTGGAGAAGTGTGCCCTTTACGGATGAATCTGTACTGGGCAGATTGCAGACGTGGTCAAGGGACCCATGGTGGTGGTGGAGTTACGGTATGAGCAGGCATAAGTGACGAACAACGAACACAATTTAATTTTATCGATGACAATGTGAATGCACAACGCCTTGATGAAATCCTGAGGTACAATGTCGTGCCATTCAACCGCAGCCATCACCTCATGTTTCAGCATGATAATGCATGGCCCAATGTCGCAAGGATCTGTACACAACTACTGGAAGCTGAAAATGTCCCATTTCTTCCATGGCCTGCATACTCACCAGACATGACACCCATTGAGCATGTTTGGAATACTCTGGATCGACGTATAGGACAGTGTGTTCTAGTTCCCACCAATATCCAGTAACTTCACACGGCCATTGAAGAGGAGTGGGTCAACAATCCACAGGACACAATCAACAGCCTGATCAACTCTATTCAAAGGAGATGTGTCACACTGCAGAAGGCAAATAATGGTCACACCAGATACTGCTTGGTTTTCTAATCCACTCCCAAACATTTTCTTACACTATACAGTGCTTTCGGAAAGTATTCAGACCCCTTGACTTTTTCCACTTTGTTACTTTACAGCTTTATTCTAAAATGTATTAAATTGTGTTCTCTCATCAGTCTACACACAATACACCATAACGACGAAGCCAAAGCAAAAACAGTTTTTTTCAGACATTTTTGCAAATGTATTAAAAGATGCACTATTGTAAAGTGGCTGTTCCACTGGATGTCAGAAGGTGAATTCACCAATTTGTGGGTCGCTCTGGATAAGAGCGTCTGCTAAATGACTTAAATGTAAATGTAAATGTAAATAAAAACATAAATATCCCATTTACATAAGTATCCAGACCGTTTACTCAGTACTTTTTGAAGCACCTTTGGTAGCTATTACAGGATTGAGTCTGATGATGCTGCCACCACCATGCTTCATAGAATGGATGGTGCCAGGTTTCCTGCAGACATGATCCTAGGCATCCAGAGAATCTTGTTTCTCATGGTCTGAGAGTCCTTCAGGTGCCTTTTCACCAACTCCAAGCAGGCTGTCATGTGCCTTTTACTAAGGAGTGGCTTCCGTTTGGCTACTCTACCATAAAGGCCTGATTGGTGGAGTGCTGCAAAGATGGTTGTCCTTCTGGAAGCTCTGTCAGAATTACCATCGGGTTCTTGGTCACCTCCCAAGGCCATTCTCCCCCGATTGCTCAGTTTAGTCAGGCGGCCAGCTCTAGGAAGGGTCTTGGTGGTTCTAAATGTCTTCCATTTAAGAATGACAGAGGCCACTGTGTTCTTGGGGATCTTCAATGCTGCGGAAATGTTTTGGTACCCTTCCCCAGATCTGTGCCTCGACACAATCCGGTCTCGGCTCTTGACGGACAATTCTTTAAAATCAAATCAAATTTTATGTCACATGCGCTGAATACAACAGGTGTAGACCTTTACAGTGAAATGCTTACTTACAAGCCCTTAACTTTTTTTTTCTTAAAACTAAATTCTTGGTTAAGAAATAGGCTATATACAGGGGGTACCAGTACAGAGTCAATGTGCAGTGGCACCAATTAGTCAAGGTAATTGAAGTAATATGTACTGTGGCAAATCTCTTCAAGATTAGGAGCGTTTGTCACAAATTAAGTGTGTTTGTGTTTGTTTCTCCGTCCTGGTCCACCCAGGCCGCAGGCAAGGTCAAGGATAGCAGGGTTCCGTACACGAATCGGGTTCTCGGTAGGTCCACGTCCAAACGCCAACAGGTAAGTCCAAACAGTCCAGCTCATACACGGTAAATCCAGCCGATATATATTGTCTCTTTCTCTATGGTTCACAGATCCTTCCAGCCCTTTCTTTCTCTCTTCCTGGTTTGTCTTGACCCTTTATCTGTGGGTCGGCCCCACCTTTTGAGGGTCCCCATTGCTTCTGGGAATTGTAGTTTTGGCAGTCGGCCATCTTGTGATCTGTAGTTCTGATCCGGGTGGCAATTTTACTAATAGGGAAGAGCCCGTTTATTAGTCTCTCACATTTATTAGTCTCTCACATTATTAGTCTCTCACATATCTGCCATTTATCACTCGACCCCCTTCTTTGCGACAGTACATGTAGGTAGACGTAAAGTGACTATGCATGGATGATAAACAGAGAGGAGCAAGGGCGTAAAAATGGGGGTGGGACAGGAACAATAAAAATAGTCAGGGTAACCATTTGATTTGCTGTTCAGCAGTCTTATGGCTTGGGGGTAGAAGCTGTTTAGAAGCCATTTGGACCTAGACTTGGCGCTCCGGGACCGCTTGCCGTGCGGTAGCAGAGAGAACATTCTATGACTAGGGTGGCTGGATTCTTTGCCAATTTTTATGGCCTCCCTCTGACACCGCCTGGTGTAGAGGTCCTGGATTTCAGGAAGCTTGGCCCCAGTGATGTACTGGGCCATACACACTACCATCTGTAGTGCCTTGCGGTCGGAGACCGAGCAGTTGCCATACCAGGCGGTGATGCTTGCTGCATAACTGTTTTAGGATCTGAGGACCCATGCCAAATCTTTTCAGACTCTTGAGGGAGAATAGGTGTTGTCGTGCCCTCTTCACGACTGTCTTGGTGTGTTTACACAGTGATAGTTTGTTGGTGATGTGGACACCAAAGAACTTGAAGCTCTCAACCTGCTCCACTACAGCCCCGTTGATGAGAATGGGGGCGGGCTCTGTCCTCCTTTTCATGTGGTCCACAATCATCTCCTTTGTCTTGATCACATTGGGGGAAAGGCTGTTATCCTGGCACCGCACTGCCAGGTCTCTGACCTCCTCCTTATAGGCTGTCTAATCATTGTCGGTGTTCAGGCCTACCACTTTTGTCTCGTCGGCAAACTTAATGATGGTGTTGGATTTGTGCTTGGCCATGCAGTCATGGGTGAACAGGGAGTACAGGAGGGGACTGAGCACACAACCCTGAGGGGCCCCCGTGTTGAGGATCAGCGTGGTGGATGTGTTGTTACCTACCCTCACCACCTGCGGGTGATCCGTTAAAAGTTCCGGATCCAGTTGCAGAGGGAGGTGTTTAGTCCCAGGGTCCTTAGCTTAGTGATGATCTTTGAGGGCAATATGGTGTTAAAAGCTGAGCATTAGTCAATGAAAATCATTCTCACATTGGTGTTCCTTTTGTCCAGGTGGGAAAGGGCAGTGTGGAGTGAAATAGAGATTGCGTCATCTGTGGATCTATTGAGGCGGTATGACATTGGACTGGGTCTAGGATTTCTGGGATAATGGTTTTGATGTGAGCCATGACCAGCCAATCAAAGCACTTCAAGGATACAGACATGAGTGCTAATGGTTGTTAGTCACTTAGGCAGGTTACCTTAAGTGTTCTTGGGCACAGGAACTATGGGGGTCTGCTTGAAACATGTTGGCATTACAGAATGATGAGAATGAAGGGAAGAAGAGAAGGAAGGGAAGAAGGAAGGGGAGAAAGTGTGATAATGCTTCTAGTATGGCTCTTCTTACTGTACTCATGTGCCTTACAGCCAGACTATGGTGCTTTTACCTTATTCTTCGGTCAGGGACAGGATGAAAATGTCAGTGAAGAGTACATGTCCTGGTAATCCATCTGGCCCTGCGGCCTTGTGAATGTTGACCTGTTCAAAGGTCTTACTCACATCGGCTATGGAGAACGTGATCGCACAGTCATCCGGAACAGCTGATGCTCTCATGCATGCTTCAGCATTGCTGGCTTCGAAGCGAGCATAGAAGTTATTCAGCTCTTCTGGTAGGCTCGTGTCACTGGGCAGCTCGCGACTGTGCTTCCCTTTGTAGTCAGTAATAGTTTGCAAGCCCTGCCACTTGCGAAGAGCCTCAGAGCCGGTGTAGTACGATTCAATCTTAGTCCTGTATTGACGCATTGCCTGTTTGATGGTTCGTTGGAGGGCATAGAGGGATATCTTATAAGGGTGTTTACAGGTGTTTAAAATCGAGCATGTATTCTCCACAGACAAACATTGGCAGTAGAATGGCCAGTACTGAAGAGCTCAGTGATGTGGCATAAGATGCCACCTTTCCAACAAATCAGTTCGTCAAATTTTTTGCCCTGCTAGAGCTGCCCCGGTCAACTGAAAGTGCTGTTATTTTGAAGTGGAAACGTCTAGGAGCAACAACGGCTCAGCCGCAAAGTGGTAGGCCACACAAGCTCACAGAACAGGACCGTTGAGTGCTGAAGTGCGTAGTACTTAAAAATGTCCTTAGTTGCAACACCCACTACAGATTCCCAAACTGCCTTTGGAAGCAACGTCCACACAATAACTGTTCGTTGAGAGCTCAATGAAATGGGTTTCCATGGCCGAGCAGCCACACACAATCCCAATATCACTATGCGCAAAGTCAAGCGTCGCCTGGAGTGGTGTAAAGCTTGCCACCATTGGACTCTGGAACAGTGAAAAAGCGTTCTCTGGAGTGATGAATCACGCTTCAGCATCTGGCAGTCCAACAGACACATCTTGGTTAGGAGGATGCCAGGAGACCTGCCTAAATTCATTGTGCCAATTTTTCACGTTTGGTGGAGGAGGAATGATGGTCTGGGGCTGTTTTTCATGGTTTGGGCTAAGCCCCTCAGTTCCAGTGAAGGGAAATCTTAACTCTACAGCATACAATGACATTGTAGAGGAATCTGTGCTTCCAAATTTGTTTCAGCATGACAATGCCCCCCGTGCACAAAGCGAGGTCCTTACAGAAATGGTTTGTCGAGATCGGTATGGAAGAACTTGACTGGTGTGCACAGAGCCCTGACTTCAACCCCATCGAACACCTTTCGCATGAATTGGGAAGCCGACTGCAAGCCAGGCCTAATCGCCCAACATCCATGCCTGACCTCACTAATGCTCTTGTGGCTGAATGGAAGCAAGTCCCTGCAGCAATGTTCCAGCATCTAGTGGAAAGCCTTCCCAGACGAGTGGAGGCTGTTATAGCAGCAAAGGTGGGGGGGGGGGACCAACTCCATATTAATGCCCAAGATTTTGGAATGAGATGTTTGACGAGCAGGTGACCACATACTTTTGGTCATGTAGTGTATCTGTGAGGAACAGATGCATATCTGTATTCCCAGTCATGTGAAATCCATAGATTAGGGCCTAATTTATTTATTTCAATTGACTGCTTTTCTTATATGAACTGTAACTGTGAAACCCTTTAAATAGTTGCATGTTGCATTTATATTTTTGTCCCTGGCAGATAAGACTAGTGAAGAACTAAGTGAGTGTTGGAGGCCTGAGACTTCAGTGTCAGTCAATGAATCTACCATGCTATGGAACCAGGATAAGGAAAGCAGGAGAGAAGTGCCAGCTGTACATACCAATAGCATTACAAATCACATAAGATGTTACCTTTTAGTCTGTCTTTCTGTCTCTCTCTAAAAACAAAGCATTTATCTGAACACCACTAGTTCCACCAGTGATGGACAGACAGACTGACAGTAACTTGGTTATTTAAGTGTCTGTTAACACTCGCATTAACATCTGCTAACCATGTGTATGTGACAAATACAATTTGATTTGATTTGATTTGAAATGGAGATGTATCACACGCCACTGTCTCCCACCTCCCCCGTCTCCCTCATCAGTGTAGGTCAACCTGTCCCTCTTTAATGCAACCATCCATCATCATGGAAACCCAGAATGGCCCCTGAATGGTTTCCTGTGGCCCTGCCCACCTCTCGTGTTCAACCCGTCTCCACGGCTGCAGTAGCAAGAGACGTCTAATCCTTAGCCTAATATGTATCACAAGTTATCACTATTAGAACGTTCTGACCACGCTCAGCACCACTCCAACCTTGGCACTCCACCATTACCTCAATCACTTATCAGTGCACTTGGTGCTGCTCTCAGAACCATTATCACATCTTAATATTTATTCCTGCAAAGCCCTCATCACTTCTGGCTCCTGAGTGACGCAGTGGTCTAAGGCACTGCATCACAGTGCTAGAGGCATCACTACAGACCCTGGTTCGATCCTGAGCTTTATCACAACCATCCGTGATCACGAGTCCCAAAGGGTGGCGCACAATTGGCCCAGCGTCGTCCTGGTTAGCGTTTGGCCGGCATTGTAAATAATAATTTGTTCTTAACTGGCTTGCCTAGCTAAATGAAGGTTAAATAAAAATGTTTAATGAAAGCCTTCGTGACTGCACAGTAGAATCCTCAATGAAAGTTTCCATTAAAAAACATATTTGATTCTTGTTCTTTTGACTGCAATGCGAGAGGCAAAAACAATGGGAAAAGCTTAATCTCCACAATTATGAGAAGACTTGTGGGTACAGGCAGAGAGTTGCACAAACACAGCCATCAAGGTATACAAATGCTTATGGTGGGAGGGCCCCTCCTGAAGTAAATAACCTTGAGAGTATTTGTCAGTCCTTTTTGTCTATTTCAGCTCATTTAAATGGCCATTCTCAGAGACCACACGTCTGTGTGAGTAGCGGAAAACTGAAAATGAACTGTTATTGGCAGAGAGATTTGGAACTCTTTCTTATTGGTCTATTACCTAATTGTCAATAGGGAATTAAAGATCAATGGAATTAGTTGGTTTTCAGTTCAACATCTGTTTAGAATCTGTGTAGGAATGTCAGTCCTGGACTCATAGCTACGTGTGGCACGTTTTCATTGGTCTGTATCGCCTGTACATTGAGCCTGAAACAGGATACTTGTTTTTTGGCCATTGGCCCAATTTTACTGTAAGAAATTGTAATTGGTCAACCACAGCCTAGGGTTGGGGGTTATAAATTACATCCTGTTGCTTTGTTGAGGACCGGGGAGAATGAACCATCTACTTCTCAGCATAACATCCATGATTTGTCCTCTTTGAATAAACCTATTTTTATCCCCCTGATTTGCTTTGGGGTCTGTGTTATTGAAGAATAACAGAAACTGATAACATTAGCTAAAGCCAACTTCATAAATCTGCTAGGTGGCTAGTATTACAGAGATACAACAAAATATTTGTATTTTATTTATTCATTCATCAAGAGGAAATCAATAGGCTACTGTACAAAGCTTCATTTACAAACATACCTCCTGCTAAAATCAAATCAAACGCTGTGTGTCACTCGACATTCTCTCTCCTCCTCCACTGACGATACTGTCTTCACACACTAGGGTGTCTAGTATCCTACCAAGCATATCTTTGCTCCGTGGTGCACCTTGGAGGGAACCACTTACTAGGGAGAACAGGGGAGGGGGACTCTTTGCCTTGTCCAGTCAGTGTGCCCCCTCTGCCAAATACTGCTGACAGATAGTTTTATAAATAACTATGAGAAAATATGGGCTTGAAAATTAAGTTAAATAAAAAAATATATAAAATGTACATGTGCTCTTGCGCCCCTTATGGGCATGACGCCTGTGCCTACAGTAGAGCAGAGCTCCACAATTCTCACTCAACAGTGTGTGTGTGTGTGTGTGTGTGTGTGTGTGTGTGTGTGTGTGTGTGTGTGTGTGTACAGCCAGGGCCAAAAGTTTTGAGAATGACACAAATATTAATTTTCACCGTCTGCTGCCTCAGTTTGTATGATGACAATTTGCATATACTCCAGAATGTTATGAAGAGTGATCAGATGAATTGCAATTAATTGCAAAGTCCCTCTTTGCCATGCAAATGAACTGAATCCCCCAAAAACATTTCCACTACATTTCAGCCCTGCCACAAAAGGACCAGCTAACATCATGTCAGTGATTCTCTCGTTAACACAGGTGTGAGTGTTGACAAGGCTGGATATCACTCTGTCATGCTGATTGAGTTTGAATAACAGACTGGAAGCTTCAAAAGGAGGGTGGTGCTTGGAATCATTGTTCCTCCTTGGTTACCTGCAAGGAAACACGTGCCGTCATCATTGCTTTGCACAAAACGGGCTTCACAGGCAAGGAAATTGCTGCCAGTAAGATTGCACCTAAAGCAACCATTTATCGGATCATCAAGAACTTCAAGGAGAGTGGTTCAATTGTTGTGAAGAAGGCTTCAGGGCATCCAAGACAGTCCAGCAAGCTCCAGGACCGTCTCCTAAAGTTGATTCAGCTGCGGGATCGGGGCACCACCAGTACAGAGCTTGCTCAGGAAAGGCAGCGGGCAGGTGTGAGTGCATCTGCACGCACAGTGAGGCGAAGACTTTTGGAGGATGGCCTGGTGTCAAGAAGGGCAGCAAAGAAGCCACTTCTCTTCAGGAAAAACATCAGGGACAGACTGATATTCTGCAAAAGGTTTAGGGATTGGACTGCTGAGGATTGGGGTAAAGTCATTTTCTCTGATGAGTCCCCTTTCCGCTTGTTTGTGGCATCCGGAAAAAGCTTGTCCGGAGAAGACAAGGTGAGCGTTACTATCAGTCCTGTGTCATGCCAACAGTAAAGCATCCTGAGACCATTCATGTGTGTGGTTGCTTCTCAGCCAAGGGAGTGGGCTCACTCACAATTTTGCCTAAGAACACAGCCATGAATAAAGAATGGTACCAACACATCCTCCGAGAGCAACTTCTCCCAACCATCCAGGAACAGTTTGGTGACAAACAATGCCTTTTTCAGCATGATGGAGCACCTTGCCATAAGGCAAAAGTGATAACTAAGTGGCTCGGGGAAAAAAACATAGATATTTTATGGTCCATGGCCAGGAAACTCCCCAGACCTTAATCCCATTGAGAACTTGTGATCAACCCTCAAGAGGTGGGTGGACAAACAAAACCCCACAAATTCTGACAAACTCCAAGCATTGATTATGCAAGAATGGGCTGCCATCAGTCAGGATGTGACCCAGAAGTAAATTGACAGCATGCCAGGGCGGATTGCAGAGGTCTTGGAAAAGAAGGGTCAACACTGCAAATATTGACTCTTTGCATCAACTTCCTGCAATTGTCAATAAAAGCCTTTGACACTTATGAAATGCTTGTAATTATACTTCAGTATTCCATAGTAACATCTGACAAAAATATCTAAAGACACTGAGGCAGCAGACTTTGTGAAAATGTATATTTATGTCATTCTCAAAACGTTTGGCCACGACTGTACTATGCTGTTCCGAAAGAGCAGGCAATCAGGACAAAGAGCAGGCAATTAGATGCAATTTTCTCTGGCCCTTTCTTTCCACAGGAGATGGATGTCAATACTCCTCTGAATGAAAGAGTCCCTATAGAGGAGAGCACTTACTCAATACAGTGAAGAGAAAGAAGGCAATTTCATTGGAATTCCAGTACTTCAGCTTAACATTTTCTGCAGGTTTCCTCATGGTTCAATTTAAAGTAATGTTCTCAGAAAATTAAGATATCTTTTCATAAAAAAACACAAGAAAAAAATTGTAATGTTCAAAGAACGTCAAAAAATGTATGTGTTTACGTGATTAATGCCTAAGCAAATTAATTTCCATGTGTCCTATCTGTGCTTGGAGTTCAAAACAGTTAACCAAAACTAGGCTAGCAGTGTTATTAAAGTCTCATTGAAACATGTTCTCAGGACATTATTTAATTACCTTCAAATAACCTATACATTTCCATCCTGAGAACATTAATAAATTATCCCAGGAAAACTTTCAGGGAACCATAGAAAAACATTCTCAGAACCTTCCATTGACCCAAAAATGTACATTCCCAGAACAGGTGAAATCTTCACTTCTGTTCTTAGTACATTTAAAAAAACAATCAGTTCTAACGGTCAGGAAACGTATGGATTAGTTACCAGAACCAACAGGAAAGCAAAAACTTACGTTCCCACAACTTCCAAGGAACCAAATGTACTAGCTGGACTCAGACCTTCAGAGACAACACTACTGACATCATCATCTGAAACTGGAATCGGTAAACAAACCAATATCACTTCAAACGCTGCATTTGAAACAGCAGAGAGGAAAACTAATTATCCCTGCTAATGACTTTACACCAGAATGAAGGAAAGCGTGAAGTCCCTTTGTTCAGGTCCACTATAAAGTAATCTAAACACCACTGTGATAATTCTCACACTAATAAGAAGCTCTATGGACTGATCTTCTGTAGTTGCGGTGGAATATTACCGTGCTTTCTCTCAGTCGTTGAATCTAACCCTGCTGTCAAAGGGTTATCTCCTCTCATCTCTCTGGTTTCACTTCAAAGCTGGGTGGAAAAGTCAGCAGCATAATAATCAAGCTAATGTTTTAATATTCACACACAACCACAGACACTCCAGCAGGCATGCTCCTACTGAATAATCAAACAGGCTCATGCACAGACAGGCAGGCAGTCTAGCAGTTAAGAGTGTTGGGCCAGTAACCAAAAGGTCGCTGGTTTGAATCCCCGCGCTGGCAAGGTGGGAAACTCTGTCGTTCTGCCCTTGAGCAAGACAGTTGACACCAAAAAACAACTGCTCCCAAAGTGCTGATGATGTGGACATTGATTAAGGCAGCCCCCTGCACCTCTCTGTTTCAGAGGAGTTGGGTTAAATGTGGAAGACACATATCGTGGAATGCATTCGTTTGTGCAACTTACTCGGTATCCCATTTCCCTTTATTAACATTCAAACACATCTTCCCACTCACATCAAAATAAATCTCACATACTCTATTCCACAGCTCTCTGGCAGAACAGAATAAGCCAAAGCAATATCACTCAACTACAGACGACTACAGTAGAATCAGAGCGTCTTGCTACAAAGGAAAAGTCCTGAAGATATGGATGTGTTCTCGGCTAATTAACTTGTTTCTGGAAAGTGAGACCTGGAGCAGACAGGTGTGTAATAAAGAGAGGGACAAGGCAGTGAACAAATGTTGATGTGCTGTGTGTTTGTGTGAAAGGGCCAATTGTTTGGGGTAGCAGGTGTAGTCGTGCCAAGGTACAGGACTGTGTGTGTGTCCATTCTCCAAGCCTAATCTTTATTATAAAATGTACTGCTGACTATGTCCTGAACAAAAATATAAACACAACATGCAACAATTTCAACAATTTTACTGAGTTACAGTTCATATAAGGAAATCAGTCAATTTAAATAATCTATGGATTTGACATCACTGGACAGGGGCGCAGCCAATGGGTTGGCCTGGAAGGGCATAGGCCAACCACTTGGGAGCCAGCCGCACCCACTGGGAAGCCAGGCCCAGTCAATCAGAATTAGTTTTTCCCCACAAAAGGGCTTTATTACAGATAGAAATAATCCTCGGTGGGGCCTCCCAAGTGGCACAGAGTTTGATTCCGGGCTCCATCACAACCGGCCGTGATCGGGAGTCCCATGGGGCGGCGCACTATTGGCCCAGCGTTGACGGTTAGGGGAGGGTTTGGCCGGGGGGCTTTAATTGGCTCACGCGTTCTAGCCACTCCATGTGGCGGGCCGGGCGCATGCAGGCTGACCTCGGTCGTCAGGTGAACTGTGTTTCCTCTGAAACATTGGTCCGGCTGGCTTCCAGGTTGAGCAGACAGGTGTTAAGAAGCACGGTTTGGCGGGTCATGTTTTGGAGGAAGCATTACTCGACCTGTGCCTCCCGAGCCCATTGGGGAGTTGCAGCCATGAGACAAGGTTGAAATTAGAGAGAAAAAGGCTTTTAAAAAATATATATATCACTCCTCAGTTTCATCAGCTGTCCGGGTGGCTGGTCTCAGACAATCCCGCAGGTGATGAAGCTGTATGTAGAGGTCCTGAGCTGGTGTGGTTGCACTTGGTCTGCGGTTGTGAGGCCGGTTGGACATACTGCCAAATTCTCCAAAACTACGTTGGAGGCTGCTTATGGTAGAGAAATCAACATTAAATTCTCTGGCTACAGCTCTGGTGGACATGATGTTTAATCAGCGTATTGATATTCCACACCTGTCAGGATTATCTTGGCAAATCTGAAATGTTCACGAACAGGGATGTAAACAACAATTTTAGAGAAATAAACTTTTTGTGCGTATGGAACATTTTGGGGATCTTATATTTCAGCTCATGAAACAAGGGACCAACACTTAACGTGTTGCGTTTATATTTTTGTTAGATGGGCACATTGATGTGGAGGTGAGACCAACAGGTGTTTGTGGTACACTCATTGTTCCTCGGAGAGAGAGAATCAGCTTATTGGCAGGGGGTTAAGGAGGCCAAACACAACTCTTTTACATCACATTATGTTTTTCTTTCTATCCATTATATTTTCTCCTTACCTCAAACCCCATGCCTATCTCACAGTTCAGAAACACCTGAGCATAACAGCAGTGGTTGGTTTCCTTGGAAACAGCCCAATGGCTCTCTTAAGGATAATGTGATAAGTGTCTTTGCCCACACATAGAGAAAGGGCCCATGTTATCATGGTGCTGCCTGTCAGTTTTGCCATGATTGGTCAGGAGGACAAGAGCACTTCAGTGATGAGGTGAGTGTGTTAGTATGGATCAGAGACAAAGGGCAGGGCCCAGCGTGGGGACCAGGAAACACACAAATGGTCAGGGGTCATGATGGATAACAATTCATCATGAAGATGAATATAGCTTCTGTATTGTACACTACATGACCAAAAGTATGTGGACACCCGTGTGTCAATAATCTCATTCCAAAATCATGGGCATTGATATAGAGTTGGTCTTGCTTCCATTCAACCACAAGAGCATTAATGAGGTTGGGCACTGATGTTGGATACTAATGTTGGGTACTGATGTTGGGCGATTAGGCCTAGCTCGCAGTCGGCATTCCAATTCATCCCAAAGGTGTTTGATGGGGTTGAGGTCAGGGCTCTCTGCAGGCCAGTCAAGTTCTTCCAAACCAATCTCGACAAACCATTTCTGTATGGACCTCGCTTTGTGCACAGGGGCATTGTCATGCTGAAACAGGAAAGGGCCTTCACCAAACTGTTGCCACAAAGTTAGAAGCACAGAATCCTATAGAATGTCATTGTATGCTGTAGCGTTAAGATTCCCTTAACTGGAACTAAGGGGCTTAGCCCAAACCATGTAAAACAGCCCCAGACCATTATTCCACATCCACCAAACTTTACAGTTGGCGCTATGCATTGGGGCAGGTAGCATTCTCCTGGCATCCGTCAAACCCAGATTCGTCCAGACAGATGGTGAACTGTGATTCATCACTCCAGAGAAGGCGCTTCCACTGCTATGAGAATAATGTCCAACGGCGTCGAGCTTTACACCACTCCAGCCAACGCTTGGCATTGCGCATGGTGATGTAGACGTTTGTGCGGCTGCTTGATCATGGAAATCCATTTCATGAAGCTCCCGACTAACAGTTCTTGTGCTGACGTTTCTTCCATAAGCAGTTTGGAACTCGTAGTGAGGGTTGCACTCGGCGGTCCCGTTCTCGGAGCTTGTGTGGCCTACCACTTTGTGGTTGAGCCGTTGTTGCTCCTAGATGTTTCCACTGCACAATAATAAGGCTGGGCAGATATTTGGTGAACTGACTTATTGGAAAGGTGGCATCCTATGACAGTGCTACATTGAAAGTCACTGAGCTTTTCAGTAAGGCCATTCTACTGCCAATGTTTGTCTATGGCGATTGCATGGCTATGTGATAGATTTTATACACCTCTCTACCACGGGTGTGGCTGAAATAGTTGAATCCACTAATTTGAAGGGGTGTATACATACTTTTGTATATATAATGCATGTGTTGGGGCATTTGTTTATCTGTCTAATCATGCATATGAGAATAATGTAATACTAATAGCATAATCTTGAAGCAGGGAAAGAAGTAAAAGAATGATCAAGGTCTTCCATCCTGGTTCAATAACCAATATCAAAGCACTGTCCCAATGTTGATGTGCAGATGCCCTCTGCTGGTTCCTTGAAATTGTGCATGAATACTCTCGATACACTGAGCCATTTCACACATTTCTTCCAAGCCACCCTCTGCAGAGTTAACAACTGAATGCATCTGGTTTTCAGGGAAATGGAAAGAGAACCTGCGATGCTGCTTCACATTTTTGATGTTAAAAACAAAGAGTACAGTATGAAGATAAGCAGAAACTGCTTCTTCAATAAAAATCCGTGATCAAACTTGTAGGCGATGTCATGGAGATCTTGGCTAGCTATACTTGTGCGCAAAAACACGTCATCAGGTCTAACGGTAGTCTCGTGACGAACTACGCCTGTGCAAGCCAGGTTGGAGTAATAACATGTTCAACTACTTAAGATATTGGCGCGAATATAGGTTGTGCCTTTGTATTTCAAGAAAATGAAGGAAGATTTTTTTTCTTCTCTTCATTGTCTTCTCAAACCCCAAACCTCGGCCTGGTCTGCTTCGAAAAAGCGTTCCCGGAAATCTCTGGTTGTTGCAGCTCTGGGTGTTCCCGGAAATCTTGGGTTGTTGTAGCTCTGGGTTTACGAATTCAAGGCTACACTTTCATCTTAACTCCTCCTTCACATTTACTGGATTGGTTCAACAGTGCAGAAGAGAACCCCCCCAAAACAAAAAGTTTTTGCATCAGGACCAGAAGGAAAGAAACACAGTCCAGGCGTTTCTTTTACGTCTGCTAAGTTAGGTTACATCCACTTAGACGCAGAAACATCTTAAAAGACATACAATGCAGAGTCAAAACAGACTCACACCTAGGGAATGAGGTCAAAATCGAAATAAATTCAAACAGAGGAAATACCCATCTTCTCACACTGCTCTGCTTCTGATCTTCTAGAAAAAGAAAGATATGGGCCCATGCAACTGAAGATAATTTATCAAATAAAAAAATTACATCAATCACTACAGGAACCTTTACTTAAGTTGCATTATATCATGGTAAGTATTAACATATAACAGTTTCCTCTGATGTAAACTGTAGCCGGGATCAAATGAAAGAGTTAATTACAACAAATATTTGTCTTCAAACATCTCAGAAAGAGTGGCCATGAGTTGAAACTGTTGTGTTGTTGACGTATTCCTGGTTCTCGTTTAACACGCTTTAAAAACAACTCATACTTTTCTAGGTTCCACAGTTAAAAGACATTTCCATTCTCTTGTTCTAGTCACGTCTTTATGACTAGAACAGGTACAGAAGGTAATCTCACCCCCTACGGCATCGGTGTCCCTATACTGGGACGGTTGTTGCTAAAGTGCGCTAATGTAACTAGAGTGACTTTGTAAGTAACATCCAACAGCACTGTTCAATTTACAGTAGCTATTACAATGAAAAAATGCCATGCTATTGTTTGAGGACAGTACAAAAACAACAAAAAACTTTTATCACGACAACTGGCTTGATACATTCACCTCGGAAGGTAGATAATGTACTTACAATCAGTAATATTGTTCTGATTTGTCCTCCTGAGGGTTCCAGAGATAAAATATAACATTGTTTTGTTAGATAAAATCTATTTTTATATTCAAATGTAGGAACTGGGTTCTGCAGTTGGATCCCCTGCTGTTTCTGAATTTAAGTGGGACCATTCTATTACTCTGCTCAAAACATCGTATTACGCTACTCTCATCACTCCACTGGGAACCATCGACATGGCTGGCTAGACTATCTTCAAAGCTGTTGTCAGGTTCACGTTAGGCCAATAGAATTTGCCTCTAAGGCACCGTTTTGTACGTACCACTCCTAGATGAGTTTCGTGTGCGATTTTCAACGCTTGTGTGAGCTTTGCTTTTGGTAACACAAACCTGTGTCCACTTAGAATAAGTCCATCATGTTGATAGCTCCACTGAGCATCTGTTGTTTGGTTGTAAATCCTAGAGAACTGAATTTGGCCATTTTCCTGTTTCCACAGTTTGAATCAACTTTGTCAAGGTCTAATCCGGTTTGTTGCCTCATTCACATCCTCGATTGTCAATGCATGTATGTCATGTGTGCTAACTGAAAGCACTCTCTGCACATAATCGTTAACAAATACATTTTCTTCAGTTTCAGTTAAGGAAAATCAAGATAAGGAATCTGCTATGTTTGTTTATCTTTGGATTCTCGGTGGACACAGGGTCGACTTCTTAGGATTGAACATATTCCGACCCCTTTACTTTTTCCACATTTTATTATGACATAGCATTTTTATAAAATTGATAAACAAAAAAATCTATTTACACACAATAATCCATAATGACAAAGCAAAAACTGCTTTTCTGAAATTTTTGCAAATGTATTAAAACAAAAAATGGAAATATCACATTAACATAAGTATTCAGACCCTTTACTCAGTACTTTGTTGAAGTATCTTTGGCAGTAATTACAGTCTTGAGTCTTCTTGGGTATGATGCTACAAGCTTGGCACACCTTTATTTGGGGAGTTTCTCCCATTCTTTTCTGCAGATCCTGTAAAGTTCTGTCAGGTTGGATGGGAAGCATCACTGCACAGCTATTTTCAGGTCTCTGGGCCACTCAAGGACATTCAGAGACTTGTCCCAAAGCCAATCCTGAGTTGTCTTGGCTGTGTGCTTAGGGTCATTGTCCTGTTGGAATGTGAACCTTTGCCCCAGCCTGAGGTCCTGAGCGCTCTGGAGCAGTTTTCATCAAGGATCTCTCTGTACTTTGCTCCGTTCATCTTTCCCTTGATCCTGACTAGTCTCCCAGTGCCTGCCGCTAAAAATCATCCCCACAGCATGATGCTGCCACCACCATATTTCACCATAGGGATGGTGACAGGTTTCCTCCAGACATGATGCTTGGCATTCAGGCCAAAGAGTTCAATCTTGTTTACATCAGACCGGAGAATCTTGTTTCTCTTGGTCTGAGAGTCCTTTAAAACTTCTTAGGGCTGCAATCCCGTTAACGGGATAATTTGACAACAGACAGTGAAAATGCAGGGCGCCAAATTCAAAACAACAGAAATCTCACAATTAAAATTCCTCAAACATACATGTATCTTATACCGTTTTAAAGGTATTCTTTCTGTTAATCCCACCAGTGTCCGATTTCAAATATGCTTTACAGTGAAAGCACCACAAACGATTATGCTAGGTCACCACCAAGCCAAAGAAAAACTCAGCCATTTTTCCAGCCAAAGAGAGGAGACACAAAAAGCACAAATAGAGATCAAATAAATCACTAACCTTTGATGATCTTCATCAGATGACACTCATAGGACTTCATGTTACACAATACATGTATGTTTTGTTTGCTAAAGTTCATAGCTATATAAAAAAAAATCTGAGTTTACATTGGCGCGTTACGTTCATTAGTTCCAAAAACATCCAGTGATTTTGCATAGCCACATCGATTCAACAGAAATAATGATACAAGTTATACATGGAATGAAAGATATACCTCTCCTTAATGCAACCGCTGTGTCAGATTTCAAAAAAACTTTATGGAAAAAGCAAACCATGCAATAATCTGAGACGGTGCTCAGAAAAATTATCAAATTAGCCGCCATGTTGGAGTCAACATAAACCAGAAATCACATTATAAATATTCCCTTGCCTTTGCTGATCTTCATCAGAATGCACTCCCAGGAATCGCAGTTCCACAATAAATGCTTGATTTGTTCGCTAATGTCCGTTATTTATGTCCAAGTAGCTACTTTTGTTAGCGTTAGGTACACATATCCAAACGCTTATGCATTACTTCAGACAAAAACTTCAAAAAGTTATATTACAGGTCGAAGAAACATTTCAAACTAAGTATAGAATCAATCATTAGGATGTTTTTATCAAAAAGCTTCAATAAAGTTCCAACCGGAGAATTCCTTTGTGTCTAGAGGAGCAACGGAACGCAAGTCGATATCATGTGGAATGCGTGACCAGGACATGGCTCTCTGCCAGTAACCGGACTCATTCAGCTCTTATTCAGTCCCACAACACAGTAGAAGCCTCATTCAAGTTTCTAAAGACAGTTAACATCTAGTGGAATCCCTAGGAAATGCAAGTGAGCCCTCTCCTGTACTCCCTGTTCATCCACGACTGGTGGCCATGCACGCCTCCAACTCATTCATCAAGTTTGCGGACGACAGTGGAAGGCTTGATTACCAACAACGACGAGACGGCCTACAGGGAGGAGGTGAAGGCCCTCGGAGTGTGGTGTCAGGAAAATAACCTCACACTCAACGTCAACAAAACAACGGAGATGATTGTGGACTTCAGGAAAACGCAGAGAGAGCACCCCCCTATCCACATCGAAGGGACAGTAGTGGAGAGGGTAGTAAGTTTTAAGTTCCTCGGCGTACACATCACGGACACACTAAATTGGTCCACCCACACAGACAGCGTAGTGAAGTAGGCGCAGCAACGCCTCTTCAACCTCAGGAGGCTGAAGAAATTTGGCTGGTCACCAAAAGCACTCAAACCTCTACAGATGCACAATCAAGAGCATCCTGTCGGGCTGTATCACCACGGGTACGGCAACTGCTCAACGCATCACCGGGGGCAAACTACCTGCCCTCCAGGACACCTACACCACCCGATGTCACAGGAAGGCCATAAAGATCATCAAGGACAACAACCACCCGAGCCACTGCCTGTTCACCCCGCTATCATCCAGAAGGCGAGGTCAGTACAGGTGCATCAAAGCTGGGACCGAGAGACTGAAAAACAACTTCTATCTCAAGGCCATCAGACTGTTAAACAGCCACCACTAACATTGAGTGGCTGCTGCCAACACACTGACTCAACTCCAACCACTTTAATGATGGAAATTGATGTAAAAATATATCACTAGCCACTTTAAACAATGCTACTTAATATAATGTTTACATACCCTACATTACTCATCTCATTACTCATCTCATATGTATATACTGTACTCTATACCATCTACTCCATCTTGCCTATGCCGTTCTGTACCATCACTCATATATCTTTATGTACATATTCTTTATCCCTTTACACTTGTGTGTATAAGGTAGTAGTTTTGGAATTGTTAGGTTAGATTACTCGTTGGTTATTACTGCATTGTCGGAACTAGAACCACAAGCATTTCACTACACTCACATTGACATCTGCTAACCATGTGTATGTGACAATAAATTTGATTAGAGTGAGCAGATGGAGTGAGTGTTAAAAATAAACAGTCAATAAGGATACAAGGTTAACTCCAATAGTCTGTGTAGCTATTTTGTTAGCTATTTATCAGTCTTATTGCTTGGGGATAGAAGCTCTTCAAGAGCCTGTTGATGCCAGACTTGATGCACCGGTACCACTTGCCGTGTGGAAGCAGAGAGATTAGTCTATGGTTTGGGTGTTTGGAGTCTAACTATTTTCAAGGCCTTCCTTCCACACCACCTGATATGGATGGCAGGGAGCTCGGCCCCAGTGATATACATGGCTGTCCTCACCACCCTCTGTAGCACAATGCCATCGAGGGGGGGGGGGGGGCTATTGCCATATAAGGCAGTGATGCAGCCAGTCAAAATTCTCTCAATGTTACAGCTGTAGATCTTTTGAGGATTTGAGGGACAATGCCAAACCTTTTCAACCTCCTCCTGAGGGGGCAGAGGCGCTGTTGTGCTTTCTTCACGACTGTGCGTGTGTAGTTGGACCATTTAGACCTAAGTTTTTAGTGATTTTGACACCGAAGAACTTGAAGCTCCACTGCAGCCCCGTCGATGTGGACGTGCTCGCTTTCTCATTTCCTGTAGTCCACGATCAGCTCCTTGGTCTTACTGAAGTTGAGGGAGAGGTTGTTGTTCTGGCACCACACTGCGAGTTCACTGACCTCTCTGTAGGCTGACTCATCATCGCCGGTGATCAGGCCTACCACCGCTGTGTCGTCAGCAAACTTGTGGTTGGGAATCGTGTGTGGCCACGCAGTCGTGGCTGAAAAGGGAACTACAGGAGACTACGCACACACCCCTGTGGAGCCCGAGGGTCAGCGTAGCAGAGGTAACGTTGCCTACCCTCACCACCTGGGGTCGGCCCATCAGAAAGTCCAGGATCCAGTTGCAGGAGGTGTTGTTGACGAGCTTGGAGGGGACAATGGTGTTGAACGCTTTGCTGTAGTCAATGAATAGTATTCTCACATAGGTATTCCTCTTATCTAGATGGGTGAGGGCAGCGTGGAGAGCAATTGAGATTGCGTGATCTGTTGGGGCAGTATGCAAATTTAACTGTGTCTAGGCTAGGGTGTCTGGGATGGTAGAGTTAGTGTATGCCATAACCAGCCTCTCAAAGCACTTCATGATTTCAGAATTGAGTGCTACAGGGTGGTAGTCAGTGGCATAAAGCCTAAGAGTTCTTGGGGACAGTTATGATGGTGGTCATCTTAAAACATGTAGGGATTACAGACTGGGACAATGAGAGGTTGAAATTACTGTGAATATGCATGCTCTGGGAACACACCCAGGCCCTGCGGCTTTGCAGGTGTTGACCAGATTAAAGACCGTTTTCACGTCTGCCTCGGAGAGCAAGATCACCCAATCCTCTGGGTCGGTGATGGCCCTTACACCCGGCACGATGTTGTCAAAGCGTGCATAAAATGCATTGAGTTTGTCTGTTAGAGAGGCATCATTGGGCAGATCACGGTTGGTTCTTCCTTTGTAATCCATAATGGACTGTAGCCCCTGCCACATGCGGCGCAGCCTGTGTAATAGGATTCAACCTTATTCCTATATTGTCCTTTTGCTTGTTTGATGACTCTGCGGAGGTCATAGCGGGACTTCTTATTCCTGTCCTCTGCCGTGGCCTCAGGGTTGTCTACCGATAGCTCTGTCTGCGGTAGCCCTGTCCTTTAGATGATGCATTGTGGCTCTACACAGGGATTGATGGCTGCCTGACACTAATCATGTGAAATACTGACCTATACTGGTAATTCTTCACACCCGCAGTTGATCTGGAGACTTTTTAAAAGAAACCAGCTCTTCTCTATATTTGTCCTCTTCTGTGACGTCACCATTTGAATTTCCTTTTCTTTTTTGTGGTTTCTAAATTAAACAAAACGAAAGCAACATTTATTTATACCACATCGACTTCTAGACTTATATTCTAATCATTCATATGAAATACATTAGTGTAATTGTAAATACATTACAGTGTAATTGTAAATACAATCAAATCCATCTCTCGAACTACCACTATCTGGATCAAAACTGTCTGAGCAGATACTGCAGTGTGTGGAGAGCTTGCCACATCCATTCACTCCCTGTGCCACAGCCCTTACAACTTGAGCCTCAAGTTGACTCATGGTCTTCAAAGCCTCCTCCCTCGCAGCACCTGTTGGACACACAGACTGTTAGTTGATCAGAACCATTTTAACGTGATGTAAGGAACAGATTTGAGGTGTATGCCTACCGGCAGGCCAGTGGAATGTGCGGAGGAGCGGGGGAGGGTCATGAGAGAGCTTGGGAAGGTTGAAAACCAGGCGGGCTGCTGCGTTCCGGATAAGTTGCAGGGGTGGCACAAGCGGGAAGCCCAGCCAACAGCGAGTTACAGTAGTCCAGATGGGAGAGGACATCTGCCTGGATTAGGACCTGCACCGCTTCCTGTGTGAGGTAGGATTGTACTCTATGAATGTTGTAGAGCATGAACCTGCAGGAGCAGGTCACTGCTTTGATGTTTGCAGAGAACAACAGGATGTTGTCCAGGGTCATGCCAAGGTTCTTAACTCTGGGAGGGAGACACTATGGAGTGTCTGTGGAGGGAGGAAGAAGGGGGGGGGGATTAAGGAGGGAGGAGAAGGTGGAAAAGAGTTTCCTAGGGTTAGAGGCAGAAGCTTGAAATTTAGAGTGATAGAAAGTGGCTTTAGCAGCAGATACAGAGGAAGAGAAGGTAGAGAGGAGGGAGTGAAAGAATGAAAGGTCCTCTGGAAGTTTCGTTTTCCTCCATTTTTGCTCAGCTGCCTGCATCCCTGTTTTGTAAGCTCGCAATGAGTCACTCAGCCAAGGAGCAGGAGGGAAGGGCCAAGCCGGCCGGGAGAAAAGGGGATATTGTAGAAATTTTGGTCCAATAATTTCTCAGATACCAGACCTTATTTCTTCAAAGTAGACTTTATTACAAAGTAAAAAGCCGAGCTGGACTATGGATCAACTGTTTTCCCAGCCTCGGCACACTTCAATTATACAGTTTTCATCCTTACATCACATACATAGTTACGCCCCTTTATGTTAATGTTCAACTCTTTTTGGCTTCGCGCCACTATTGTTTTCCCACCCTAAGTTCTTCTTTGAGGCGGGCTTCTTCCCACCTCTACAAATCATTTAACACTCTACAAAATCACTGAACCGATTATATTGGTCGCGCAACTGTGACAGTTTGGTAAAAAAATAGATTAGGGGCCTCTACCAGGCTACAGTCACAAGTACATTCATTATATAGATTATATCAGCACCCACCAGGCTATAGTCATAAGTACATTCATTATATTGATTATGACATTTCTTATCCAGGCATGCATCTGGATTACAATGTGTGTCTATTTCTTTTGTACATTGGCTTTTAAAGATTTTAATGATTCTGTTTCATTACATTATTATTTCACAATATGCTAGTGAAAAATGATCATATATTCCCCTCTTTGGGACTTAATAAGTCCCAACCATTAAATTTGTTCCAGTACAAGTGAGAAGGAGAAGCACCTTCTGTATTGTTATGGAGGCAATCTGCCTCCCTTTCTCCTTGTCAGTCTTTGCACCTCTTCCTCATTCATACTGGGGATTCAGGACCAAACATCTCATTTCACATACAGCTAGAAAGAAAGAAAAGATCCATCCTTAAGCCAATTGTCCTTAAACATACTGTGTATAAGAATGTACATGCATTTCTTTGCCTTGCCCCAGTTTCTCAGTTATGTAAAATATAAGAACAATAAAAACATCAAAAATAATAAACTGAACCTCATAAACCCTTTTAATGTTGTTCTCAATATGACACCTAAACATATGGCCCTCCCTCACAGACACCTCTCCAACAACTGTTTGGTCATAAGTGAAAAAACCTGTTAGAGGATTATGGGCATGGTCCGTGGACTCTTGTAACCGGAAAACCCTATGTCACATACAGTTTTAGGCAAACAGATATTCAG